>NW_024524266.1:0-312628 GCF_017590135.1 Pyrgilauda ruficollis | reverse complement strand
CGGGCCCGCGCGCGCACGCCGGGAGCGGGGAAGGGCGGGGGGAGCGGCGCGGGGGCGGCCCCGGCCCCGCCCGCCGGATAAAGCCCTGGGCGGCGCGCGCGGCGGGCAGAGCGCGGCGGGCGGGAGCGCTTTCCCGGCAGCGCAGTCCCCTCCGCCCGCCCTCGGCGGGACCGTACTGGCAGCGGCAGCGACGGGGGGCATGCGGGGCCGCGGGGCGACGCGCCGCAGCGGCGGCGGCGAGCACATGGCATAGCCGGGGGACGGCGGCGAGCGCCGGGCCGGCGTCACAGCGGGTCCGGCGGGGCGAGCGCGGCTCTCTGCATGTGGCAAGTGAGGAGGCGAGCCAGGGAGCCCGGCGGCACCGGCGAGCACCCGGCGGCGCGGTCCTGAGCCGCCCGCCCGCCATGGATTGCAGCCTCCTGCGGACACTCGTGAGCCGATACGTGAGTACCGCCGGTGCCGCTCGACCCCGGGCGCGGGGGGCAGCCCCGCCGTGGCCCCGGGCTCGCAGGAAGGGCTCGGTCAGGAGTTGGGCGGTCCCGTGACCGGCTCGGCGGCCGGGGAGCCTCGGGGCCGCCGCACGTGATGCCCGGTGCAAGCGGGGATGCAGCTGCCGCGGCACCGGGTGCCGTGCGCTCCCCGCAGCCCGCCCGCCCCACGGGACTGTCCTTCGCTGAGCCTCAGCGCCCTGACCTGAGTTCAGAGCGCTGTAATTCAGTGTACTGCCATACGTAGTTAGCAGGGCAGATAAAACCTCTAGCTTTCCCCGCTTTTTTTTTTTTTTTTTTTTTTTTAATATGTCTGCTTTTGGTTTGTTTATTCCCTTTCTCTTCCCTATATTGTTTCTGTCAAGCGCTTTTTATTTTTTTTTTTTTTTGTGTGGAATTGTCCAATTTAAGTATGCTGACGAATGGTCGGAACGGTCCCAAGTTTTTGTAGGTGTGCGTAGTAAGATTGAAACACGCCCGACTTGAGAGTGTTCCGAGGTAAGAGGGCAGGTGTGGCGTGTTGGTCAGCGTGGGAAAACCCATCCCTTCGCCCGAGAGAGCAACTGGGCAGCGCATTACAGCGGGGTCCAAGTGTAGGCTGAGGTGCGTCAGTGAGTGCAGCTGCAGTTCCATGGAACCCCTCATAAATGCCCAGGATAATGGTTTAAGTAGATTAGCAAGATGCCCATAAGTGTGGGGTTGTTCAGTGCAAGGCATGGGGACCACCAGTACTAGGAAGTGGCAAATTTCTGCTTTTGGCCATAGCAGTAATTTTTAAAAGATAGGGAGAGATAATAGAAGTTTTCAAATACAAATAACTTTTCTTCCTCTGCTGGAAGTGCCTTGGTCAAAGCACTCAAGTTTTCTCACTTACAGTAAATACACTTACTTTTGTGTGTGCCAAGAGCTGTGTCTGCCTAATACAGGCTGAAGTCTCTTTTTCAAGTATAAATGAAGAAAAGTAGCAGAGATGAAAATTATTACTCTTTTTTTTCTTCCAGTTTACAATAGGATATATGTGGGATGAGGGGAGAGTAGAGAAGTGAGTATTAAAAGCAGCTCTGTGTGTATGGATCTTTAGAAAGTGGTCCTAAGAAAAGGAAGAGAATACTCCAAATAATGTGTAGCAACAATAATAATGAGGTATGAGAGAAGCAATGGTCTCTATGGATGTAAAGATGAGGTGTGTTGTGCTGAGGCCTCTTTGGAGAGAGATAGGATCACTTTGGGTGTGGAGATCTGTCAGTGCTGATCTAACTGTTGGATTTAGTTTAAGATTTCTTTGTGTTAGCTCACATCTGGAGCCTGTACAAATGGCATGTTTATTTTGCACAGAGCAAGCACACTGTTAAATCTCTTGTGTATAACGTTGTTGCTGGCCTCTTCCAAGGTAGGCTTAAGCATCAAATATGAAGGAGGTGGGTTTGGGAGCAGCTGCAGTAAAGAGAGACGAGAAGACAGTATGTTGAAAGTAAGGGGCTTGAGCTCTTGAGTTGTGGACTATCACCACCCTCCTGCACTGCTGATGAGAATAAGGCAGCAGTCTAAAAGAGAAATGAAACATTATTATATCTCATGTGAAGAAGGCTTCCTATTGCCTAGGTCACGCTACCTTCTGTACTGTGTGTATGCCGACAGGCTATGCCTAGGTAATTGCCAAGGATGGTCCATGCTACCTTGTATATTTTTCACCTGTTGCTTCTTGTTACTTTGCTTTTGCTCAGTTTCTCAACTTTGAAACCTTTCTTCTATGGGAAGGTAATTTTAAGGAAAGGTGATTTAAGTAAATTTGTGTTCATTTCAGTAAGACCGTTGAGGTCTGGCAACCTTATGTTTGTGTTGCGTGGTTTTTCTCGTCTGTTTCTCTTTTGTATCTCCATGGTTCAACTACTTTTGTACATCTACAGCAGTGAAAATGAAAAGTACTGGTTTGACTGCTGGGCCTGAAACTGACTGCTCTGTATGAGTAGCAGATGTACATGTCAGGTGCTTCACTCCAGAGCTGTTCACCAAAGCTCTGTGTGCAGCAGCCAGGCACACAGATGTACATGTGCTTGCCGCTTTCCAAACTGCTTTCAATAAGGGAGACAAGGCAGCAACTCTTCTGTGGGGGAGCGGGAGTGGATAGTTACAACTTGTGTTTATTCCAAAGTAAGCTCAAGCTTGGGTTTAGTTGAAGTCAGTACAAAAACTGTTTCATGATCAGGGTCTTAGAACTATGAATTTTTGTTCTGCAAGTCTCCTGGACTTGTTCAGCTGCAGGTCCTTCCTAGAGAAAGACTGGTCTCTGGATTATGCTGAAAACATTGGTTGCTGCATCTGGAGATGCTGGGTTAGCTGGGAGCTCGTACGGTATGATCTTGAGAAAAAAAACAGTGGGGATGCTAATAGGATGGTTTCTAACAGTTCTGTGTCATTACTTTTCTTTCTCGGTCCTGTTTGTTGTAGGATATAAAGGTATAAGCTAAATACTAGAGGGCTTGTTTTGATTGGGAAGTTCTCTCCCATTTCTCTTTCCCTTACTGGGCAGTTTCTGTCCTCAAGCAGTGCACATATTTCCGTGGCCCTGTGAAGGAATAGCAATGACTGGGTGCTGTTAGCTTTCTGGTTAGTATTTTCAAATATTTGCTGTTTTACTTGCATTGAGTGTCTTTATATTTTCAAGGCATTGAAGAGTTTAGTGATGTGGGCTGAATAAAATATATGTTCAGCATCCCAGTCATACTGTACTTCACATCTCTTTGCCAGGGGATGTTCTAGTCTCTTACAAGGACAGAGGGAATTGTCTTTATCTTGCTAAATTTTTTAATTGACATTCTTTTGTTTTGCTCTTAAGATCATACTGCAAATTTTGGTTTCTTTTCACTTCACCTCTTGCTTCCTGTAACTATGATTGCAGCCATACTCAATTTACAGGACTGATGGAGAAAAATAACTTTGTTATGGAAAAAGTGTTTGTTTCACTGCAGTACAGCTGACATGAAGTTGAGTTTTCCAAATCCTTTGGAAGCTGATAAGCAGCATTGTAATTTTCTTATTTGTGTATTTTGAGGTTAATCTGTATATTTTACTGCTTTAGCATGTGTATGATCTATATTAGAGGCATCTTTAAGTAACAAAATAGAAACACCCTAATATACAGCTTTACACAGAATCATAGGAACTGAATAAGTCTATATAAAGATAAATAAGATAAATTTTGATGCAAAAAATATTATTTCCCAAATAATGGAAATAATGGCTGTGTGTGGGTAGTATAAACATTACGAGGTGGAACTATACTGTTTGTCACATACTCTATAAAAATAGAACCTTTTTTATAGAAGTTGATTTTGCGTCAGACAAAATGCTTTGCTGTCTTTTCCTTGGATTCCCCAGAGGATATGCCCTACCCCAGGGAGGGCAGCTGCACAGCCAGAGAATACAGAATTAACATGGGGTATCCTGTAAGTGTCATGCAGAACCTGCTTAGTAACAAGATAAACTTGTTAGCTTAATATTAAGCAGTACACTATTTAGGGGAAAAAACAAGCATACGATGGCAATTAAAGCTGCTTCCATACAAGATTAGCTTCTGTTTTGTAGTTAAATTATTTGGGACACTGTGGATATCATTAGGTGATCTGTTCTGCCTGTGTTAATGCTGCTGCTGCTTTAGTTTTCTCTGATCACTTACTTTTTGCTGGTGGTATGACTTCTGAAGTCTGTCCTCATCACAGTCAGAAGTTGGTTAATAATATTTAAACAGGTTTTGGTGGTATCTTTCACCAAATGAACACTTTCCTTAATGAAACACGGGCATATGTCTTTTGTAGCTGTTCATGGCTGAACATGGATTTGGATATTCCTGAATATTGTTGATTTGACTATATCTGGGCAATCTGGGAGGATGTTGTTCTTCAGCATATGCCTGTTTGGACACTGAATGGTTGCTGAACATCTTGCTGCCTATGGTGACAGTCTGTTCTGTGTTTGTAAGACAGCTGGCCCAGGTCACTAAAAGCTCCTGCCCAGGTTGATGGCTTTAGGTTGTACCGTAAATGCTACTGGGTCAGAGGTCTGTATTACTGACAAGTTTTGCCTGTGTTACGTAGTATATTTAGAGATCTTGCTACTGCTTCTCCTCTTTCACCATCTCCTGTTACTTTAGGATTACAAATCTGGATCTTAAGTATTTATTAGCTGTGTAAGTATCTCTAAATGAAGGTAGTAGCAGGCAAGACGGGTTTCCAGAAGGAGCAGTGATTTACTACAGCTTTGGTCTCTGGGGAGCTGCTGGCCTATTAGTTGTACAGGTATTTCTGAAAAATCTCTTTTTTTGGGAGGCTGGAATAAATTGAGCTTACAAATGGATGCTCTATTTTTTGCTTTTGTAGAAGTGGGTCAACTTTAATCGTAGTTTGAAAAGACATTTGACTAGCCTAACCAGGAAGTGAGGGTAGGGATTTTTAGCAAGTTCTTGACTAAGTTTCATGACAGCCTGTGACTTTCTGTTGCTGACTTAGATGATTTTGTTGCTTTTGATTGGCATTATAATTCTGAAACTGTTTTCTTATTAGATTTCCTAAGTATTTTATTTGTGTAAGTAGTCTTAATAGATATAAATTAATGTTGAACTTGACTTTATCTATTTATTTATCTAACTTTGCAGTAGAGGTTGATAACTGCTTTGACCTGAAAGTTGGTGAAACTGTAAGCCTTGGTGCTTTATAGTCATTTGTGTCTTAAAGGACAATCCATTTGTCAAGTGTTTCAGATCACCTATTTTTTTTAATCTAGATTTATTTAATTCAGTTGAGGGTGTTTGGTTCTTGCTTTTGCTTCTGAATTTATTCAGCTTCCTTTGCAGTCTTGCAGATGAGTATTAAACTGGTGCTGTCTGTTTCTTAGTAAATGTTCCTGTTCAACAGTTTTCTTCCTAGGCAAGTAAGTCAAAAGCACTGTTATGTTTTGTTTCTAAGTTCAGAGATACAATTTGACAAAATCTGAAGCTGTTTTAAGCTGTATATGAACACATTTATATGACAGACTTTCTCTGCTGGCAGTGTTGAGTGTACAGAAGATGCTCTCTGTAGGATCTCTATATGTATTCATGGGTCAGCAATTAGTAACTTGCAGCTCTTAAGGGTTTATGTCGATTCCTAGTATGTAATCTATTTTTGTTATCTCTTGTGCAAGTCTGTGTGTCACTATGTGTTTTTGAAACTTGAGATGCTTCCCATGTCTCAGCTCTGCTTCACTGCAGGTACCAGTTCTTCCTGCTGTGGAAGGTTCAACAGAGGGCATCAAACAGCTTGAGTAACTTTTGAATTCCTGTTTCCCTAAGCACCATTGCTTTATTTGCCTAATTACCTTTTTCTCTTATTTTTTGGGGGGTGGTTATCTGTATGGAGTGCTTCCTGCTGACTTTTCAGCAATTTATTTAAAAAGGGCAAAGTTTTCAAAGCTTTACTTAAGTTAATTCTGTTGAATGTGGCTGACAGAATTTTAGCACTCCTGCAAATTTTGCTCTTCATACTGGTAGTGAGTCTCGTTGTTCATTCTGGCTTGTAATGTACTCTGAAGATATTTCAGTATTATCTGATGCTCAAAAAGTGCCCAGATATTCTCCCTTCCCTTCCTTCCCCCATCAGTTATTTATTGCTGAAGGGTAATAAACATGGAGAATTGCATGAGCTTTGTTTTTTCCCCTCCCCCCCACTCCATCAATTAACTAATTTACACAAGAAAAACATAATTTCCTTTTTCTTTTGAGAATAAACAAATGAAAATAGGACATTGCGTATGTAAAGCAGTTAACTTACAGGAAGTCAGTGTACATATTACATGCTGGTTGCTATTGACTACAAAATATTACTCATCTGCACTCATCAGATGTTCTATGATAGTAAAAAACATTGCTTTTGGAGCATCTGAATTGTAGAACTGTTTCAATGACTTAAAATAGATCAAGAAGTTTTGATCTTTTTTTAGCATCAAAAATCCTGAGATGAGAACTGTATAGTTGCTTTTGTCTCTTGATAACATGTTGTTTGGCTTAAAAAAAGTTGAATATTGTTCAGCTTTTATGTGTTTTCTCAAGCACCACCGAGTATCAGTTCTGCAAGCAGGAAGCCTTTTGAAAATTATTTTTGGGAATGGAAGAAGACAAAGTACCACATAGCATGTTTATAGCTTAACATCTCTGATCACCATTTCTCATTGATTCTTTTTCTTCTATCATCTAGGTAGTGGTCATGCAGCACCCAGAAAATGGTGACTGGGCTGACAAGTAAAGTATCCCACAAACACCATGGCTGGCTACTGTTTGTGGTGTTGAGATGGGCATAATAAAACTCAGTCCATCTAACTAGGTTTAAGTGTGACTAGAAACCCATTTTCTGAGGTGCTCCAGCAGGATTTACTGCAGGATGCCTGCTGCATGTGCAGGTGTGTCAGGGAGCAGGAACAAGAGAAGATTGTGTCGCAGAGAAGACTGAGCAGATGTTTCAGAACCTATTATGCAGCTGGATTCAACTTTACTGGTTTTTTCTTTGGTTTTTTGTTGGGCTTTTTTGGTTGTTGTTGTTGTTTGAGCAAAATGGCACACCTCTGCTCCTAGAAGTCTTTTGGGCAGATTATATTTTTTCCACAATAGTTCTGCTTATTCTAGTGGCTTACCATTACACAGGATAATGTATTATTTTTATAATTGTTGAGGGACATTTCAGCAGAAGTTCATCCTGAGCTGTGAAGTAAAATGACACTGGAATGCTATTATCTTCTCTGCTATAATTACCATGGCAACAGCTGCAGATAGACAAGGCAAACCACGGATTCTTATTCTATATCATATGTACACAAGCTATTTTTCTTCCCTCTCAGTAATGACTGTGAAAAGCCTGTGGCATAGACTCTCAAGTTGTTATTAAAAGTGTTTTATTTGGGTGGGTTTTTTTCCTAAATTTAACTTTAACTTTAATTTTGAAAGTATTGAGTGTTTGCGATACTATATTAAAAAATGCACTCTTTTTAGGAAGAAACTGGCAGTCTAGCTTGGATTGTTCTAGGAGACCGAGGAGATGGGCCAGTGGCCCAGTAGTTTTTTTGTTTGGAAGATCACAGAAGATAAATGATGTATCACCTAGATATCTTTCTGCTTCTGGATGTGAATTTCTATGTGTATTCATCCTTTCTTGGGACAGGGATGAGAGTATTGTCCATGTTTCCCATAGCAAGAAGTTTGGAAGGGTACTTTAATGGTTCCAGGTAACAAAATTACTGTGTCACAGGAAGAAAACTGGGTGTGAACACAAGTTTATAATGACTGTGTTTTGGGCTTGTTTTTTTTCTTGTTACCTAAGTGTTCTGCATTGCTTCTCCCGATACCACCTATTTCCCTCTTTATGCATCTTTCATCTATATGCATTCATGTGCAGATGGGTGTACATGTGCTTCCTTAAATCGTCTGCTATTCATTTAGCAATGTCAAAAATTATGCCAAGATTTACCAGGGATACAGATGTATATTGGTTAAAAAAAAAAAAGGGTCTTCATATGAGCTCTTTTCTGATTACTGAGGCATATTGGGAAAGTGTGTTTTGGTGTGCTTCTTATTTACATCATTCTTGTTGTTACTACTAGCATGGAAACTTAAAAATTTGGAGATTTCATAGAAACATTTTTCCTTTTTTTTTTTTCTCTTCCCTGTAGACTAATTTCCCTTTTTGAAATAGGAGAATCTGTTTCCTTCATTAATCATTAAGCTCATCTAGATACGGGCCACAGTGAGGGGGGAATAGTGTTTCTTTTTCCTGGTGACACTCCCTAATCTCTTTGCTTCAGTCCAAAGAGGATTTCATCTAACCTATTTTGAATAGAGGATTAAGGACAATTAGGCTCTTCCTCTGCTTCACCACTAAGATGGGATGTTGTGAAATCCTCTGAAAAGAACATCTGCTGATGTGCCATTAAAGTTTTGCAAAATTAATGTTAATAATCAAAACAGTTGTATGCAGAAAACAAACCTAGTGTATGAAGTACTTGTCTGGAGATAATTGTATGGCTGGAATGGGGAGAGGGAGGGAATACTGAGCTGTTTGCCCAGTAGTTTTTTTGTCTCTAGTGCTTCGAATTTACACTGTGGAGTAGACATGCAGATGAACCAAAATGGGTTTTTTTATCTGAATTGCATTAGTAACTTGCAGCTCATGCTTAGCATTTTACATAGTTTTTCACTTCTTTTCAAAGTCCTATTAATGAGCTGTTCCCACAAATTATTTATGCTGGTTATATTCATTGTAAGTAGTATCTCTCGAGATGAATCTCAATCAGCAGTGGCATTTGATGGGTAACATGAAACTTCTATATTTGTCAAGAGGTCATTAGGAAATAAAACTGAAAAATGCTACTGTTACTGGAACATATATGATGTGCTTAAGACAGTATAAGGATTAATGTGAAGGAAAAATGGCTGTGTGTGTTTTTGAGAAGTTTGGCTTGCAATTTCATACTGTAAATGATGGAACTGGTTGCCTTCCATGAAGCATGGATAGTATCCTGTGAAGCTACAAAGAAGGTAGTTCAGTGACACTTGCCTCTGAGGAATGGCACTTGCAGTCTTAATTTCTTTAATAGTAGTTGTAGGTAAGTTACTGGAACTCAGTTTCCTTGGGTTTATTTCCTGCAGAACACTAGCGAGTCAAATCTAATCCTATTTTTGGGATGTAATATATCTGAAGAAGGGTTGTCAAGGAAAAACTGAAGTCTATTTACTTGGTCTTATTCTTGAGGTGACTATGAGTGGAATAAACTGTAATTTCCCAGGCTGGCATTATCCGTGGTTCAGGAATGAGAGGAGTGTTTGGCTCTGGGATCCCAAAGCTCACTTCAAGGAGAATTGGGTTCTGTTGAAATGTATCTGGTGACTTTGCCTATCTTGGTCTTGAGGCTATAGTAACAGAGGGCACGCCAGTTGCTGGATGACTTTTGGGCCTGTGGAAGAAACACTGTTGGAGAACTTGACATCTGCTTATTCAGTGAATACTTTGTCAGAAGGGGAACACATTATTTAAAATTTAACTGCATGAGAGTTCTTAAAAACTGGGCTTCCATTTAATCTTACTATAAAATGTGCCTGTGTAGATATACACTCTTTTATTATGTCAAATACAGTGTGTATGAAAGAAGTTACTGTACATGTAGGCTTAAAACAGTTTATTGACTGAGTCATGGCTAAAAAAGTAAACTTTTATGCTGATATTTGCAGAAGTGTAACGTAAGTAAGTTCAATCTAGATGTTTTGTTTTGGTTGAAAAGACTCCTTACACTCTAAGCAGATTTTGATACATTAATGTTAGTCCTTTAATTTAATACTCAATACTTTTTTCTGTAAACATAGAATACATTGACATGCTCTTGTTATTTATTGGTGTGTCGTGTGTCTTACAGAACAGCTGTAAACTTCTTTCTATTGAATGGTGTAGTTCCCTTTTATTTTTTTTTCCTGTGGAATTACACTAACAGTAATCATGGTGGTTAGAGTTACCTTAATCTTTCATATTCTAGTCTTCTCACCGTCAGTATGAACTTTGGAAAGTTTAAGTCTGATAAATCAAACTTTTTGCTCACCTAGGCCAAGAAAAAAAAAAGTAATCTTAAGTATGAAAACCTTATCAAGTTAATTTAATGTTTAAAATCCATTATGTAGACATATTGAAGTCTTATACTGTTTCTTTTTAAAGAATATTCAGTGTTTTTATCCTTTTTAACCAGAAATTTTGTCAGATTTTCAATTCCTGACTACCTTAAACAAGCAATTTTCAAAGTTCTAAACAAATCCCCTTTATTTTTGACTTTATTCTCTTTCTATGTTGTTGGTACGACAGATACATATCTAGTTGAATATATGGTTGGTTGTTAATATCATAGAGGGGAGGATGTGGGCAGGCGGGCTAAAGCTAGGCTAAGAAATTTGTTTAATGACAATTTTTGAGCCCAGCTACACAACTCTTTCACCTTCTAAGATTAAAAAATCCAAAAAGACAGCACAAAACTAACCCTCAGGATTATTGTAACTTCACCTGTAAATGCTGTGGTATTGTTAATTTCCTGACCAATGTTAGCTGGCTCCTTGCTATTTACAGCTGTCAAAGGACCAGATGGCCTAATTTGGTAGGAGGTGCCTGTGTTTTGGCACTAAGATGGAAGAAATGAAGAGAAAAATGGGAAAAAGCTCTCTGCTTAGCCCAGAATGGCATGATTGCTTTAAGCTGATTCATGAATATGAATATGTTGACTGCTTGATGCTGTAAGCTTTTCTCTGACATAAGGAGGTTATGTTTCCATACTCGCTGGCTGTAATGACACAGAAGCAATGGAAGCTTCGCATGCTTTTGTGCAGCAGTGCACGGTGAACACGGGCAGGTACAAAGACACGTTAATAAAGGGCAGTCTGGATTGTGGTTTTGCATCTCCTGCCTCTTTGAGCCCAGGAGGTCTCAAATTTAAAAGGCTTATATTTTTGTCTTAAAGGAAGGTTCTTAAGCCTCTGACTTAACTTCCTAAGAAGTGAAGAGGTTACCTTAAGTGTTTTCATTCTGTTAGAGATATTTGCTGTTACTTATTTAAAGACTTTTTATGGCAGCATATATATAAAAGAAGTTTTTAAAAAAATGACTTGAGGCTAGATTTCTACTGGGCATGTGGAATTAAAATACCAGTATTCCTTTGCTATTTTCTTGCAAACTCTTAAGGTATTTTAAGATGAAAATAATAATGTTTTTACACAGGCATTTGCTTTCTTAAATGTTAAAAATGGTGACAAAAACCAAACACAGTTTGCTTGAGTTGTGGTAATGGTTGATTCATTGAGAGAACTGTAAATACTTGCAGACCTTTAAGGCTAGTAAGGCAGTGGCATATAGTAAAAACAGGATGCCCCCGATGTAGGGAATGACTGGCATCTGACTCCATTGATTCAGAATGCTGAACAATTGCTTTATTAAACTATATTATATTACATTATACTATACTATATTAAAGAGGTACTATACTATCCTAAATTACATACTAAAGAAAACTTGTGACTGTCTCGAGACAGCCAGGACACAGCTTTGAGTGATTGGCCAAGGAAACAAAACAATCCTCAGCAGAATCCAATTGACAAATCACTTCAGGTAAACAATCTTCCTAACACATTCCACATGTGCAAAAACAACAGGAGCAGAGAATAGAGATAAGAATTGTTTTCTCTTTCTCTGAGGTTCCTTGCTGCGATTCCCAGGAAATCCTTGGGAAGTTGTGCCTGCCTGCTCTCTATGGAGAGAGCTGTGGCTACAGTGGCGTTGGCTTTTCTTGCTTTCCTCCCTCTGCCCGCAGTGAGACCACTTAATTCTGCTTATAATGACTGTTTCTTGCTGCAGAATAGCAGCTGCTTGGTTATGTGGCTTGTAGCTGATCTTTGGCAGCATGTGATAAAGGGGAAAAGTGCTACTGCACTGTCAAATTCATAGCTGTGTTTTGGAGGTGTGGAGTGGAAGAGGAGGAATGTGGTCTTTCCAGCCCTGTGGACTGGAGCACAGGGAGCTTCCCACCTGGCACTGGGCACTTAGGTCAGCACAGAAGTGAAAAAGCATGTTTGTGGGGCTGCTGGCTGCAGGCAGCTGCATCTTGTCACTTCTTCCTTAAACTGATTAAAGGTGTGATGTGGACTTCCCTTCAGTTTCCTGCAGTACGTGGAAAAGACCAAAGCAGAAGCGTTAAGCAAGCTGAGGCAGTGGCGTATAGCTCCTGGAGCCTTGCAAGAGCTGACAGAAGGGATTCTGGCTGCACAGACAGGTCTGTGATTTTTTTTTTTTTTTCCTCTTGGGATGTGCTGTTGGCTCGTTCATAGAGACATCTGTTTCACTTTGCTGAGTGACAAACCACTGGGCAGTGACTGTGTGTGGGTGCATTCCTGGAGAGGCAGCTCTGTTCCTCTGGGCTTGAAGCTGAAATGGGTGAAGCAGTAGCAAGTTTGGCTGGGAGGGAAGGAGTGCTGCCAAGTGCCAGAGTTCCAGTAGTGCTTCTGCCTGGGTGACATCCCTGAGTGCTGACTGATGAGTCAGGGGCTGATTTGGCAAGATGCTGACATCCATGGAATGCTGCCCTGTTTTGTGAGTAGCAGCTGGCATCAGAAAAGAAGTAATTGGGAGAGGGGTGGGAGTTAACAGTTTGTGTAAATGTCAGGAAGCTTGAGGACTTATAGAATGAGGAGAAGTATGTGGGGGACTACATACTGGAGGGAATGCTACTTAAAATTAAACCAAGTGGGAAATAACTCCACCTTTTTCTCCCCAGACTAACTCCCCGATGTGCACGCTCTTGCAGCACTTGTGTCATGTGGCTTGACCTTCCTTAAGTTGTAAGTGCAGTCAAAACACAATGATGTGTGGGGGAAATGGAACAGCCCTTAAATGCCTAATGTTTCCTCCTGTGTTTATGAGGACATGTTCTACAGAAATAAGGATGCCAGTGCAGGAGTACTTCAAGATTATGAAAGTTTATAGCACAGGCAGCTGTGGGAGACTGGTATCTTTGTTTTAATGTGAAGACCAGTGTCAAATGCTTAAAAATCAAGGTTTTCTTTGCGTACAGACAAGGTGTACACAATCTATTTCACTAATGATATTTGGAATTAATTAATTCTGTAAATAATTACTTAAACTCAGCATTGCTAAAACAAGCAACAACAAAAAATTTGTTAATATCAGGCTAGTCTGAAAAGGCTTCATGCTTTTTAATTCTCTGTCAATAAAAAGTGACAAGATGATCTGGAGAGATCACTTCTAATCTGCATTGCTCTAATTCTAAAATGAGAACTAATGACTACTGCTTAATTTAAATTAAAAAATACTCTTGCCTCTTTTGCAGCCATCTTGGTTTTAATCTCTGAACCTATGGTAGGAGTAAGACACCCTAAAGTTTAAAACAGGCTTTGTGGATAAAGCTGCATAACATCCTTAAGTGATAACCCAGAGACTCCACAGCAGCAATTAGACTGTGTGGTGCATTTGTTTATTTGTGCTTCAAGATCACTACAACAGAGGTTCACAACAACTTCCCTGTGTTTATCTGCTCAGTGAAAACTACTGTAGGTGGAACTGAGGCTTTTATAGCTGTGCACCTGGCCAGGCTAAAGTATTTCTCCTGGTTCCTATTCTTCTAGTTAAAGAAAAATTATTGCAGTCAGCCTATAGATGGTTTTTCCTCATCCTTCCCTATTCTCTTTAACTCATGTGCCTATTACAAAAGCTTTTTCCCTCAAAAATGGATTTTTCTCAAAGTAGTGAGTAACTGTTAAGCTGTCTGATTCATGTACCTTAGTTCAGATGTTCATAATATCTAAGGAAGTCCTAGCCTGAAAAAGGATGGTGGTGAGTGGCTAGGTGGAAAGGGAGCTGTGGATGGGAAACTCTTTGAGAACTACATGCCTATAACTTAAATTGGAAGCTGCTGTTGTGTAAGTGTGACCCGAGAGGCTGGAAAAGAAAAGCTACTAGACTTTAATTAGTAACAAATAGTGTGAAAATGCTTGTGCCCTTGAGACTTAAGCTGGCCTGTCTCAGCTTTCATGACAAGATCGTTGTCACCATGGAGCACTGAAGGGTGCGTGTGCTCTCAGGAGTTACTACGTGTGTTTGGCTTTGGGAGTGTGGGAATGGTAAAAAAAGATAGAAAATAGCATCAGCTCTAGACCTTGTTATAGAGTTACTTATGCAATGCCATTCATATAGAAAAAATACTGGATCATGGTAATGGGCATGTAGCAGTAAGCTGTTCTTGAAAGACTTCTTACTGGGTTAAGAGGTGACAAGTTTTGGAAAGAATCTTGGGCCTTAAATTGAGGAAAAGGTGCTGAAGAGTATTTGACTGTTAGGAAGGAAAATAAGAAAGTAAAACCTCTTTGATCTCAGTGCAGTTGACATATTCTCTTAAAATAATTTGGGTTATTGCAATGGGTTTCTATGCCTGTTTTAAAATATCAAAGAGAGAAGAATGGTAAAAGAATATTCCATAGAAGAGTGGGAGTCCTTGACTGAAAGAGAAACTTGAGCATCCTGACTTGATATCATGTGCTTGAAGTCACGTGTTGTAATGTGTCCTTCTGTGGTTTCTGAGCTGGTGGCTGATGGAGAGCAGGCTATAAATACTTCTCTGTTCTCCACTTATGTGGTCAGTTGAAGCTTGATCGAACTTTTATTTAGAACTTGACCACTAAATTGGCAAATTAAGCCAGCTTTCCTGCTTCTGATTTGAGTTTACTTTAAAAAAAAAAAGGCAAAGTGAATCTACCTGCTCCTGCTAAGTATTTTAAATTGGGATGCACTCTCTTAAGAGGCATGTTCTAAAAGAGGATCTGAAAATTTTGGTAGGCTATTTTAGGAAGATTTTTCTTCCTCTCTTTGGAGTAGACTTTTGAAGAATTAATGATACTCCTCTGGAAAGGCTGACCCCACTACAATCCGTTTACATAAAACCGTTTTTGCTAAAAATGTTTATTTCTATTAGCAAATGTGTTAAAACATCTGGTCTTATTTTCCACTGTTCATGGATGTTTGCATTAGCCTTTAAAACACTGGAGGCATTCCTAAAAAGGGTTAATTCTGAGCTTAAGCTCAGAATAGATCCCAGAAAGTACACAGCCCTTGCTCTGGAAGGCACCTAACAGCCTCACTTGGCTTGCTGAAGCTCTGTTTGTCCAGCTCTTTCTATCTCTGCAGCTGGTTCAGGATGCTCGGTTTCTCCATGGACTGTGTCAGAATAATGAATTGATCTTTGTCCAGTTGCATCTTAGTCCAGTACCTCAACTTCCCTTTGGTGCTGCCTCAGGTAATTTTACTATGGTTCCAGTTTCTTCTGTAAAGGCTTTTTAAAGGTCTTTTTCTGCTCAGATTTCCTGGTTCATTGTTCCACAGTTATTGTCCTCCTTGAGCCCAGATTGTGCCAGGAGGGTCTCTCTGCAGTTCTTTGCCCACCTTGTCTGTCTCCTTGTATGCAACCCTATTGAGAAGTTACAGGAGGGAACACAAATGAGTTCTCATGGGCTAACAGAAACATGGGCTCCCCCTTCCCACAGTCTGCTCTGGCTCATCTGATCCC
The DNA here is from genome assembly GCF_017590135.1 of Pyrgilauda ruficollis. NCBI lineage: Eukaryota > Metazoa > Chordata > Aves > Passeriformes > Passeridae > Pyrgilauda > Pyrgilauda ruficollis. The sequence goes on along the minus strand of NW_024524266.1, from coordinate 297,020 downwards.
CAGCTGACCAGATCAGCTGCTGCACTGTGGGGCCTTATACAGGAAGGATAAATTGACCCTTGCTTCCTTTGAAGATCCCAATGCTTTGGATGTTTGGAAAACTACAGCCAACAAAGCCTGCTTTTGTTATCTCCCTCAAACTGAGCTCAAGTGTATGACTGAGAGGATTATGCCACACTAGGTTACTAAATATATTTTTGCATGATACTCTTACACTAAAACCAAAAACACAATGATAGCTATCTCCAGTAATGACAGGAGTACCTTCTTTTAGTGGACATCAGTGCCAGAACTTTATTTTAGTACCTTCGAAGCCATTAGTACAGAAAACAGTGCTGCAGCTGTCTTGGCAGGCTATGCTAGGAAGAAGTGCAGTTCCTAATTTAGTGTGTATCTGATTGATGCATTTGAAAGTGGCAATTCAGCCTGGCAGCAAAAGAGGATTGAAAGCTGCTGCTGAGCACAGTAGGGTTTAGCTTATGGTAGCTCAGGGCTACTTCATTCTCTACAAAGGGGAAATGGTAGGGTGTTCACCTTCTGCCCTCAGAGAAATGGATTGCAGGATGGTCAGTGTTGCAGCCTGGCTGCTTGTTGCTAGAAGGAGTTGGAAAATAAAGGTATATTTTGAAATAGTTGCCTTGCTGTCTTGAGGCATTGGAACTTTGATTGGCCTACTAGCTGTGAAGCAAGTTCTGTAGCTGGGAGAACCACCTGAAAACATTCCCAGTCAGCATTATTTTGGTCTGTCCAGGTCTGATTTAGATTTTGGGCTATCTAAATAATGATCTGATGCTTTGGCTGGGAAGCTTTAGTGAGGGCACTGGTTGCTATTGGGTCACTTCAAATAAAATCTGGAAGCTTGTTCTTACAGGCACATGGTTTGCAGGAGCAGTGATACATAAAGCTGTCTGGTAGCAGTTTTGTAGAGACAGCAAGAGCCTGAGGGAAGCATGTTCCTTTGGCCTCTTACTAGAGAGTCAGGGAAAAATGGTTGCATTGCAGTGTGTGCTGAGGCCTGCCAAACCCCAGGAATTGTGGTTATTGCTGCAGTACAAGATGCATCTCTTTGGTTGCAATAAATCTGGAAGTCGCAGTGGGATTGCTGAGTGATTGTTCTGTGTGTCTGCTGCCTTGACACATGGCTGTATGACTATGACCAAGGCAACAGTGTAAAAAGCCTGGTGAAAAAACAGATTTAGTGTAAGCTGAAAGTTTCCTTGGGTGACAATGGATGGGCTTCTGAGGAAAGTGTGTTATGTTAAGGCTCCTGCATTCTTCATCTTATGACTTTTTTTGTAGATATAACACACCTAGTTTGGTTTGTTAGGTTTGCTATTCTGAAGATAGAACTGTTGCTGGCAGAGGAGGATAAATACTTTCATTGCATGCATGGAGTTGGTAAACACTTTTGACCTTTCTAGGTTTGTAACATACAGCAGTGAAAAGCTTGGAAAAGCATTGGCTGTCTTTTTGCTTCACTAGAAATGTTTTCTTAAATTTTTTTTCAGATGGTGACAAATGACCACTTTGTGGAAAACATGCATTGTTGACCTTAAAGCAAAGGGTTAAGCTGTCTCACGAGGCTGCTTTTTGTCCTGGAAAGAATCAGCAGTGAAAGTTAGGCTGTCAGCTTTGTTTGCATTTCCCAGCTATTGTGCACTTGCCAGCATCTTTTAAATGTTTTAAATGTAGCCTTTGTATTTTTTCTAATGCAGAACATTTGTATGCGGTGGTTTTTGTGAGGATGCCAGAACAGCCATATAGTAAATACTTAATAAGAATAGTAAAGATTTCTTGTTCTCAGCAGGCTCAGTTCTGATCTAAAGGAAGTGAAATTGCCATTTTAAATTATTTATGAAATGCTGCACATAAGGAGATATGGTTTGTTTGCTTTATTATACGTAGATGGCAGGAGTAAAGGTCTTGGTTTAGTTAAGACATAAATGATGGGGGTGGGTTTTAAGCATGATAAAAACCTAAGTAATCCTACTTTTCTGGCTGTGAGGGATATATCCTCATCCAAGATGGTAGCTGTACTACAGGTTGGATGATGGAAATTATCCTGTCATTCCATACTTCAGCTAACTCAATTTTTGGAGACCTTGCTTTGTAACCCTTTATCTGAAAAGCATTAACTGTTTGCTTGAAAGTCTTAATAAAGGAACTGTCACTTGTGCTAAAAAATTGTTTTTTAAGATGTCAGACATGTCTATCAACTCTCATGGGAACATGAATTTCCCTTGTGTTTTACTAGTATTACAAGAGAAGTGGTTATTGGTATATCTGTAACTTCAGTGTAAGAGGAAAGAAAGTGAAGCAGGTGTGGTTGATGCTTTGAGCATCTAAGGAAACATGCAAGAAGTATTCTTTCCTCTTTGTTCAAATGCAAAAGTGACTAGGGAAGAAGTGAACAGAAGTAGTGAGGTGTTGAAGGTAAAGGAGACTGAAGTTGTTACACAAGGAAAAAAAAAAAAGAAACCACTGTGGGTATCCTTCTCTGTCGAGACATAAAGCTTCAAATGCAAGTCCTTGGGTGTTTTCGTCAGTTGAGACACCCTGTGTGTCCCTTCTCTCCTCCCCTCACTATCACTGTTTGATTTCTCATGTGTGGAATGAGGAGTGTTAAAATAGAGGAGAAATGTGAAAATTTCTGAAGATTCTGATGCAGGGACTTACTGGGTTTTCACAGTAAAGGCCCACTGATGAGAAGTTAGCTCTGTGGAAAGAGTGGGCTTTCTTTCAGCATTATCATTTTCACATAAGGGATAATAAATATTTATTTCAAAACTGGGTCTGTGCTGATGGTGGGAGACATGTACTGAGACGGCCTTTACCCATCTCACTGCAGACCTTTAAATGTAATGCTGATCTGGTGAGAATCTCCTGTAGTTTTTAGAGCATTAAAAAGAAATGAGCAAGATTGCCTGGCAAACAAATAAGGGCTGTACATGAGAGGAATAATACTTCTTTAAAGTGAAGAGCTCAAACGTGCTTTTTAACATACCTCAACTTTGCAGTTTACTTTTGATGTTGCGATTTTCTTTTACTTCCTAGTATTAATTTTATTTTTTGCTTATTATGCTTCAAACAAGAAACTAAGTTGTGTTTTATAAGCTTGAGTGTATCTGGAGTGACAGCACATTGTTATATTTAAAAACACATGTTATGCAGCTTTTAATATAAATTATCCAAACTCACTTCTTTGCAAATGAGGAAAGAGATTCAAAGTAGACCCCATGGAAGTTAAGCTCCATAAAAACCAAGTTCCTGCTTTTACATTGCATCTCAGTGGGTTTGTAGTTCTCTCTTCCTCTGTTTTCTGTTAAAATAAACCCATTCTGAAGCCCTTAGTGTGTGGTTATATCTGTCTATCAGTTTTCCACTTCTGTAGAAGGTGAGCTTTCAAAATAGTAGTTCAAGGCACAAACATTATATTTGTGTTCAAATAATGCCACCTCTGAAAATGCTGATAATTACTGTTTTATGAGCATGTTATTTTAGTTTGGGGAAGATAGAGTAAATCCTTGCTATTGAGAGATCTATTTTTTAAATTTTAGAGTATAAGTGGTCTTTATAAATCTTTATAGACATTTATAAATGTTACCATATTATGCTGTTGCAACACTAAAAAGGGTTTAATGATCAGGGTTTTTAAAAGCACTAGTGTTTGGCTTATATCTACTGTGGTTTGCTTTAAAATGTCTTGATGTCTTTGGGGGGATTGAAATAGAGCCTGTGAGTTAACTTTCTGCAGTTGTTGTACATACTGTAAATTTAATGAAAGACATGCCAGTAGATGTGTGCATGTTAATACTAGTGGACCTGGAGAGAGTTAATGGGCTTTTTGTGTTCTAATACATTCTATGAATTAGACTTGACAATTTATTTTAAGCTGTTTCTGTTTGGGGCAATAAAGATGCAATTGTATCCTGGGAATCCATGTATGTGTATAGAAACACATAAAACTTTTTGTGGAAACAAGTTGCATGTTGTAGATACAAAGGATGTAGGTGTTCAGAGGAGAAAATAAAATGTGAGAGCTGTGACTGTTTAAAGTCTCCATATTCCTCTTCTAAGTAGCCTTTTCTCTTTCCTTTACTTGAATTCACCAGTTTTGCTTATGAAATAATTTCTCCCTTTCCCAAACGATAAAATGTTTGGTTTTGTTTTGCATGCATTTTTTAAATGTTGCTTCCCATGTCTACTGCAGAAAAAGCAAATGGCTTTAACAAAAGGAACAGCCAATTTCTCACTCATGTCTGGTTGAATCCCCATTTAGGTTTTTCTGCTTTTGTGTCAGTACTTCTGAGAGAGAAACCTGTTCCTTTCCTGGGTTTATGCACAAGAGTCTTGTATAGGCAAATGTTTGCAGTTCTTGCTGTCCTTCCTTGTCTGAATTTTGAGACCTCTTCCCGGCTTTTAGCATCCCCTGTTAATTTGGTGCTTTTGTAGGAAGGCTTGTTATTTCCTCCAGTTCAGAGGAAAAACCTTGTCTCTTCTGTAGAAACCTTTCTGTTCAGGACTGCCTCAAAGCCTATTTATCATCTGGTAAACTAACAGGAGAAATTATCTGACTTAAGACCTTAAGTGGGTTGTTTTTGTTAAAACATAATATTGTGTGTGCTTGTGATTCTTCACAGTGCCAAAATGGGTTTGCTTGTAGAGAATGAAGTGTTGTAACACTCATGATATTGAGCCAAACATAAGTCTCACTAGTTTTTCTACTTATATGCAGAATAACTTCAGAATATGCTCATCTTTTAGTGGAACCTTTGGGGGGGTTTTTGTTGGGTATTTGTTGGTGGGTTTTTTTTGATTGTTTATTTGTGGTTTTTGTTAGTGTGGTTTTTTTTTTTTTTTTGTGTAAGGGGATGGTAAGAAAGGAACACTGAAATAAAGTACTGTTCTTGCTATGTTTCCCTCTCTTCTTGTTTCATTGAGTTAAATTAACCAGCTTAAATAGCTTTCTGGTTAAGAAAAGTATCCTAGAGAAAGGATAATAAAGTAGATTGTTCCAAAATGGTTAATAATCAGCAAGGCATGCTTTCAGGCTACCAACAGTATTGTCCATTTAGCAAATGCTTTTCTTAGTACTCTTGAATATTTTTGTTTGACTAGTTGCAGGTGCATGCAGATTTGTGTTGTCCTTGAGAGCTCTGCATGCTTTCTGTGTTCTAATGTGGGTCATGCATTTGCCAGTTCTGATATAATAAAAACAGTTGTCATGGAAAAGTAGTAGGTAAGTGAAGATTTAGACTTGAGTATGGAAGGGAAGCAGGGAGGGAGCGAAACATTAAAAATGGTGCAAAAGTGTAATTTATCAGAGCATATAATGTCATGGACTTGGGCTTCAATTTCATACTTCACCTATTTAAAATGTTGGAAGAATTAAATACTTGACAGTGTTAATCAGCTTAAGTGGACATTTAAGAATTAAACCTTCATTCTTAAACATCCACCTTAATTCTTAAATGTCCAGAGAATGCTTAGACCCAATTGCATGGGTTGTTAGGCCCCTTATTGAGAGGTGCTGTTCCCTGCATGAAAAGAACTCTTTCTGGAACCGAGGAGTCTGGAGAGTATTGGGGCATCAGGAAGAGTGAGAAACTAAGAAGTAAGGATTGTTTTCCTGGTTGTTTCTGCATGAAGGAGGCCTCCCTGATGTCAAGTGTGTTTTGTTCTCTTGATTAGCAATATTGCCATTTACCGCAGTGCTAACATTAGACTCCTCTACTACTACAGCGATATATGATAAAAGTCCAATCAGTAGAAGCAACTGCTCAGATAGTAATGACTCCTTCCTACAGTGCCATATTTATAACACTGATGACCTGGAGTAATGTGATTCTTGGACTGTTATTGCGGCAGTAGAGGTGGATATAAATGAGGAAGGAAGGAAGTGTTGCCTGCATAAAGAGAATATTTTCTAAAATCGATACAAGGTTTCCACTCCTTTATATTTTCCTAATCAGGTAGCATTGTGAACTACCATGGCATTTAGTAAGAGGCATACAGTTGCTCAAGTATGGTTAAATAAATTATTTGAGCTTAGAATGGAGCTTTGGTAACTTTCTTGGCGGTTACTGCCGTTTATTGCACTTATAAAAAAAGCACCCGTGTTTTAATCTTAGAGGATAAATCCCTCAAAATGTATTGTGATGGTACATAGAGATGTTACCCTACTTCTGTGTATTTAAAAAATTCTCTTTTTACTCTTGAGATTTCAGGATGTTCCTCTGATGTAATCTCTGCTGCTTGTGTGTGCATGTTTGGAGCTTTCATATTGTAAAGCATCCTGTATGCTGCTGTTATGCATTGTGGAAAGCAGCTTCACTCTCTCCATTACTGAGACAGCTTTCTAATGTCCTGTGGAATGGCCTTGCCTTTGTGTTCTCCAGCAGGGATGCTGTCTGTGAAGCATGCTTCAAGGGAAAAGTGTTGCTCTCATTTCTCCAGTCATCAGGCCTGTTACTGAGAAAGTGGACCTTGACAAGTGTCTCCCAGTGGCAAGTAAACATTTGTTCATTGAAATTTTTGAGTCTATATCTGAGTTGTTCTTAAATTTTCTTTTATTTTTTTTTTTTGTCTAAGACAAATCTAAGCCACCAGAAATGAAGGAAAGACATTCAGTGGGGTATAGCATGCAGGTTATACTTCTCAAGAACAAGTTTATACTGGTTTAAATCCTGAGAGTAAATGGCAAAGGCAAAGACTGAGTTATTACATCAGGTCATCTGGGCATCTTAGATCTGAAAATTGCATGCAACTAATAGCTTTACTTTCCCAAGAGACCTTGAAGAATAGAGTAACTAAGAGAATAAAACTGTCAGATATTTATGTAGCAATTGTAATTTTGTTACAAAATAAGATTTTTAATCTTTATTTTGGCATTGTGACTGTGTCAAAGTTCGTACTCTAAATTGTAAGAAAGCAGCTATTTAGCTATTCATGCTGGGCTCGTAGGAGGACCAGCCATTATGTATACAGTTGGTATCAGATGAATTAAAGCTTTGTCAAAACAGAGCCTGTGTGGTGCCCAGTTCAATATGTAAATCATTTAATACATTCAAGAATTCTTGTAATTTTGACCTTGGGAGATTAGCTAGGTCAGTAATGGGCATGCTTGACGACTTAGCAAGGAAGTAAATGCTAGTGAATTGTGGTCTCTGTTTCCAGATCTGGTTGAGCTGGAGGAATTTTTTTCATTGTACAGGGAGTCCTAGATAGGATAAACAACCTAGCCAGGGCCCCTCAAATAGAGTGGTGACAGTGAAAACTAGAATATGTCTAGTGAATGCTCTCAGTAAGACTAGGCTTTCTGATAGAACTGATAACCTAAAATGGAGGTTTTAATCTTTGAGCACCATCTGTTGTGCAGGGCAGCAGCAGGTGGTGTGCCTATGGAGAGGAATGCCAGGAGTGGCTGGGTGTGCTGCAGGGTGGGTGGAGCTCTGGTGGCAGTGAAAGCTCTGTGCAGTTATTTGCCTGCTACCACTTTCTCCCTACCTGGTTTCCATTCAGCAGTTACCCCGATATTGGCTTTGAGAAGTCTGTACTTAGAAGACAAGTTAAGAAAAGACATATCTTTGCCTAATGTTGTAAAATTACTTATTGTGTTTGGGCTGAGATCTCAGATCAGCTGCAAATATCCTCATTTCTCATGTTTACTACTGTCACTTTCTTTAAAAGGCTCTAATTGCTCATTGCACTTTCATTAATGAATCGAAGTTACTACACCATTCTAATCTCACACATTATTTGTCTGTCTTCTTCAACTCTACTCGGAGACCTGCATGTGATACCTCTTGTGGTTGGTGAGGAGGTAATGCACAGCTCAGTTGTAATGTCATGTGGAAAAGAACTGGCGAAAAGCAGAGAATGCTTGTGTGGAAAATAACGAAATTTTCCCTTCTTCAAAATCAAGTAGTTGATTTTAACTAAAAAATGAAAGCAAATTCGAGCTACTACTTCTTAGCTGTTTTTATTTGGGGGAGCAGCATATCTTTGGGCTTATGGATTTCCTTAAGACACCTCCCTGCTAGGTGGGCACCTGAGAGTCATCCAATTTGTTGTTTTAATTGTAGTGCCTACAGTAAAGGGAGTGTGCACTGGATGGGGGAGCAGTCCTCTGCTGCTTCTGTGTGGGTACTGTGCAGGGATGGTGAGCAGTCTCTGGCTTTACTCACCTTTTAGGTAGTGCTATTCAGATTTCGCTTTTTTCCTTGTAACTGTTCATGATTTCACTAGCTCAAATGCAGGTTTTACATGCTGGGGCATGCTGAAGTGTGTGTATCACCAGCTATGCTTACAAAAGTGTTTTTTCCATAGAAGACATTGCTTTGAGCAAAGCAGAAACTGGGAGGGTTGAACAGTGTCGGAATAGCAACGAAACTCTTCTGATTTTGAGGCTGAGGGTTCTGTTTGATTGCTTTCTGTACCTTCAGATACTCTAGTATTTCTTCTAATCACAAGAGAGTTGAAATAGAACAAAAATGAAAAACTGTGGGTAAAAAATTTAGTTCTTTTTAACAGTATATTTATTAAAGGTAGTTTGCTAGTCATGACAGTTTTGAAAACAATAAAACCAAAAAGCTTCCAAACTCTTGGAAAAATTATCATGCATAAAAACTAGACAAAGACTCTAATTCTCTGTCCTTCTAGGAGCAATGACTATATAATCTGACAAAAAATGAGCATACTGTAATCTAATATGTCATTTCTTGGTGTAATAAGAAAGCTATTCCATGCTCTACTTCCTTTCATGCTATTAATAAGAGGCTGCCACATTATATTACTTTGTTCCTAAGCTGTGGCTTAAATTTTTCACCCTTCAAGCAGGCCAAATTCAGTGATCTGATGCCCACTACATTTATTTCATATACCAAGTCAGATGAAGTGACAGAATAGCTGCAGGTTATGAAACTTTGACATTTCAAGAGGAAGCAACAAAAGGCATCAGACTTTGACAGCTAGTGAGCTAGATCAGAAATGTCTAACAGAATGTAAACGTTTCACTGTAGTTCAATTTGATGTGTTAATAAATGGAATGCCAGTAATTTGCTGTGTGCTAATATTTTTAATGGAAGCATATATCTAAATATGTAGAAAGCATATCCCACCCAGAGAGCATCTGAGCCAAAATCAGCTTGAGACCATAAGTGAGAATTGCCAGCTGCCATATTCTTGCAGAACTTTGGGCATTTGTTAACACCTACTGTCAGTGTAATTACCTTTGTCTGCTGTTTTGTTTCAAGTCTGGTTTTCTCAGGACTGCTATGATAAGATGCAAGATGATAGAATCATTTAGGCTGGAAAAAAAATCAGAGTCCAGTGATTAACCTTACACTGCCAAATCCACTGCTGAACTGTAATAGAGTTGGGTTGCATTATTGCCATGCTGTTAGTAATTTCCAGAGCCCAAGAAGTTAATATAGACCAGCGTGCAGACAGGTGTCTCAGCTTGCCAGTGAGAAGGGTTAAGTAATGATGATAGAAAAGGGGAGTTGAAAGAAGCCAATACTGAGCAAAAGACATGCTTCAGGTAGGCAACAAGCTTTTTAGGTGTTCTCATTCTCAGTCTAGTAGTGTCAGAGAAGATGAATGCAGAGTGCTTGGTATGGTGAGCTGGTGGTGACACTGCAATGGTTCATGGAGGATATGGCCAAGAAGGGGCTGTCATAGGGCAGTATTTGAGAAGCAGGATTGCTCTGTGATGGTGGTGAGCTGTTAGACCTCCTAGGAACTGGTGAGGAGGCTAAAAGGTTTTTCAGTGGCGAACTACTGGAAAGTGTAGGAATGAGCAGTGACTGGGCAGGTGAATTAAAAACGCAGGGATTCCCTTTTAGTCCCTGGGATTGGAGATGCACTCTGCCTGTTGTCAAAATCTGAAATTAAATTTAAAAATATACTAGCTTTATTGTAATAAATTTTTTATCACTCCTTGAACTGAAAGCTCTGGAAGAAAAGGGGTTTTTTGGGTAGTATTTCACTGAGTGATGAAGGGCCAAGGAAAATACTTCTGTCCCTTTTTTCTTGTTGCCTCTTTTCTGAACTTTAATGTGTTACCAACTTAAATCCCCTTAAATGGTATATAAAATTATGTATAAAAACAGACAAGTTGGTAAAGCATGGAATCTTGTGTGGCTTTACTAAAATCCTGTGTGCCTTTTGAAAAAGGTAGTAGACTGAAAACTATTTTAAAATGAGCTTACTCATGCTGGAAGTGTTTTGAGAAATTTGATGGAAGAGAGATAAGCAAAGAGACTGCAGTATCTGGGTGTGAATATGTAGGAATTGTATTACAGATGAGTTGCTTTAGTGGAAAGGAGGATGGGATAAAGTAAGATGTATTCGTTTAAATTGATTGAAATCCATCTTAAAAAGAGAAGGAGGTTAATATGGTTGCTATTTTGTTCACTGATAGTACAGCTGTGCTGTTTATGCACATAATCAGGATACTGACAATTACAAAAATGCTAGAAGGCATGGAAAAAAACCAAAAGGAAGAAGTTTTGGTAAAAGTAGTGTGGTTCATTTACTCAGAACTGAGGAGGAAGAACAAATCTTACTACTGAATGTGATGGAGACAATACTTATTTCAGCTGTCAAGGGTGGTTTTAGATCATCTACCTTGATGCACAAAGAGGAAATTCTTATCTTAGGCAATGCAGGAAGTCTGATTTGAGCTGTTACTTTGCAGTTATCTTGAAGAAATTGCTTGTGTTATATTGGTATATGGCATCCCTGTATGAACAAAAATACTCCCAAATATTTATTTTTTTAATATTAATTTAAGATTGCTTGTTCTTCCCCTTCCCAAAAACCAAGTCAAGCCTCAGATTCAGTGAAGCCAAGTAAGAAGAAATGAAGAGGTAGAGCTTTGAAGGCGAGTCTTGCATGTCAGGACAACAGATTGGAGACTTGGAAGTAATATGTGTCAAGAAATGAAAAAAACAAAACAAAACAGGTTAAATTGAACGAAAAAAGCTGATGGTAGTAATCCTTCCAAGAGCAGAACTCTTTGAAGAAAGACAGGTTTAAAATTAAAAGCGCAAGATAGTGACTGACTTCACTGACAGTGGGGAGAATGTGAAGAAGGCTGTTGCTCTGTTCAGTGGCCAGCACATCAGGGAATTCTTACAGAAGGTGCTGTTACAGCAAACAAGTCACAGGAGGTTTTTGCAGAAGTGTCCACTGTTAGAAGACTGTACATGAATTCTCAAACTGAAGAATTTCTTACAGGCATGATCAACAAGATCTTTCTAATTAATGTGTTAAGAGGCAATCAGTATAAATTAATAGGATAATCATGCAAACCAGTTAAAATTTACTGAAGGTGTAAAATACCTTGAACATATAAGTGTCTAGTTTTTTTGTCAGAAGTATGTAATCCATCACTTAAAACAGGCTGTGTGTACCAGAGGAATGGAAGCTGCAGATGTGATACCACAGTGACCTAGGAACTGAGTGCTTCAAGAAAGTAGAGTACCATAAAAAAATTTTAAACACATCAAGTTAAAAAAAAATGGCCTTTTTTAGCTAGAAGTCGTGCATCATGAAGCAGTTATAATCCTTGGAGGGTGCAGGGAGGGAGAGGAGTAAGTATATGGCTGGTGTAATGCACTTCGATTTATAAAAAGCATTTGACAAGACCTTCTGCCAAAGGCTTTTAAAGGAAATCAGCTGCTGTGGATTAAGAGGAACCACCTCCTGTTGTATTAATAACTGGCCAGAAGATGAGAAAAATGTAAGACTAAATGATCAATTTCCACAGAGGTCCTTCCAATGGGATCTTCAAGGATATGTGCCCTCAGCAAATTCATACATATTCTAGACAAAGGAACAAAGTGTGCTGACATTCAGCTAGGAATGCAAAATCCAAAGTTAATTGTGAGATGTTCCAGAAGAATTTCAAAATAGACAGATACTGGACAATAAATAGCTGCTACTATTTCATATCTGCTAATTGTAATATGATACCTACTGCAGGAAGAGGATGAACACAGTTCTGTTTATATGTCTGCTTTAACAGAATCCTAGTTAGTTGTGAACCTTTGGCAGAAATGTTATGGGTTTTTTGGTCCGTTCTTTCAAGGTATATACTTTGAAGGCAGCAGTGTTTAGGAAAGTAATAGAAAGTAGAACAGAAAAGATCATTATTATTCTTCCTTGGTGTGCTGTATCTGTCCTTGGTTCCTGTCCATGGGTAAAACTAGTAATGGTGACTGGGATAATTGCCGTGGCCTGGCTTCTGTTTGACAGAAGGCTAAACAGGATTGAGTGGAAAGAGGAAAGTTTGTGGGTTAAAATTAAGCATGAGGTTCTTCTGGAAAAGGGACCCAAAGGATGTGTCTCTGCCTTTTTTTTTCCCCTATTCTCTAGCAAGTCCCACCACTTTATTGCAAGATAATTTCCATTATGTATGGATTACTGTATGATACTAAAAGATGCTTTGCAGAGGAGATTTTATAGAGAAGGTCACAGAATACCTTAGAGAAGACTCCTGATTACTTTAAGAATTAATGCAAAATATAAAAAAAAATAAAGCACTGCAAATATATCTGACTTTTCAAGGCTGTCATGTAGAGTGTGTGTAATTCTGCTGTCTCTGAGTGATTGTGTCCTGTGTAAAACTTAGGAAATTTTCATTTCTATTATCTACGTATGGGAATACCGTTGTAGACTAACTTGGGCACGTGAGCTTGGAAACCTGAAAAACAGCATTGTTAATAGAGGTATTAATCACCTACAGCCCTGATTATCTACTTCAGGGGAAACAGTAGTGAAAATTCTTTAAAACAAGAGCAGCTTTAATTTAGTCCCCTTCCTCCAGGCCCAAAGTAACAGCTCTGGTCTCCTCTTCAGAGACCTTGGTGAGTGTTTCTGGGTCACGTTGATGGCTGAAGCAGTGCTGCTTTTGTGAAGAATGCAGGTGTTACAAATTCAGTCATGAAAATATTCCTGTGTGTCACCCGGAGTGACTCACCTAATGGACTAGCAGAGTAGTTGCCTCCCTGTGAGCTGTGGTGGTTGATGACCACCTACTTAAATTGCTATCAGGTATTATAGTAGAAGATAAAAACTGATCATCCAGTGTAAGCTGCCAGGAATAATTTTCATTTTAAATTTGATGTAAAGGACTGAGGTTATTAACCCTTCCTTTCATTTCCCCAGATTGCTAATAGAAATTTCTGAACAGTTTTTAGTGACGGAGAAAGGGAGATAAAATGGGGGTCACTTTTAAGTGAGGGGGGAAAAAAAGCTCCAAAGTAAATTTTATCTTGTCAGAGACAGTCTGGCTATAACATTACACTGGTTTTGCACAGGGGTTGGTGGTGGGTTTTTTGGTTGTTGTAAAAATTTATGCTGAGACATATACTACAGAATTACAAAGGGAAATAGATACAAATTGAGAATTTTTTTTTAATTTACTGAGTTATAAATTGTATTATGAGAGAACTGCTTTTGAAAGATTGTGGGTTTTGTCCTCAAATTAAAACCTGTAGAAAAAAAAAAAATTGTAGGTGAGACTTCTGGTATGCTTGAATCTGCTATAACTGAGGATCATCTGAAATTCTGTGAAATACTAGTTTTTCTCCATGTAGAATAAATCATTTAGCAAAAAAACCTGGATTTTTGATTTTGCATTTTTAAAATGTTAGTATAATTTTCTGACGTAATGTTAAATTGGTAGTCTGTTTAATGCTGTAAACCTGTTTTTTCCACTTAAATTTTTATTGAACAGAGAGGAGTCACATTTTGTATATGGAGATGAGAATTTACTACCTTCTCCTCTTAATGAGTGAGGCACTGGACTCTCTTAATAGTGAAAGTCACCTGAATATTAAGCAAACTAAAAATGCAGCTATCTCAAGTAAAATTTTTTTGACTCTTGTGAAGATTATTCTTGATAAAGAAAGAAGCTTTTATAAGGGCCTATCAAATGTTTCCTGTTAGTAGTCATGATTGGACTTTTGGAGCATTTTGAAGAACAGTACTGCCACAGCACTGCTCTTAAGCCTTTGAATTTACATGGTTTCTTCAAGGTTTTCTGTAGAAAGGAATTTTTAAGCTCCAGTTTAAAACAGTCTAATCCATACCAGATGCAGATTTTTTTGGATGAAGTTTTGCAGTCTTAGTCCTGGTGGTTTTTATTGCAGAAAAGATTTACTGGTATTTCCAGGTGTAAGTTCAAGAGCTCATTGTTATTCTGCAGTTACAACTTCAAAAATTATAGGAAGATTTTATTAGTTTGTGCAAGAATTCATGTGGAAATGAGCTATGACAGGATTAGGTGTGCAGAGGGAAGGAACAGGTTCTCCTTTAAGGGACTATGACTGTTGAAAATAATTTCTCTAAAGGTAAAAATATTTGACTTCATTTGCAATTTGTATGCTCATGCCAGTCTTGTCTCTAGGAAAAATGCTTCATTTAATCAACTCCTGATAATTCCTAATTCTTTGAAAATGCCCAAATCTGTTTAAATACTTAAAATTCATATTGTTTTATTTGCTAAGTCTGACAGTATACTGAAACATGACCACTAAATTGCTTCTGTTCATTTTGTCTATCTTTTTTTGTGGTTTACCATTTACATACTAAGCTACTTAAGCCCTTTTTCTACTTAAGTATTGTTAAACCAGCTAATGCTGTGTAATGTGGGTCACTGACTAAAATGATGTATACTACTCAATTATCTGAACAGAAGGAATGATAGGAGGAGGGGAAGACTGATTTACTTCTTGAAAAGTTGGGGTTTGCCAGTTTTTGCTTCCTCAATGTTTGGGATTTTTTTCCTGAAGACATTGCATACATTGAACAGTTGAGATTTAAACCTAAAATATTTTCCTGTAAGGACAAGGTTCAGACTTCCCTTTTTTAATTTTTGACTAAGTCTTGGTGATTGTCAGTTTTAGGTGGCTCTATTATTGGAGGAAGGCGGTTTGCACGATGTTTTGCTCATTCCAGTGCAGCAGAAGTTGTCTGGAGAATTGTGTAGTTCATAGAGGGATTGGTATTTCCCAGATAGAGACTAGAAGTCTCAAAGCTAAAATCATTATTCTCTAATGTGTGGAAAGAACATGGTTTCAGAGTATTTGGGGAACTTAGAGGGCTTATTTTTAAAATTAAGGTACAGAAACATCTGTGCAAGTGGATTGCAGTATTCGTATCAGTTCTTATGAAAGAAAAAGCTCTTCAATTTTGGCAAAAATCATGTGACATGCTTATTTCCACAAAACAGAAAATGCCCGTGGAAAATGACAGATAATCTTAGAGATGCTGATGAAGTATGAAATAAATGCCTGATCTGTGTATTGTTTAAGTGTCATTGCTGCTTAGCAATTTGCTAGTAGAGCATGTCTTTCTTAAATGGATTTCTGTCAGGAATAGAATAGCTTCTCTATTTATGTTGTGTGTAGCTCCTTTTTGAATGTGGAATCATATTTACCAGGAACTTCATCTTAGTGACATTGAAATGTGTCAGATTTATTTCAGAAGGAACATGTTTTTTTCAGAGGACTTCTGCCTATTTGCTGTTTTCATTTTCATTACTCCTCTTTTCCTTTAGTAATTTTTTTTTCTCTCTTCATTCCAGCCTCTCTTGCTTCTTGGACTCAGTTATATGGTGCTGTCTTGCAGATACTAGTGTTGCCTGGAAGGGCTCAGGAGTTGCATGGAAAATGAGAATATACTGATCTTCTTATGCTCAGGGCACACTTCACCTCTTGAGATTCTCTTCCTCGATATTAATTCTTTTGTCTTTCTACACGTGTTGTATTTTTGTTCCTGTGCACATGCTATTTTCTTTGCTCAGAGTGTATTTTGTTGACGCTAGGTTTGAATGTCACATCTATTTCTTCTTGTTTCAGAAGAATGAAATTCTTTCCTCTGATGTCTATCTCTGGTGAACAGTCATATCTGAAGAGTGCTTTACAGTTCTGATATCATCAGGCAGGATTTTGTGAACTTTGTCTCAGTTGAGTACTAAATAAGCTTCTGTAGAAATGTGTTGAGATAATTTTTGTATTTATTGCCATGTCCTCAAAGTAAATTGTGAGTAGTTTGGCTGTCTTCCCAGCTGCCTTTGTCATATGTGTTAGTACTATGCCAGCAGTCTGGGTGTCTTACATATATGTGCTTGTAGTTAAGATAGAGTTTAAAGACTCATTTATACTTCAAGACAAATTCTGACACAGCTGTTTTACAGAGAGAGTGTGCAGTCAACCTCATGTTAGGTAATCCTTTGGTGTAAACTCACATTTCTTCATCTCCTGTCCCTTTGGTCCCCTCATTTCCTATGACCCAAGGGTTGTCTGCCTTTCAGTGTTGAACACAGTTTAGCTTCAGCTGTGTGGGGCTCATTATACCCAGGGAACCATCAAGGATGCCTAGCCGTGATTCTGTTAGCAGGCACCAGGTATGGTCCTGAAGTTAGGGATCATTAAAACTTCAGCTCTTGCTGCCTGCAGCCAGTAGATAGCTGGTGTTTGGTCTGTGAGTCAAATACTAGTAGAAACCATGAAACAACTTGATGTGGCACTTAGTGCTGTGGTCTGGTTGACAAGATGGTGATCCAAGGTGTTGGACTCTGATCTTGGAGGTCCTTTCCAACTGTAGGGATTCTGTTATTTGAAGCCAGCTATAAATATTTCTAGCACACTGGTTATATCTCTTGCTTACAGTTAGGCCATTATTATAGTGGAGACTTTTGTAGGAAGTTGAATATGTTAATATTGTGTGACAGCCCACCAAATACTATTTATGGGCCTTTCAAAGGCTGAAGTAGATGGCTTTCCATTAGCCATAGCTTAGGAAGTTTAAACAGCTGTGCCAGTTTTTGCTGAGGTTTCGTTCACCAGAATGACCTGTTATACTTAAAAAATTCAGTGAGTACAGCACACACAAAGTGCCTCCAAGAAGCATCATCACCTTCTGAGGCTGAAGATACTTCTGTGGAATTGCTCTCAGCTTCTTATTCCTTATCTGTATCTTTGGGCAGCAGCTGTGTAGTCAGAAGCAAGATCACTTTGTCTGTGCTGACACTATGACTTAATGTTGACTTGATCATACTGGAGTGAGATCAGAAGTTGCTTCACTTACCTGTGTTGCAGGCTATGAATGCTCTTAACAGGGAATTAGGAGGGAAGAACAGGTTGCCTTACAGACTGTGATGATTGATTGCATGTTGCTTCTAGTTCATCACCTTTTTAGCCCTAAATATGTTTTGTAGAAATCTTATTGCAAAACTAAGGTAATTACAGTGTTAGTGTAATAAAAGAGGATGTTTATGAGACTTCTGACATCATAAGTCATCCCCATATAATACTGTGGGGATACTCCCTGTTTCAGGCACTGTTTTCTGGGGCAGGAGTCTGCTGGTACCTTATGGACAGGTTTTTGTTTAAGCAAAGAACAGCCATGCCACTTGAACATGTTTTTTTAAACTCAGGGCTCTGTTGTTCAGTTAAAAACTGCCACTTACCCAGGAATTTAAAAATAATCTCTATAAAAAGGTTCAATTTAGCTGTGGTGGCTCTTATCCCCGTGGAGTATCCTCAATGGTAAGCAGTGATATTTTAATGACTGTAGTTATTGTACCGCAGGTTGAAGGCTTGAACATTTTTAAGATTGTACTATTCTCTTAATGTATTTTGCTGGTTTTGTTTCTGAAGCTGATCCATAGCAATTAAAACAGGTTATCCCACTTTTTAGTGTTGAGCTTTTGTTAATGTAGGTGTAGTGATCTTCAGCTTTGAGGCTACAGACTGCTAGCCTTAGATAATTGAAATAAGCAAAGTCTGAGCTTATTCCATTTGTTTGATAACTGTATTAGTTTTCAATTCTGACTATCACCAGTTCTGTTGACTGCACAATATATGTATCCAATAAATACGGATGTATAGGTGTAGTCATCTGTCTTGTCATGTTTGTCAGCAGAAAGTTTTCTGCGGTGGAAGAACATTTTAAGTATCAACTAGGTAAGCAATTAGAAATGTTATGGTTGCTAGAAACTTGCTAATAGAACAGATGGCAGGTGATATCTTTCTAAACCCTGTTCTGAAATATTCTGTATAGATTAAGTAAAATAAAGTCTCATATTATTTCAAGTGAGTATGTTCCTGTAATGAAAAATGCCTTGGGATTTAACATTTTTCAGTGGAATGTTAACACATTTAACAGTGGAAGAAATATGCAGATTGGTGGGGACATTAAAAAATTCTCAGTGAGAGATCATGTTTTTGTGAGCAAATGATGAGCAGTGCCTTCTCTGTCCCAGATGCCTTTTGGCTTTTATTCTTTCATATAAAATTCTATATTCCAGGCAGCCAGCCAGCATTTGTCGTCAGTTTGCCAAGTTGAAGAGTTGTTAGAACTTTTTTCCCATTGGAAAGTTTTTCTTACCCCTCTTCCAAAAACCACCTCTACAAACAACCAAAATTTCACTACTTTGTTTGGCATCTTCATTTTCAGTCAAACTTCACAGACAATTTTTGCATATCTGTTCATAAACCAAATGTTTTAGTTCTGATTCCTTTTTATTAATTTGTATTTTATAGGAAAACACATTTTTCACACTTCAATGTCATGGATTCCTAGGTTTTTCTAGACAAAAAGTTAGTTTCTTCTCATCCCAAAGAGTCTTTGATTATTAATATAGACCTGCTGTGTGCCTGATTTGATTTAGATTGATCTTTTATAAAATAAGGAAGGCTGGAATAGTACTTTTTTTTTAGGTGTCACCCATGCCCTGTAAAATGTTAGCAGTACACTTCTTTCTCTACAGGCCCATCCTCTGGCCCTTTCCCAGCTGATGAACCACCAGTTTATAGCCACAGCTTTTACTTTTAGTCCTTAGAGGTGCTTCAGTTTATACTCTGTATGATTAAATTTTACTGCTTTTTTTGCTACAGTTCTCAAGGTGTTCTAGTAAATATCCCAGTCCTCTTTGTGGTGTCTAGCTTTGTGTTGTCATCAAAATTTACCACTACTCTGTAAAACATTATTGTGGTTGTTTCTGTGCAGTGGTGTGGGTGATCCTCTCTTTGCCCAGGCCTTGGTCCTGTTTAGTCCCCAGCTGTAGGTGTACTTTGCTTTGCTGGCCAGGCTGAATGCTTGTTGTTCTGAGTGCCATCCAGACACATTGCAGCTTCCATGCTTTCATTATCTGGCACTTCCCCACAAAAAAGCAGATTTATTCTTCTACTCTGAATTTTTTTTTGGTTCCCTGTAGTACAGTGCAGGGCAATGGAATCTTAACATGGTTTATGTTGAAAATGACATCTGAGATTGTAAAGTCCAACACTAACCCAGCACTGCATAATATTGTATATATGTATTTCTTTTGTTCTAGCTCAAAGGAAAAGATAACAGATTTGGGAATCTCTGTGGAATATCAACTCCACCCTGCCTACACACACACATTCCCCCACACACTAGCCCATGTAACATTCTTAACTGTTTTGGGGAGACTGTTACAGAAATAACACATCAAGGAGCAGTGCAGTGTGTGGTCCTGCTGCTGGGTTGATCTTGGACCTAGCTGATGGTTCTGTTACTCTTTAATAAAGAATAGCCTAAAAGCTACTTTCGTGTTGACTCACGCTGAACTCAGTTGGGAAGGTTCTCAAGGTAAGGTGTGTTTATGATCAGATTTTTTTGTTCTTTTGTTAGAATTGCATGTCAGCAAAGAACAGGATGAGCCGGCTTCGTTTCGAGAGCACAGTGTGAGACTTGATTTTTCGATGGAAGTTTTTTGTCAGTATGAATGCAAAAAAAATGCTTTCCCAGGAGGAGGACAATGCAAAGCAACTTTTCATAGCTGAAATGGGTAATCTAAACAGTGGAACCACAGAGAAGGATCTTATTAAAATGTTGATATATTTTAGGGAAAAAAGCGTTCTCATATATGGCAGCCTTGAGAGAAAAAAAACTTAGAGATGGAACTACAAGAAGTGTTTAAAGATCTTGTCATATGTTTAACAAAAGAAACTATTTTTCTGTTAGATTACGGTATTTGTTTTATTTCCTCTTCCATGTATCCAGGTTGTGGCAGCATAAACTATATGAAAGGTGGATCAAGAGGCACATTGCATAAGAGGATGCTGCTTGTTAAGTCTGGGTGACTTAACAGCTTATGTTATGACTTCCTTTTCCTTCATGGAAGAGGAACTGTTTTAATTTAAAAAAGTATTTTCTTCTAGAATCATTGTTTCATTCCCACCATAGTTGTTTAGATCATGTTGTTTTGAATGCAGTTAAGAATAAAGCTGTAAAACTCAAATCCTGTTGTTTTTTTCTTTTAACTTGATGGTGTGTAGCACTATATTTGATGTGATAATCTGATTCAAGTTTTTCTTTGTGATTCCTAGAGTAAAGCCTGCAGTATTTGCAATTTGCAGATCAGTAGGTTGCTTTTCTTCTTTCTGCAGATTTTTTTAAGGCTTTAATATTAGTGGATATTAGTAAATGTCTTGTTTATTCCAGGAAGTAAATCTTACTTTCTGTAACATTTGGTGCATTGTTAACTTCTAATCTCTTATTAGCAGAACACAGAAATTGAAGTTTGTAATTCCAAGTACTTTGCTTTCCCAAAAAGAAAAAGCCAGCATAGTCCCATAACAAAGCATTTTTATTTTGTTTCTGTCAACATAGAGTGAAGGGGTAGAAACTTTTTTAGTTTTCAAAATGGAGCAATCTCGAGGAAATACTGTATACACAATAAAATAGCAGTGCATCTTGAAATGGGACAGTCTTGTGCCTTTTGGACTAATAAGGCAAGCTACAGTGTTGTGAGTGAAGGATGAAAGGGCATGGGATGGTAGCAAAGCTTCTCAGAAAGAACACTGATTTTTCTATAGCATTATTGCACATACATGAAAGTCAGTTGCTACAGGGTAAAAATTGTTGGTTATGGGCCATGTCTTCTTTACTGCTTCAGAGTTGGTAGTTTAACTGTTGAGGGAGGGAGGAAGGAATTTATTCATGTATATAGCAGGAAAAATCTGAGATGGAGAGTGCTTTTTATCAGTATGGGTAGGGTTAGGCACATTGAGAGAATCTTACAGGTTTTTTTATTATTATTTTTTGCTTGTTTATGCCATGTTTAAATGAAGATTGTTACAGTTAGGAATAACCACGTGTTATGTAGAGAGAAGTGATGATGGAGGGAAGTTTATGTTGTGATTGTTTATTTTATGTAAGTAAATTGAGATGTGTAAGATTTCTGAAGGCCTTAAATACCTGACTTCAGGAGTGAAGTAGTTTTGCTGGTTGGTATGTGTCTGACATAAAAGAAAGGTTTTGGTGTTGATAAAGTGGTTGTCAAGTCACTGTTTATCCTAAAATTACTTTTTGTCTGTTTAGCTTATTAACTTAGATGTGGTACAAAAAATATCAATTAAATGGCTTGTTATGCCTTTGGTGATGTGCAGTGGAAAGTGTCCTATGCAGATTTCATTTGTGGAAATGGTGCTAGATAGGTAAGTTATTCTGATGCCTTCTGGTCCAGGGAGGAATAAGGATGAATATTGTGTCATTGACTGGCTTATCAATTAAATGGCTTGAAGAACAGTAATTTTCAGTGAAGAACAGTATCAGATTTAATTTTGTCTAGTAGTACATAGATTCCTAGTAGAAGTCAGAAATGATGCTCATAAGTGGAAGGCAAACATTTGTTCTCTGCTTGAGGCTTTTTGTGCCTTGGGCTTCTTTGTGTTGTTGCTCTTTTCCAGCTTATAGGAACAAGCTAAATGCAAGGACTTAGGAAAGCATGACCTAACAATGCCCTTCCCCTATGTGAGGCAGGTCTTTATTCTCAATGGATTATGAAGATTACCCACATTTTGTCAACTTCAAATATGTTTGTTATGCCTAATGTGTTCAGAACCTTCAAAGCTTTACGTAGAAATAGACACATTGAGCAGACCAGATTTACCAGGCAGCGTAAAACATAGTTTAACGAAATCCATCACTTTTCTAAATTTACAAGGTTAGCAGTGTTTTTGTAGAAATCTGTGACCAGATGACCTTTCCCCCTTTGCCTTTTTCTGATGGATTGCTGTTTATGCTTGAAAGTTAGATGTTGAAGGTCTTGTGACCTTGGAAATTGATCTACTTGAATTCTCTAGAGCCTGAGCTCGGAAACCTTTAGATCCTGAGGTTTACTTGCTCAGCATGTATGGTTCTTTTCCTGGTTTGACTTTTCGTTTCTCTTCAGTTGATTGTTTGGTTTTATATTGAAGGAAGCATTTGTAATAGGCTGAGCTGAACAAGTTATTTTTTTTGTTTTAAATGCCAGAAACTGACGTGCAGTGTTGGTTCTTGGCTCTGTCTGGGAGTGGGAGAAACACAGGAAAGATCACTTCAGCAGATCTAAGTGATGATGAAATTGGTGATTTTTTCCCCAGGATTAAAACAAGGTACCATGTGTTTGCCACTCTCACAGTAATTACTAAAGCTTGGAATTTATGCTTAAATGATTGTAGAAAACACCTTTAAGGAATTACTTTGTGTATTGGTGTAATTTTGAGCAAATTGAAATACTTACAGTGCTTTTTTTTATGCTGTTCCATTTTTCTGAAAGGGAAAAGCAGCAACAGCTTGTGTGTGAAAGCACCTTTGTTACTGTACTTGGCCCACAAGACACAGTGCTGACCTGTAATCCTGGTATTATCGGTATTGAATGTCACTCTAGGGATGTTTAAAGAAAAAGCTGAACATTTTTAGAGAGCTAGAACAAAGCAAATGTCTGAAGAGGATGCAAGTTTTAAAATGTTGCAAAATAGACATCTCATAATTGATTTTTCAATTTTGGGTCTTGGAAAAGTAGTAATAATCTTCTTAAAACAGCCTCACATAACTTTGATTTGATCTTATTGGCATCACTGGAAGTAATTGTTGTAATTAGAGCTGTGATCTGCTCTCTTATTGACCTACAGGAGAATGGGGAAAAAAATAAAGTAGTAGATTTGATGTGTATTGGCTTATTACTTGCTGTAACTTGAAGGAAAAGTGTGGACCTTCTCATTTATTTATTCATTCCAAGGAATTTCCAAGGTGATTTCTTTTCTTAGCCTAGCCTTGTTCTGTAACCTAGAGAATTTTTGAACTAAGATGATAGGACAATCCAATACATTACATCATTTGACTGAATTTAATGTGAGCTCCCTGGAGTGGAACTTCTTAAATCAATAACATTAGAGCCACTCATTTTTAAAGGAAATGGCACGAACCAATAATGACAAGCTAGCAATAAAAGAGGAATAGCCTTTTTGGAGGCATTTCAAAAGAAAAGTGTGTTCTTAGATCTTCTGATGTGTGATCATTTCAGAGACACCGGAACTACTTAGCTAATGTTGAAGAGAACAAATCGGAAAGCTGGACATACGTTGGCTCTGTATAAAATGGGAGAGATACAGGATTATTTGCAATATGATCAAAGATGCTATCCACAGTTAGATGCATAGTACTTTAAAGTAACACACAATCCAGACCCCCTTCAAGCCTTAATTGAGGTAGTTCTTACCTTGTGGAAATTTGTGTACCAGTACAAAAACCAAAGTTGAAGAGTAGTGTAAAGAAGTTTTAAATGGCCATGAGTATAGGTTAAATGTATTGCTTTAAAAATGGAAACCAAATTGAACAGTTGTCAGTTAAATTAACTGTGATTCTTCTTAAAGGAAAGGACTTTCCAAGTATAGTAGTTGCTGATCTTTCCCCAGTTTTACAATAGAAAATAAAAAATGGTTAAATCAGTGCAACAGCTAGTGTTGGATTTGTCTTTTTCAGGTGCTGCCAAGGGGCTGCATTGTTTCCTGTTCTCTTTTACAGTACTGATAGTTGAACTGATTCAGTGGTGTGAACTGATCCACAGTATTAAAAAAGCTTGGAACTGAAAACACTGATAGATTAGGAGGTTAAGAAGGTAGCAGTAAGGGACTAGGTTGTGTTTTGTCTATCTTGTGTAACTCCGTATAAACTCAGTTTTAACATAATACATATTTCAGAGCAAATATGGTTCCAGAGATGAAGTCATACCAAGAGTTAGATATGGGAAAATACCTGTGTTCAGAAGATCAGAATAGCAGGAGAAGATACTTCTGTCTCTTTCAGCAGCAGGAGGTTGTTGTGACAATCATTCTACAAGACTGCATCCCAAGTGCAAATCAATATTTTTTTTGTACAGGTTGTCTCACTGGGATTTTTTTGTGCTTCACTAGACGAGATGTTCTCAGGTAGATGACTTCCCTATCCCCATGTCTATAAATTTGAAGTTCATTTTCTTCAGTGCTATATTTTTTTTAGAAATTGTTTGTCTGCTTTCGCAGCATCTTATGGATATGTGGTGAAGAAGCTTTCTTAGCTGATACTAATCTTAATCTTATGAGGTATGGAATAAGCAGCTTGATTTGTGTTGCTCAACCCTTCTGGTGGTGATGGCATTACCATGTGGCCATAAGCTACAGAAAGGCCACTAAGGTGGCTCTACTGTCACAGGGGGAATTTTGTGTGCCAGCAGTTTTGTACTGAAGATGCAGTTTTTCCATGTCTTTTTCTCCCCGAGAAAGACTTTATGAAATGAATGTGCCTGTACACTGGCATCTGTCACATGTTTGAGGCAATGGTGACTAAGTTTCTCCTGCGCTTGGGGCTGCCAGACAAGGATGAGATCCTCCTTAAGTGGGGTCAAGGCCAGGGTTTCAGCAGACTCTGCCAAGGCATGGCATTCTGACACTGTAAAGCAGTGGCCACTGTGGTGGCCCCGGGGTCTGGAGACTTCACTGGTGCTCCACTTTGTCAGGCCAGGTTTTAGGAGCTCTGCTAAACGTGGTGGCAGCCGTGTGGGTACGGCAGGGTTTGGTTTTGCTAGATTTTCAAAATCAGTTGTTTGAAAAAAATGTTTAACATAAGGAAACTGAGTATCATATGAATCAAATTCCTTCAACCACATGCATACACTTCAAAAACTCTTCTGTCAGTGGAACGTGAATGCTTAGAGTGTGTGGGTGGTCCCTTGTGAGGTTGGCCTGCTCGGCCTTGCAGCGGGGGCTCTGCAGCCATACCAGCTTTACCTGCGAGCGCCTCTGGTGTTCCGGGAGAGCCTGCCCTCTCTCAGGTGCTGCCGCCTCTGGGGACCCTCCTGTGTGGGCCTGCAGTGACCGGGGCCCTGCCCTGTGTTTCCAGCCCAGCTCTGCCTTCCTTCTGGTGCTCCCACCATGGCTCTCAGGGACAGGGCCTTGCGGAGGGCCCTGAGGGGCCGGCCCGGCTCTGCCATGGTGGCGAGTGTCCCATTTCCTGCCCCGTGCCTGGAGCTTCATCCCCAGGTGGGTTCGTCCTGTTGCCCGGCCTCCTTTGGCCAGTGCCTTAGTGTGTTACTTGTTTTCCACTCCTTTGGCCTGTACGGACTTCCTCCATGCTCCTTCTCTTTTTTAAATCTTTCTTTTTTTAACAGCTCCTGCCATCTAGAATTACTTTCATTTTATGTTGTAAGTACAAAAGAGCATTATGGAGTCCAGTATCTTCACAAATCACAGAGGTTTTGCCCCCTATTAAGTAAGTCTAACACTGGCTATTCACCTCTTTTACCAGACAGTCTTCAGTTGAATTTGCTAAACAAATCCCATTGTGAATAAGTAAGAAGGAAATACCTACACTTCGTATTTCTTGGAGGGCTTGCAAGGGTCATGGTGTGGCCTTTCATGTCCCTTCCTCTCTAGGATCTACCTGAGGTACATCAAGCTTGTACCTCTTAAGACATCAAGACAAAATCATGTTTTTTTCATGAGTATCCCTAACTATTGAATATTTGCTAAATCTAATGTTGAATTAAGCTTTACCATATTTAGAAATGCCTAGACTTCCACAGTGAAGACATCAATGAGGATGTTGATACTGAGGTGAGGGATTAAAAGGGAAACAAAGTTGAAACCAAACATTTAAGAGGTAGAATTTGGTTGAGTTTTACCTATATGTAGCTATGATATTATGAAAAATCCTCTGCTGGGATTTTTCCTCTCCTGAGAAGCTGAGGAGCCTCAGGAGAGAAATGTAAACAATTACTATTTGCTGTTGTAGAATGCAACAGGTGCATCTGTGATTGGTCTATGTAGATTGTTTTCTATTGATAACTAATCACAGCCACCTGTGCTAAGGCTGTGAGCAGTTACAAGATTTTGTTATTTTGTTCTATTCTTGTTGTAGCTTTCTAATCTCTCTGTTCTTTTAGTATAGTTTTAATGTAGTATTTTAATATAATATTTAACATAATAAATCAGCCTTCTGAAATGAAGTCAAGCCTCGTCCCTCAACACGTGGAGAGTTCGCCGCAACACCTATAAGGTTTCCAGCTCACATCACATTTAAGGAAAATCCTTTTGCAGGTGCCCAGTTTCATATCTGTGCAGATGTATAAACAAAGCACAAAAAGATGTATAAATGGTATTTTACTTACTGCAAAAAAGTATGTAAAATTAAAATGGAAACATTGGGAGTAGGCAGATTACTGTACACCACTAAGAAAAAAACCAGTATGCTATTTCTTCCTTGTTCTGGTATCTACATGGTAAGAAATCTGGCTTGTTATTGCTCTCTCTCCAACACTGAAACAAAGACAGTGTCCAAGAATTGCCTTATACTGATTAAATTGAGAGAAGCATAGAAATGAGTACTTCATGCCATAGAACCATAGACTACTGAAGCAATGCACATTCCATATAATGGATAACCAAAAGCAAGTTGCTTCACAGTGTTCACACTAGTAAAGTTCATATGCTGTCTCTAAATCTAGATCTGAGTAATTTTTAGACATGTTCTGTGTTACTGTTTTATGAGATTTAGATACTTTAAGAGTTAAAAGCCAACTTTCAAAGTATTTGTTCTCTTAACTCCGAAGAGTGAATTTGAATATAATTGTTACTGGGTATTAAATCTGATTTTCACTCTCGTGACCAGTGACAGGACGCAAGCAAACAGTATGAAGCTGAGTCCTGGGAGGTTTAGGTTGGATATCAGGAAAGGGTTTTTTAGCCAGAACATGGTTGGGCACTGTAACAGGCTCCCCAGGGAGGTGTTGACAACATCAAGCCTGACAGAGTTCAGGGAGTGTTGGGACAATGCTCTCAGGCACAGGATGTGATTCTTGGGGTCACCTGACCAGGGCCAGGAGTTGGACTCCATCCTGATGGGTCCTTTCCAACTCAGCACATTCAATGATTCTGCGATTCTGCTACTGTTAAAGTATGGAGACCTTTAAAATGATCAGCTGCATATAGCAACAAGGAGAGGGAGAATTACTTGCTTAAGCATTAATTGGAAGGGATAGGTATTTGTTAGATGATGGGGGTTTTCCAGCAGAAGTTGCTTTGTGACACATTGTACCTCCCATCTCCATGGTCTAGCTCACTTCTCTTTGCACACACACAGAGAAAGCACTTTCTAAAATTTGTCATGTTTCAGTTCCCTGAGCAAATGCAGAAGAGCTCTCTGAGAGTGTGATACTTTAGTTTTTTTGGGGTATTTTGTTTGTTTTTTTGGGGTTTTTTTTGCAATAAGGCAAAGTAGAAAACATGATTGTAACCTCTGTGCTCTCAGTAGAGCTGAAGCAAGCAGCTTCATCAGCTGGACACAACACTGTTGTAGAGACATTGTATTTTTTTTTGCTGGTCGTGAATGAAACAATAGTTATTCCCCAAGTACCAAAGTCAAGGTTTTCTAAACCAGCTAATTTGGATACTGAATTTACAGACGTGTAGCAAAGTGCCTTGTAAAATAATTACTACTAAGGAAATATAAGCAGCTTACAAAGAACATTACCACAGTTCTTACAGGGACGCTAGATCATTGTAACTTTTATGCTTGTGAGTTAGCACAAACTTTCTTTTCACAATAGCTTCATTGGAATAAGTAAAAACATACAATTTATTGTTTTGTTTTTCCTCCCCATTAACAGTGCAAAGTTAGCGTTACAAGGACACACTTTTGGTTTTATGTAGAGCTGAGGCATCATTTTATGGTCTTTTTTTAATGGAGTATACAGGAGAGATGATATAGGTTCTAATACAAATGATTTAACATATATACTCAGGTTTTATAGTACTTGCTTTGTTTTCACTCAAGATTTCAACTAATATATACAAAAAATTGTGGTGTTTTTGGCTGTTTGTACCTTTGAAATAAAGCTTAGTACTATGAGTCAAGAGAGGATGCTATGAATGTGTGTAGTGTGTGTGCAAATGAAATCTGAATTTGTCTCCAGTAAGTATTTTTATAGTATATTAAGATTATTTGGAGGTGTAGTTTTCTGATAGGACTTGTTTGTAGGACTTCAACTCTCTTCATTTGAAAGGATTTATGTTAAGTGCAAATACATTTCAGCACAGCTTCTATACTATCATTTTACTCTTTCTGTAAATGTAAAAATTTACCCAAATTGCAAATGTAACCATTATCTGTTTAATAGCTCCCTGCTGCTGTCCTCACAAAAGCATCTGGAGGTTTTATTTCTAGAAGTATGCAGTCAAATTCGGTTTTCTTCCTTTTGTAATGTTATATCTTCACTGAAAAAAGAAACCCCAAACAAAAAACAACAAAACAAACAACAAAACCCCCCCCCCATTTAAACCCCAGTGTCCTTGACTATTTGAATATTGTCCATAATATATCTCCTTAAAAGTTATAAACTTTCTTAACAATAGCAGATTTAACTCACTTGTGATGAATTTGATGCATAATATCCTTACTCCTTGCATGTGCCAGAACTTGTCAAACTGGTGTGAATGTTACTTTCCTTCTAATGGTGGGTCCCGTGCCATTTCCACCTCACAGTGCCCCACTGAGGAGAGATTGTGGCTCAGCTGAAGTAAAACATTCCAGCTGCCACCGGATAGCCTCTTGCATAAGCACATAATCAACTTACATTAAGAAACAAAGTAAGTCATTATCTCCTCTTATCAGAACACTTGCTCCATTTGAATTCAATGTACAGTGTATAATTGACCTCTTAGGAGCCATGTGTACTAGAAAAAAAATCTAGCAGATTAACTGGTAGACTCATAACCTTGCTCTGCACTAGACCTACAGTAGCTATTTGCTTCCAGGGGTGTTCTTGTTGGATATGATAACTGATATGGCTGCTGTGGCAAGGCCTCAGATGCAGTCATATTCTAAAAATAAAATAAATGTGAAAATATTTTCTGCTTTCCTTGATTTTAGCTGCTTATTTATAAGAAAAAATGTTGAGTTTTCTTTTCTGTTTGTACTGTGTCTCCTGCGATGATTCAAGTTGCGGTCTATGCCTGGTATTCCCTCTGTCTTTATTAAATGTAGTTGTATTTTATTTCTAAGGAATTGTCTAATAGCATGCTTCCTAAAACCAAGAAAGGTTAATTGTTTCTAGATGGCAAAAGTAAATTACTTTCCCCTCCTGAAACTCTCTTACGGATTGTTTCCTCTTTTATTTAGAAGAGGGGAAAAAAAAGGAAAGTATTAGGAAGTGGGCAGAAATAAATCTTGTAAGACATTGTACTACCAACCAGGGCACTGCCAAGGATTACTTATCTCATTTGCAGTAATACTCCTTGGGCTATCACCTGAAGTTTTATTTTTGGCACTATCCTTTTGGTATCTTGCCCCGTTGTTGTTGCCTACGGGACAGCTGTATCCTGTAGGATACACGTCCTGAAGAGTGCCCCATGTCAGCAAAACACATTTGGAAATGTGGATTTTACAAAACTGGTCATGTGCTCTTCTGCAGAAATCAAACCTGCCTCATGCATTAACAGTGTGTATTTATGTCCATGGGTGAAGTAGGATTTCTAGAATCTTGTTATTTTACTGCATTTTGAGGGGAACAAGGAAGTTAGTCTAGAGCAAGGATTTCTGATTTGATTTAGGGATTGCCTTTGGCTTTCAGCATTTTCAAAGGTTTAAGATAAAGAATTACCTAATAGAATAAATATCATGAATGGTTAGACTTTTGTTTACAAAAAGCAGACTGAAACAGACTTTTGTTTACAAAAACAAATTGAAATTGGCCAGGTAATCAATGACCTCATGTTAGCTGGTTTGGACAGAGCATAGTATTTCCTCTCCTAAAATCACTGAATTTTAGGCATTTGTCTTTCAGTTTGTGCAACCAGTTGATACCTGGAAGTTATTTGATCTAAACATCTGCTCAGCATATGGGCAATTTTATAGTTCATTGAACTTTGAAGTCAGTCAAATCTGATTCACACTTCCTTATTTGTAGATAGTATCAAATGATTACAAAGTACAGATCTGCTGTGCACTTTTGAAGGAAGCCCTATTTGGAATATATGTTCCAGTATGATAACAGTATTGGATATTCACTTTATATTTTATTCTTACTTCCTCCATACAAATGTAAAAAAAGCCAACACAGCACGACAAGCTAGTTCAATAATCCCCATTCCTTTTCCTAGTCCAATTTTGCAGCAACTGAGAATTTTCAATTTGGGACTTCTTTCACTTGCACCGATTACAGGAATTTCTAGTCCAGCAGGAAAAGACACATGAGGGGGCACGTTGTTTTCTGGGAATTAAGCATAAAAACTGAAACTTTAGAAGAACATTTGTCTATTGGACTGTTTTCAAAAAGAGCACTAGGGAAAATCTATTAAAAATATTTTCTTTGCTGTTGTGGTACCTCCATTTCTTAAGTATGTGTATTCATTTGAAACAAAAATAATTGTTAGCAAATGTGCTTTTTATGATTATTTAGCTATTTCACTTTGCAGGTTCTGCCTGTCATACACAGCAGATTAAAATAGATAATCCTGATGATTTTGGTTCAGTACTTTTTTGATACTTGTTCAGTTGAAGTAATCTCTCAGGTGTTATTCTTCTACTGTAAAGGTGAATTGTTAATTTCTTGGTTTTTTTTCCTAAGATAATCTGTCATACTGGCTATCCAGAAGCTGGGTATATTCAGCTTGGTTTCTGAAGGAGCTGTAGAGCCTGTGATGCCCTTCAATATTCGTATGCTTTTTTAAATTTACTAAATAAAGGTATTTCCTGCCAGCATGTACTGGGAGCTTATTATTCCCAAAATTTGGGGTACAGAGACTCCTCTTATTGAGGAGAAAATGTGATTAGTTTTTTTTTCTTGCGTTTTTTCCTTTGCTTATCATTGTAAAGGGAAAGAATGGCAGATCAGCCTTTGAAGTGTGAGACATTTCTTCAGAAGATTATTAAAGACGTGATTTGATGTTGTGGAGTATGTTTGTCTTGGGGGTAAAATATGGAGATTTTTCTTAGATTCTAGGGTCCTGAGAGAGTTTTATGGCAGAAAGCAACTATCCCATCACAAGTTGTTTTTAGGGGATGATGTATAGTAACTACTTGCCTTCATCCCTCCCCACATCCAAGAAGTCACAGCAGTAAATCAAAGTCTAAAAGTCAGTGACTTCTCTTATGTTTTTATGTATGCTTTTGCTGCTGCATAGAAACCAGCAGCATCAAAAGGTTGTTAAGCCTCTTCTCTGTATCACTGAATGACAGACATGTGGAGGTTGAGATTACACTTATCATCTCATCCCAGACAAACCTGCATAACCTCCTTTGCCTTTATTATCACAATCATTGCAAGTCAGAATATATTAATCTCAACCTACAGTACAGTTCTAGACTTGATAGAAAAATCTTTCTTTAAAAATACCTTCCCTTTTCTGCATGAAGGACACAGAACAGTTTTGATATATTGAAGTGCAGTGTGGACATTTTGTCTTCCACATATAAATAAAGGGAGGTGTATGGATCACAGAAAGCTTAAAATAACATCCCCCATATTGTATAATTATACTAATACAAGTCTTTTAGTAACATTTTAAAGTGGGAAGTAGCTACAGTTCTGCTAAAATAAAACAATTTGAACCATCTTGCTTCTGACCAAGAGATGGTCTTTCATACTGTGTTTAGTATACTGGAGCTTGACTTAGATATGTTGGGTGTACTGTGTTGGCATTACTTTGAGCTCTCTGGTTATTATTAATGCTTTTATTAGTAGTATTTTAAAGTATGAAATGTTTACTCAGGGTGGCTGTTCATTGTAGATTAACTTGTAGTACCATACAGATGACTGACTATATGTTGAGAAAGTGTTTTGTTTAAATGTTCCTCACCTTCGCTGTATCACAAATTTCCTCAGAGTTATTAATGACATCCTGGTTTAAAATTCACCCTATTTCCGCTGAACTGTTTAAGATGATAAAAACTGAAAATCTGTCCTGGAGTTCTGGTGTCCTGCTTGTTGGGGAATTAGTTAGATAATGGAGTTTCTCTGACTTCAAGTTCCCAAAGGTTTTAGTTATAAACCCTTATTTTCACTGTTTTAAATGCTAAATATGCACTATTTTGATTTGTTGAGTTTGTGATTTAATTACTTGTGTAACAGATATTCTGGACTTTCTAGATTTTTTTTTTTTTTTTTGCTAGGAATTGGCAACTAGCTTCTAACTAAGCAGTCAGTATTGTAATGAATTTTTTTGAATGTTATATATATATCTTATTCTGTGTGACTATATATGACAAAGGAAATAGCTCTAATGTAAAATAATTCTTTTGTATGAATATCTAACTTCTAAAACACAGCTAATAGCAAATACTAATAAAGGTTTTTTTGTAAATATTTGGCTGATTACTGTAGAAGTTCTTGAAGTCTTTTGATGTTTGTAAAAGTAGAGTTGTGAAATATTTATTGTACTTCAGATTGTTCAGTTGCAAGTCTTTAAATCTGTTCTTTGAGAATAAAAGTAAATATTAAAAAGCTCACTGCAAAAAAAGAGTTGTAATGTTTAATCTTAATGGAATTCGCATTCCTTAAGTGCAGTGAAAACAAAAGGTGTTCTAAAATCTTGTGGTTATTGGTGTCATAAACTTCTTACGCATCATAAGTAGGTTTACTCATACTCCTGATGTGAACACTCAAAGCTACTGAATGTCCTTTATGTCATTTTATAAGTTTAAAATTCTTGTCTTTCATCAATGTAGACTTTATCTGAAGTCAGATTTATGATCCTGATGCCTGCTAATTTTGGAAAATTTAAAATATCTTCACTATTACGCGTGAGGATTGAATGTGGCATTTCATCAGTAACACCTATGTGTTAGTAGATAAAACTGTACAATAGAGTTTGTGACCTCTTATCTGAATCAACATATGGCTTTTTCCCCTAGAGTATTTCAACATGTGGCCTTGCTTTGCAATATACTTGAAGAAGTAACAGCTTAAAATTTTATATTTCTTGAATGTTTCAGAACTGTACTTGAATACTATTGTACATGTAAGAGTCAGAAGTACATTGAAAGTATTTGAAATAGCTCCAAATAAATGTTTCATTAACCTTTTAGCCATCTGTAATTAGGGTCCTTCCTTCTATCAAAGCGTCTGTGTGTTCACCAAGCTGAATTTGCATGACATCGTATTTGGTGCTGATGTGCAACAAAAAGCATGGAGATGAAGGAAAATGCTAGTTAGCTTCTAGTGCTACATAATTAGTCCCATTATTCTGAACAGCCAAATTATTTTTGAACTACAAGTTCATGATTTCTTCAAGATGAAGTATAGGTGTGCTGGGGTTATTTTGTGACTCTTCAAATAGTGCTCAAAACCAATTGAGTGTAAGAGAGAGAATTTACGTGTTACACTGCACAGGGAGTATGGGGCAAAATATAATCACTCATAATAGGAAATTTGGCTATTATTATTGTCATTTTTACTTATTCCAGACCTTCCAGGCTGTTGATAAATTTATCAGTAATGCAGGCATTTGAACTACACCTGTTTACTTTTATGGCTAGTTGTGTAGACTAATATAGTCTGGTCTTAGGGGGAGTAAATTCAAGACTAGCCTACATGAGCAAGATCTTCATTTGAAAAATTGTCAGAAAGTGACACCTGCCAGTTTTTCTGAGTATTTAGGTTTTTGCTTATATATGTGGAAAACTTAACAGGTAGCAATTCATTTAGTAGTTCAGTAGCACCCACATGGTAGTTTTTTCTTTTACAGTAAATATTTGTACTGGAGAATCACCAAAATATGTAACAAGCTTTAGGTTGCTATGGATGGAACAGTTTGTGTAATAACATTTAGATATTCTTTGGTCACTGACTTGGTGGCCTGCAAGACCAGCATTTTACAAGTTGTTGGTTTTGTGCTACTGTCTTGGTTTGAAAAGACAGGTGTCTTCTAAGGAAGGTAGGAGCCTTCCTTGAAATGGAAAATGTACATCCCTTCCCTCCAAATTATTGTAATTTTGAAATTAAAGGGCTCTCAGGCAAAGAAATGGGAATAGGAATAACAGTTCTTTACTAGGAAAATTAAAAATACAAACGCAATAGTTCAAAAAAAGAGAACAAACCGCTGACAGAGTCAGACTATGACCTGACACCCTGTGGATCTGGGTGTTGGTAGCAGTCTGATTCAATGGTGGCTGCAGCCCTCCTGCAGTGACAGATGCGCTTCTGTTGGAGCAGGGATCCTGTATAAGGGTGCAGTTTTCCTCTGAAGGCCCAGTGGTGGTGTAGATGGGCCTGGTCTTCCTCTGGGAATCCAATGGAGAAGACTGCTGCCCCTCTGGCAATCCAGTAGGAAAAGGCTGCTCTGGTGTTCCAAATCTGAGATTATATCCAGGAAGGAATGCTTGGCTCCTCCCCAGGGCATCACACAATGGGATGATGTCATTTTATCAGTCATGCAGTGACACTCAGTGGCCCATTAACAGAAGATACCGCCTGGAGGGAGGATTGGAAGAGATAAAGAAAACTGCCCAATTAACAGAAGATAGCTGCTCCATCTCTAACAGATGGCAAATAGAATACACACATATCTTACAACTCAGGACAGGTATCATAATATAATGCAAGAAGGTTGCCCCATCTTCTGTTTGCTAGATTCATAGCTTCACTAACTCTATATACACTTAGACTTCAAAATTGTTTCCATTCCTAACAGGCACTGACCATTAAGATAGTGAGTAGTTGCTACTTGGCAGTGAACGTGTTTTACAGATTTAAACGTGATGACAAGTGTTAACAATGGGGGGAGGTGTTTCCTTGACATCAAAACTACATTATATTTTTGTAGTAAAAGTAGGAATAGAGGTCTGCTGCTCAGCTGTGTGTCAATAGATCACAGAGTGCAATAGTTAACTATGCTTTTTATTTTTTCATCCATAGTTTACATGAGCAATTTAGAGACCAGGAGACATGTAGATGAGGCATTTTCACAGCCCTTGTATAAAGAAGAATGCAGAAGTCCATATATTTTAATTATCTTTGTCCTGAAATTCAGGTGGGAAACGTGACTCTTCCCCTCTTGTTTGCTAAAATCCTAGTGGAAGCTGGTGTCACTCTGATCAGTTCTGATGGTAATTTACTGTTCTAAATATAAAGAATATTTTTAGGGTACAGTCCCTTTTGAATAATCTGAAGCTCCTGTAAGAATACCATTTAGGAATAGATTTCATTGCATCTGATCTTGGAAAGTCTTGCTGATGCATACTGTCTCCATATGCATAATGTTGTTCCTAGGAGAAAATGCACAGCAGGTATTCTTGCTTGATTTTTCTTAATAATTTAGCTACTTAATTTAATAATTAACAATGTTAATTTAAAAGAAAAGAACTAGTGTGGCAAATCTGTAGGTTTGTTACTTATTTTTAAATGAATGATAGCAATCTGCTGCTTGCTTCCCTCCATCCCCCTGTCTCTTTAGAATCTGTAAATACAATTTAAAAAAAAATTCCACGTTCTGTCCTGAAAATTTGATAGCTTTAGATTCTTTTTCTTGTTGGATTACTGCCAACAGAGGATCTATTGGCAACAAAGAGTAAAAAAAGAAAATCTGCATTCTGAAGTATCTATACAACTCTCTTGAAAATATCTTTGTAGCTACTCTGAGTGACTGGCACTGCATGTAGATCTTAGTGGCCTTCAGTTGCCTTAAAAAGATGAAATTGCTCTTCTTTTACGGCTTCACTTGGCACCTAAGGAAGCTGTAAATTTCCTCCGCAAAGCTTAATTTCAGATGTTGGTCTGGAGCTACTTAGAAATAAACTTGCTTTTTAATTAATTTAAGTACTAAGGCTGTTGAATGTCCTGTGTCTTATGTGACACTTTCCCTTCTAGCTTCTCTTACCACTGCACTTTGCAGTGTAGTTTTTTTTTCTCATTTGCCTTTCTAATTGCAAGTGAGACCCTTGAAGGATTTCCATGTAGGGGCGGTCCTTGACTGCACCTGGGCAGAGGAGCAGAAGGCGCACTGTGTCCCTGTCCCACTGGCTACAAGGGGCAAAATGTGCCAAAACTAGTACTCTGACAGGAAGGAAAAGTGTAGCAAAAGCATTTTTCCTGATGCCCAGTAACTCACGTACGTCACAGATCCACTTTCTTACCATCAGTGCAGTGGTTCCATGAAACTAGATGAAGATTGTAAATTAGGATGGAATAGGAAGCTTTTATCTCTATCACTTTTATTGTTACTTTTCATGGAAATAAACAGGGAAACTAACGATTCACCCAAAGAGAAAGCACAAACATCAGAAATAGCTATACCTAACTGGCCAGTATGTCAGCAGTATTTAGAATGTAAATTGACTGCTTAGAAAAGATCTCGGTCTTCTTTGAATAACTTGAGGTGAATTTTTATGTATGTGAAACAATTATTGTAACCCTTTTTAGGTGGAACACAGATCACTGGCTTTGTCATCCAGGAGGTCAAATTATTCAACCATTCAAAGTACAGAGTATGGGGAATTCAGATAAAAAATATGTTCCAAACTGGAAATCAGAAAGGAGAATTAGACTGTCTTCAGTGTGCTGTATTGCAGTGTCCCAGTGCCAGCTCATGTGACACAACTGGAATATAGTTTTATTAGAATAGCTTCAGAAATGTTTTACTCTTAAGTATGATGCTCAAGGAGGCATTAACTGGAAAGCTAAAATAAAATTTATATTAAGGACATAGAAATGTTAGGTATTTTACAGAAACTGGAACATTTGTTGTTGTGACAATGTCTCTAACAGCTGTGAATTACGGAACTTTGCATCATTTTGTCATCATACTTTTCTATTTTCTCTTCAAAAATGTCACAAAAACTTAATTCAGCCTATTGCAATAAATCCATTCCCCCTTCTGACTGCATGCATAAGACCCTTACAGGAGGTGGAAAGAAAGATCAGAAAACCAGGATGCACCAAGTAGTAGAGACTATGGCTTGATTAGTCAACTTGTGGGCATGGCACCATTTTTTGTAGTTAAGATGTACCTGCTATTGCTTCTAATCACATCTTTTCTCTGAGAGCATAAATAAAATAATCTATTTGCAGTTAAAGGATGTTAATATCTTCTTTCTTTTCCCTCTGCATACACTTATGTCCATTATTCTGTGACTTGTAGGCAATTGATTAGAGAGAGTTTTGATTTCAAATGTTATTTCTGGCAAAAATCCTCATCCAAGAATTTAAAATTCATTTGCTGAAATGAAATAACATTCTGTGGCAACAGATCCCATTATGGGTGACCCATAGGAAATGTGTTAATTAGTCGTAGAAGTTTCTGGGAGAGAGTTGTTCTGGTTTTTTTTTTGTTTGGTTGGGTGGTTTTTTGGGGGTTTTTTGGGTGGGTTTTATTTTTTTTTTTTTTTGTGCTTGCATCTGAAGAGCTGCATTTCGGTATTCCATTAGTTATTTGATGGCATATGTCTGTGACTTGTAGGTGAATGAAGTAATTTCCTTTCTGTTTACAATGTCTCATCTTGAGGTAGTCCTTTTTTAGAATATAAAACCTGATAGGGTATTTTGCTGATAATTATATGAACTCTTTTATCTGTGCTATTCTATATTAATATGAAACATAACAACCTGAACAGTTTTCAACGTTATACTCTTCATTCTGAGCTTGGCAAATTCATATGGAGGGCTGGTATAATGCTGTGCACAAAATGTAAAGCATAAGTTCTCTCTCTGTAGATATTTGTGGGCTGGCCTATCATTTGAAATCTAACTAAGATCCTTTAACACTGATGAAAATTTCACGCTTTATCTCCACAAATACATACATGTAAGTTTTGGGTTTTTTTTTATTTTTATAGAAGTGGACTATTTAAAAGCTTAATCTATTTTATTGGTTAGCAACTTTAGGGAATGTAGATGATTTAAAAATCATTATTTCTTTAGATGGATTTTTGTTATCTGTAGATCAAATCTACCTTTAAAAGGACTGGGTTTGGAAAGATGACAAAAATCTGTACTGTGTACCATTGTTTGAGAAGGGAGATGGCTGCACCTATTCCTGCAGAATGGTGTCCAGTGTAAACGAGCAGGTACTGAGAACATTTGACAGACAAATATGAGATCATGTGATCTCATGGTTTGGTAAATACTGCATAATAAAGATGGTTTCCTTACAGTATTAGAAAGGAAAACAACTTTATTTTTCTCTTCACTTTAG
Source organism: Pyrgilauda ruficollis (assembly GCF_017590135.1). NCBI lineage: Eukaryota > Metazoa > Chordata > Aves > Passeriformes > Passeridae > Pyrgilauda > Pyrgilauda ruficollis. Next base: position 258,555 of record NW_024524266.1, on the reverse strand, counting down.
TGAATTACAGCTTTGAGATATTGAAGTTGTTTCTCTTCACTGAATGAAAAATTGGAAACTGTGAGCCTTTAGTGCAGAGCTGTTGTAATGCGTGAATGTTTTTTCACACTGTGCACCATTAGTTCTTCCTGTAGATTCGGAGTGATAATGGCTTGTCAGTATCTGTTATCCTAAAACTCCAAAGTGGTTGAGCAGCTGTGTGTTCAGTGTGCAGTTTTAACAGTGGTGCTAATTGCTTAATTGACATCAAATATTCGTGATTCAGTAAAACACCAGGCTGTTAGGAAAGCCTGCCTCTGTTGGTGTAAAGTACTTCTGTGTGGAGGAAAGGAGTCACAGCCTGGGTGAACAAGGCTATAGCCGATGCTGAGAATTTGTTGCTGTCAAATCTGTGGTTAGAGTGCACTATCCCTTTTAATCAAAAATCATTTAGAAAAAAGTAGAAGAGAATACTGTTCAATGAAATGTACTTTGAGCTTGGCCAGGGCAGATTGATTGAGTTTTCAGCAGTACTTGGTGCATATTAACTTATTTGAGTAGTGTTTGTATTTATATTATTTGGAGAGAAAATAAAATATTGAAGATTGTTGCTGGTAATTATGCCTGAGTTAATAGTTCAAGTGGAGAGTCAGGAAATGTCATTCAGTGTTTCCACTGACTTCAAAATCATACATTAAATCTCTTTACTAAAAATAGGGGAAAAGACTTGGAATCTTTCAAAGTCAGTTACTTTTCCAGCAACTACCACTAGTATCTTCCTATCACCCTTTTGCTGTCACCCATTGAATACCAAGCCCCTTGCCTTTTCAGGCAATACATGTGTTTAAATTAAATCTAGATAAAAATTACCAGAGTTACATGAAGGTGAATTTCAAGCTAGTTTGTTTGCTTTTTTAAATCAGAAAAAGATAAGCTGCAGAAATACTTAAACTATTAAGATAAAATCCTGTTAACTGTTTCTATTTCTATCTCTGTGCCATAGTCTTTTGCTGGTCTTTGCTTTCATGGTTGCTGACACTGCTTGAAAGAGTAAAAGGGCTATGTAACATTTCATTGATGTGCCAATAAAACTAGGTCTCAGTACATTGAGCTTTACACTATAAATAGAAGCAGATAATGCTAAGGTATATTTATGGTTTCTTGGACATATTCTTAATGGGCTTAAGCAATGGAACTTAAAAAAAAAGAAGTTAATGCAGTTTGTTGTTCTGGCAGCAGCATCAGACTGCTTTTTTCAGTGACTCTGGTGACATTCTGTAATACCAGAACAGTAAAAGAATTGTTAGATCAGGGTGTTTGGCTTTGGAGGTTGGCATTACAGGACATTCAGTTGCTGTAGTTTGATTTCTCTATGTGGACCATGTCCTGACCTAGAGTGCTGTTTTTCTAAAAGTATCTTCTTCTGCTTCACACAAGTGAGTTGCCTTGTTGCCATATGGAGCAGTGCATGTGAGTTTGTGCATTGCAGCTCTACCTCACTGGCAAAGAGAGCCTTACTCTCCCATGCTTAGTTTTTTACACTTGTACTGTGAGTAGTTTGGGAGGTTTGAAGTTGTTGAATTAGTTTGGTAAAGTGCATTTATTTTCTATAACCTATTAACATAGTGAAAAAGAAAAAAATGTTCTGTGCTAGCAGATAGTTTAAGTTAGATATGGTTTTATACATTTGTGGTGAATTTATCAATCTGTGTTAAAGCCAGATGAAATTAAGCTAATGGAAGAGATGGTCTTTATTTTATATTGATGCTTAAAATAATGCCTTGCTTTAGGGACACATTCTAGAGTGGTTGGCTTACTTAGTGTTGACACAGTGCTCCAGGGCTATCAGACCTGTAAATACTGGCAGTAATGGCAGGAGGGTGCTGTTTAGCGCTCTATCTTCCCAGATTCATAGGAAATTTTGGAGGCCTGTTTTGACTGAGTCATGATGAAGTCTCAATGTATGCAGTGAAACTTTAAAAAGTGCTTTTTTGAGCTAAGAGCGTTGTCATGCTGTTTGGGCTGGTTCATGATAATTGTGAGATAAATTGTCAAGCTGGACCTCTGTAGAGGAAAGTAGAAGCTGAGAGGTATCTTCTTGGTTTTCAAAGTTTATGTGGCATTCCCATTAGCTGTTTAGGTAATCATCTTTGAACTTAGGCACTTCGCTTACCAGGAGTAATCTTTGTGCTGCGTTTATGTTTGGAATGTCCTTCCTAATTAAAAACTAAAAAATTGGATGCATTTTGCAGGAATATCTCCCATTCCCTTGTATTTCTAGGAGCATTAAGTGACGCAAGTGCCAGTAGATAATTTGTGTGCATTGTACACTTAGTGCACTGACAAGATAAAAAAAAGTACTGTGTACTGATAAAATGGTAAAGATACCATGTTTTGTTATTGCCATAGAAGTAAGGTGGAATATAGAAACATTGTCATGCTTTACTTCCTTCCAAAATGTTTTTGCTTGCTCAAAGAATGTTATCTGGTCTTCAGGAGTGGGTGAATGACACTTGAGTTTTTGACAAGTCCACTTGGTGGTAAGGGAGAAGTTGTCTGACTGGAAAGTCAATGCAATTTTTATAATGACCCACGTCCTAGTTTCGAGTCTGTGCTAGCTGTGGCATGGGAGAAATGTGTGTGCACTCCCACTGAGCCAGGGGCAGTTGCAGGGCTTAGCATAAGGCCCTGACTGGGCTATTGGTATGTCTTATGAGGGGCTGTCATTTTTACTTCCTTTGTAAACAGCTTCATGTAATGCATAAGTGACTCTTTCAAGTTACTGGAAGTTGAATAACACATAAGAAAGACATGGGGCTTACTTTTTGCTTTAGTTTTATGCCTAGCATTGAAATTTTGTCCTTTGATATCTTCTGAACATAATGCCTTCATTTTTCTGTCGTGTGTAAGAATCAAATAATGACTTTGGGTCCTTTGTATCTGCTTCTAGTATCTACTTCTGGGATGGCAGAAGTTGCTTTTCTTTAGTCCTTCTACTTCACTTTACATTTTGCTTGATGACTTCTACTCAGCTATTTTGTGGTTAATAGTCTGTGTCCAATAGGTTTTCTTTTTATATTTTTGATGTTCTCTCCAACCTCGAGAAAGTCATGCACATCACAGAGATAATTGTTTTATTAGCTTAACTGCTCCAAATCTGCAGAGTATTGCAAGATTTTATGTGTCTATTCCCAATAAATTATGTAGAAAGTGATCTTCAGCTGTGTTGCACTTAAGGGCAGTGGAAAAATCACAGGTGTGAACTGATGAAGAAAATGTTAGGGTGAAAGTTTTTTTAAGTTTGAGAACTAAATTTATTTTTAGACTTAATAGCGAAGTGTGTACTAGTAAAGTAAATGGACCTAACTATTTAAGACTAGCTAGAAAAGAAGAAACCATGTCTGTATGACTAAACTCTGTCAAGAACTGCACAGGAACATCCAGCTCCAAGGGGAATGATGCCTTGGCTGTGTAAAGTACCAAAGTCACACTGTTTGTTTGGGGTTACTTTGCTCGGTGTCAGTCTGACAGTTCATCTCCAGAGGCAGACCAGCACCGGTGCCCAGGAGCACTTTCAGGACGTATTTGATGTACTAAATACCATGTAGCTGTTGAGGATGCAGAAAAGAAGCTTCTCTCTAATATGCTTAATGAAAGAATGTGTAAATGCATCAGTGCAACCTAAAGCAGAGGTTTTGAGTTTAACTTATGATGTATTTAAATTACTCCAGATCTGACCATATGATAAAGTTGTTGATGCCTGGGCTTCTCCAAGTGTTAGGAAAGTGTTCTGTGCTTCAAAAATGGTTTTTATAAGGTAGGTGTGAATTAGGCTGTTGACTAAGGGATGGTCATTTTATAATTTATGTCCCCCCCAAAAAATTAACTTCTAAACTTAAAAAATCGGTTATTTTGGTTTTGTGTAAGTGCTTTCTTTACAGTGGTTTGTACTTTTTTACAGTTAATAGAATGCAGAAATAGTAATTTTGGGCAAGCTATAGGTGTGGTGGAGTTTGATGTTAATGTGAAAATTTGGCACACCTTTTTTCCTACAGCTTTCATAGAAGAGAAAGTGCTCTGAGTTGACAAACTGAGGTCTTTTCCTGGCAATCTAGGAGTCTCTAAGCTTGTTCATGTGTGGAGAAATGATTACTGCTAGTATTTCAGGAGAAGAGAGTTTCACTTTGCTGCAAATGAAATTCTTAGTTATGGCTGGCTAGTCTCAAAAATGTGAAGAATTTGTCATATATTAAAATACTTTAATTAGCACAGATTTTTATTAGTGGCGAAAAGACTAACAAACATATAAATACTTATTAAATACCTAATTTGACTGAGGTTCTTAAATCATTCACCCTTTTTTCAGTTATAAACAAAAAAAGAACAGTGATTTTTGTGGATGCTCTTTCATTGTGCTGTGGGAAAATGAAGTGCAGTTAAGGCAGAGTTTTGACATTTGACTTGGCTTTAGGTGTTTTGGTGATCTTGAGCTGATACAGAAAAGTGTGAGGGGCCATGTGCTGCGGGCTGTGTGTGTGTTGTTGGTCAGGCATGTGATTAGTTAATTCAGTGTGTGACTCATGTTACTGCAGAAATACTGAGTGAATTGACACAGTAACTCTTTTTTCTCCCATAGTGTGCTGGAGAAGAGAATTGGGTGGACAGTCGGACTATTTATGTTGGGCATCGTGAGCCACCTCCAGGCGCTGAAGCATACATTCCACAGAGATTTCCAGATAATAGAATAGTCTCATCAAAGGTACCAATATTTTCTTTCATTCATTTAGATAAATCAGCTGAAGTTATTCTTTGTTTGTTTTTTTCAAGATTTTTCCTAGGCTTCCTGTATATTTTTCCTTTCCATAACCAGTAAAGGTAAAATGAAGATGTCTCAGATTACTTCTGGATAAACTAGTTGCTAATTTGTCTCTAAAATGAATAGAAATAGAATAATTTCTCCCATGTTTACTGTAGTACATAGTATAGTACAGTCTTTGAGTAATAATGAGCTTTTCAACAAAGAAAAAACCAATTTTGATTTGAGGCAATCCTGGAGTAAATAAAATCTTCCTAAAGAAGGACTGCATCCTTTGTACTCAAAAGCAATACCTCAAAGTAGTAGAAATAATTTAATTTGTTAAGCACTTAGATTCATCAAACTCTCTCTACCCTAAGTATCATTCCCTTCAAAAGCTTCTACTGTTCCTGTGGGATTTTGTCAACAGTCTTCGTTATTCACATGTAAATACATCATACTTAAAGTCTTGGTAGTGTAATACATTTGTGCTGTTCAGAAATCTTCTAGTTGTCCCTTAGCTCAATCAGTAAGTTTTAACTTCAAAAGCTCCAGCAGCTTTTTGTGAGCAGTTGGGATGTTGGTACTTCCCAGCTGGCTTCCTTTAACCAAAGTTTTTACTGCAGTGGTGTAGACATTTGAATGCTTGCAGGTGATGTGTGGCTAACAACTCAAGAATTCCCAAGTTTGCAATATACTTAGATTTTAATCTTCATAAGCTTCCACCTTCAGCTAATACAAAATAATAAATCCAAAATAATATCTCCTTTACTGAGAATTTCTTTTTGAATAGTGTCTCAAATCCTCAGCCATTTTAAGAACCTTGGTAGCATTGTGATCTCAAGGAGCTGAATGATTACTCTTGTGGACCTGAACACTTGCCAACCATTAACATAATGAAAGCCAGACTTTTCACAAAATGGTGTGTCATTCCCATGTGAGATTTTCTATTCTTACCATAGTTACCATAGTTCATTCAAATAAAGTGTACTAAGCAGCAGTGTAGTATTTAGTATTTTATCTTTTATTAGATAGAATGCTTGAAAGGTAAGGCAGATGAAGTACAGTCAGACTGGTACAATGGGAAATCCTGTGCTCTACGCATTGGGTTTTATTGCCTTTTGAATTATGGAAGAGTAAACACACTTAATGCAAATTTTTGTACTCCTCTGACATTTTTCTTAATTTTTTATCTCATTTAAGATGCATGTAAATAAAACTATTGAAGTTACTGCTGATAGTTTTATTGAATAAAAGCATCCTGTTCAACTATGTTTTGACATACTAAGTTAGTGGGAGTTACAAGTTGCTTTGCTTTGCAGAGTGAGATTTTTAAAGTATGACTTAAACCTGCATTGAACTAAGGCATCCCTGCCAGCAATTAGTAACCCACCAGTTCAGGACACAGACTTTACTATATTTTTATTTAGATACAAAGCATATTCAGTTAAATATTTTAAATGTTAAAATATTTAGCTGTGAACTGTATCTGTAAATAACCTTTCATAAACAAAAAGTAATAGTGGAAATACGTTTTATTTATACAAGATGATTCTCAATTTTTCTGTTTATTGATTAAACTTATCTCTTTTAAAAAATGAAATATAGGTTGTCTTTGTGAAAATAAATGGTGATATTCAGGTGATTTGTGAAAGTGGTGATATTTCAGGAGGGAATAGAATTCATGTAAATGCTGTATATTGAAGAGTTCCTCAGACTGCTGAAAGCTGTTTGATGAAAGCTCTTGCCTGTGTATATGCGAACTTCCTGTGCTGTCCCTTTCAAGTGAACTCTATTATTCCCATGCTCCATCCCAGACAAGCTGAACAAAGCAACATAGTGGCTTGACCAGCATTCATTCTGGTTCTGTAAGCTGCTTCCTTGTACCCTTTCACCTGTCCTTGTCCCTTGCTCACTTATGAACCCTCTGAGGGGGCACCTTACAGTGTAGGGAACACAGACATTACATTCCTACTAAATGCTCAAATGTGCAAAATTAAGATGACAAATCCATAGTTGTTAGAGTAAAGGTACATGCTCACAAGCACACTGTATAATGTTACCTCAACCATGAAGGATACTTCCTTCATCTTTCATCAGCAAGACAGACAGTAACTTTCAGCTGGGCTTTTATAGCTGTTTAGTGCTTATGTAAGAAGGTGTATGATTGCTCTTCAAGGATGAGGAATTCTAAACTTGCAAGTATAGACTTTACCAATTTAAGACAAACTGAGTTTCTAAAAAGGGTAGTTGAAAAGCATGAGAAAATGGCATCAATTTTTCTGTCTGTATGCTGCTTTACTAAAAATGTCACGTCATAATGCCCTGAAAAAGACATCAACTTGCAGTAATGTGAGCCTTAGACTTTACTGGTCCTTCCAAAGGTACACTTTGCTATGCTTCACCAGAGGCTTCCTGGTGTCAGCAAGGTAATACTTTGATTCAAGTGCAGAGGGATAGTTCATGTACATTGCAGTGTCACTGTGGAATGTGGTTAATGCTCTGTCTGCTTAATGATACATTCCTGATTGTGAAAAATTGTACAGGGACAGACCTTGTCTAGACAGAAGTGTTCTACTGGTTTGATGTGTTAATTCAATTATGATATTAACAATATATTGCAAAAGGTGTGTGCTAAAGTAAAACTCATACAAAAGTATGCTAAAGAAACTCCTGTCTTTTGTATTGTGCATGCAGTTCCTTTTACCTTCTAGAGACAGTGACCTTTATTATATGTATCCTTTTGTTGATTTAACTTTTAGCTACTTCAGCTGCCTTGGGTGTTGGCCTTTGAAGTGGTTGTTATGTGCCTTTGATTGAATTTGTCACATGACAGTGCTGCAGCATGGAAAAATATCAGCTAGTAGAAAAATTCCAATGTTTCAAATGTAGAAGAAAGTAAGTAATTGAATTGGTAGGAAGGTGGCTTGCCTTTTTTCTGAAAAAAAAAAAATATATACACATTTTGATACTGTTTGCTTTTTGGTGGAACTTACAAATTAAAAGGAAACTAAGTTAAACTAGGCAGCCATAGCAGCTACCAAAACTTGGTGAGAAACAACCTCTTTTCCTTATGAAACAGGATTTTACTTTTTGAAAAAACTGATAAATTATAAAAACTTCTTAGTACAAAACTTCCTTGAGGTTCAGGCTTCATGTTATTGTGCTGGGAATATGATTGTGTATTAGTAGTCTTTAATGAATTTTTCCTTTGTGAATTCCTTCAACACCTTTTAAGCCCATGTAAATTCTCAGAATAAAGAACAGTTGAACTGTAGAAATGTTTGCCAAAAGAAACTATGAGCCTTCATTTTAAAACTTCCTGCTAATTTGAGTTAGTCATTGTCCGATTCAAGGATTTGGAATACAGTTATCCCTTGTTTCTAATCTTGTTCCTGTTGGTGGTCTTCCGCCATATTTCCTTTCCAGGAGGAGTAGCCTGAGCCTGTTCAATAATTGTTTATGTAAAAGCTGCTCCATGCCTATTTTGCTCAGGTTTGGTCTGATCCTTTTCCCAAACCAGTGGAATCATGCACAGATTATTCAGTACATAGCAAACTGTGGATTTATGTAGTGTCATGATGATGTTTTTAGCTTGCTATTAATTAATATTTTTCAATATCCAAATTCCCTTTTCCTGAAGTTAATCTAATACTTTCATAGAATTGCTATGCTTCAAGGAGCTCATTTGTTGACAAAGTAGGGATTTGCACTTCTTGTTCTACTGGAATCAGTGAATTGAAGACTGATTGGATGTGTACATTTCTCTTGAATAGAGGGAAAAATTGTACTGAAAAGAACATCTTTTTTGAGGCAAGAACATGGAGTTCATAGGAACATGTTTAATTAAAATTAATTAAAAAAAACAACAACTCTCCCAAAAGCCCATAAAGAAAGAACCACAAGAAAGAATCAGAAATTCCTGGATAGGAGTTGTTTGTTTAATGAGAGCGAAGAGAATTACCTGTGTGTCAGAGACACCTGGCAAAATTAGAAAATCCACAAACTTTAGGAACTTTAGGCAGGAGAAGAGATTCCCCCCGCCCCCAATATCTTCCACAGAGATGTTGGATAAAGGAGACTTACAAAGGCTTTTACTCTTCATTTCAGTCTGTGATAATCAACACAAAGTATTTTGCCTCGGTTGTCCTGTCCAGCTGCAGACTTTTACTGTCATAATTTAAAAAAGAGGAATTTTACAGCTACAGAACCCACTTATGATGCCTGGGTCACCAGCATAACTGAGACAGCAGGGCATGTGCTCCTGGAAGATGATACTGAAGAGTAGTGGGATATGACTCTTGCGTGAAATGCAAGATTGACTCTACAGTGGATGCGGAGCTATTACTTGAAGAATTTGCCCTAAAGAGATGTCACTCTAATTAAATTATACATGAAATTATGAAGTGTTCATTTGTGCTGTAGCTTTATTTCCTGTTCTTCCTTATAGAAAAGCAATCAGTTGAACTCAGGTGGGAGAACTGGACCACTGTTATTTCCTGCTTTGTAATCTGATCCATGCTGTATTCATGGATCAGAAGCAATACTGGTTTTGCTGTACAAATAATGCAGTCTTCAGTTGTCTGTCTGTTTCTTGAGGACTTTTCATTAAATACTGATTTTGGTTTCTGTGATAGTGGCCTGAGACAATAATGCTGTGTGTTGGGAGTCCTATACATTGCAAGGCAAAACTTGGCTACCTTCAGTGCTAATCTGATTGAGATGACTCACAATTAATCGCAGTGACTAATAGTTTAATAAAGTTAAGTAATTCTGACATGTTTCAGCAGATGTTGATGAAATATTCCTTTCTTTGAGCAGAAATTCATGTCCTTGTGCTGTACCTCTTCTCTGCAGCACTTACTCATATAAACACACAAAGACTGGGTCTGCTCCGATTTCTCATTTTCTTGCCACATTTAGAAGAAATATTAATACTTACTGAAGCTTAAGGAAATACTAAACCACCTCTATCAAGATGAGCCACTTGGAACCCAGCAGAAACCTAGGCTGTCCCACACTTTCCAAGGTGCTGCTTCACAACTGGAAGCCTTTGTGTGGCCTCCCTAGGGCCGTGACATAGCAGTTTCAAGATGAGGAGTCCAAACACAGCCCTGAGCAATGGTATTTGAAAACCAGAAAAGTATCCAAAGCCTGCAGTGGAAAGAGGCATGGTCGTAGATAAATGATTGTGTAGCATACCCTGGGGGGGCAGAGAGGGTGGGTAGACAGAAATGTGTATGGGACAGGGACTAATGTTGTGTGTGCCTTTTACTGATCTGCTCTGAGCGCAGCTGTAACACAGAGCTCTCATTTTCTGCCCAGGTAATCCCCTGACTCCCAGCCACACTGGGGGAGCAGGAGGTCAGATCCCATTCTGCAAGGGCTGAAGGGTCAGGTGTGCCCAGCCCTGCCAAACACTGAGAGGGAGAGGAGCTTAGAGACGAGAAAAGTAAATGGACTTGGCTGGCAGTAAAGCTTAAATGCCTCTGAATCAGTTGGACTCTCAAAGGGGCCATCTGAGGGATTTCAGTACCTGAGCTGTGATGGGAGTGCATGAGTGTGCACTTCTTCCAGGCACAATAATACAATTTCCTTCTGGGGGTAACTCTCAGTGCCTAGAGAGAGCAAGGAAAAGCTCTTCTTTGCTCTTGATGATCCTGCTCAGCATGGGATTTCCAGGTCAGAGGTTCTCTGCAACCTCCCCTGTGTTCCCAGGAGAAGCCATTTACCCTTCCCATGGCTCAGTCCAGGGTTATTAGCAATATTTTATCTTCTGGTCTGGTATTGCCCCTAACAGAGCTTTTAAAGTTTTTGTATTGGTGTGGAGGAGGGTTCATGTAGCAAAACAGAAGCAGAAGAAAGGAAAACAACAGATCCAAACCTAAGCCTAAGGGAAGACAGTTGTAATTCTTCTCTCTTTACAAGTGAGAAAGTGAAGCTTGCTTGCTCTCTCACATGCTATTTCTTCTGTTTTCTAGTATTCTCTGTGACTTCTGCATTCAGTCATTCTTGCAGTAACGTTTTGGGGTTTTTTGAATTTTAAAATTGTAATTACATAATTACAGATGCTGGAGGATTTCTTTGTCAGAGGAATTCCTGGAGTTAATAGCCTCTATTTGATAAGATTGAGAGTTGCTGAACAGAGACTACTAAAGACAGACTTGTTTGTGATAGAAATCCTCTTTTATCAGCAACTGGTTTTAAGGAATCCTATGCCAAAATATGTATCTTGGTTCGTCAAGTGTGCCATTTGATGTTAACTTCCCCAAATCTGTTTCATTTTTGCACTTTCTCTGAACGTACTGGTCGTTGTTATTCACTTGTAAAAGCTCTACATGTAGCAGAGCTTTCACTGATCCTTGTGTTGTGAATGACCTTGTAATGTGGAGAAACTGGAGTCCCTCCTGCAGTGGAGTGATAAACACTGTGCAGATGGTGCATATGTTAATACTTTTGTTAATGGAGTGTTGTGTCTTTCTGCATTTATTCCAAATTGTCATAAATATGGCACAACACTTTTCAAAATATTCCAGTTCTGTTGAGTAGCATATAAGCACAGAAGTCTGTTTTTTTTTTTTTTTTTTTTGCTTTGAGTCAAAGTCTTCATTTTAGTTTAATACATTAAAGAACTTAGATGAGCTATGCTATAAACTTTCTGTATGTTTACAAGCAAGTTACTTGAGTTTGACAAGGCATACTCTCAATTCTCTTCTTATAATTTCAGATAATTACTGATTTCCTGATTTTTTTATACCCTTTGTAATAGCTTTCTGTACCAATTCTCTATATAGATAGACAAATCATGTTTCAAAAAAAGTAGTATTTTTATAAATAAAATTAACTTTAAAGAAACTGTGAAACTTTTGATCAGACCTTTTTCAGCTTTTCTGTTGAACAGTGTTACCTATACATATATATGTAATATTTATGTCATTTTAGTAACATAATACTTTTAAGGTGGTGTTATATATAAAGTGCTATGTTCGGTACCTAAAAGGAGACTACAAAAAAGCTGGAGAGGGAGTTTTACAAGGGCGTTAAGTGAAAGGACAAGGGAGAAGGGCTTCAAGCTTAATAGAGGGTTGGTTAAATTTACCTTGAGGATGGTGAGGCACTGCAACAGGTTATCTAGAGAAGTTGTAGATGCTGCATCTCTAGAAGTGTTCAGGGTTGGTTTGGATGGGGCTTGGAGCAACCTGGTCAAGTGGAAGGTGTCCCTGCCCATGGCAGGGAGTTTGGGGCTAGATCCTTGAGAAGATCTTGAATGTCCTCTTCCACCCAAACCATTCTATGGTATGCACACATGCCTGCAATCTAGTTTTTAAACTGCAGCTTTAAGAATGTATTGTTTCTTGGTAATTGGTATAAAAATGTGTTCATTAAAAATACTGAATTCACCATGGACACAAATGAATGCAAGATCAGCTTTTCTCTATATACTCTGATTTTATTGTCCTCAGAATGGATTTTGTTTTGTGAAAAGGATGAGAATCATCGTAGGAAGATGTCTACGAACCAGGGCTAAACCAGTATATTAGATGTTTTTATTGTAGTAGCTCTAAACATTTACAAGAAGCAGTCAAAAAGGTTGAGTGAAAAGAGTGAAATCAGGGTGTGTTAGAAGAGAGGTGGTGACTATTTAAAACAAATAATCTGTAAGAAACTGAGGTGTTGACAAAACTCAATACAAAGTGCTTTTTCTTACAGCTTCAGCTTTTGATGTAAAGTGATTACTTAAGAACCTCTCCTTTTGCTTAAGAAAATACCTGCCTCTTAGTGGAAAGAGAAGCTTGAAATATGAGCCAAAATTCTGGCATCTGGATACCAAATGGAAAGGTCAAAGTACAGTGTCAAGAACACTGTATTTTACATTTTTGAATTTGTGTGACTGGCTTTGGAGGTGCTGAAAGCAAGGTGATATTAGTTAAAGAGCAAGATGGAGCCAGGGGCATGGGCGGGAATGCAATGGACATGCTCTTGAGTGCAGAAATACACCAGCACTGCAGGTGCTACCGCAATTATTAATGGGAAGAAAATCTACTTGAATGATGCTGTTTTGACACCAGATTTATCTTACAGACTCTTGCACAGTGCTTCAGATGCATCTGTTGGCACCATGTTCTTCTTTTGGCTGGATGCATAACTACTACTACTTTGTGTCTGATGTGTTACCTCCTGTATGCAAAAAGCACCCGTGTGCTCTGGCCTGTGGGTCTTCTGTAGCATTTGGAAAAGATCATTTAAGCCATCTCCAACTTGAAAGCTTATCTTTGTAGTGTGTAACTGTTTGGATAAACTTATATCCTTCAATTGAATTATAGTGAAAAAAAGTAGTTAAATATACATAAACCACTTTTTAAGAGTTTACAAAGAACGTGACTAGAAATATCTGAAGAAGAGAGATGATAGTACTAACTCTCACTACAGTAATCCAGTGGATTTAATATGGTCAGTTTTAATGACTTTCACTTAAAAATTTTTGTTTTGTTCCTGCCTAGCCAGGGTAGAGAAACTGCCTTGAATACAGCAGTCATGGGATAAATCTTGTTCTGAGTAGCAGCCCCTCGGTTGCTTCTCTCGGGGGTGATTATGTTGGTTAAACATTACTTGCTCATTTGTAGATACTGCTCTGAGCTACTGATGGCTTGGGTAAGGGAAGGTCTGTCTAGACATCTTAGTGTTCTTTCTTGCCTAAACTGCAAAAATCATTACTTCTCTGTTGAAGATGAGTGGGCAGAATAAAGACATACATAGTATGCCTGAAACCCAGAGTCGTCAAGTGCTAAAAATTTGTCAGATTGAAAATAAAGTTTTAAGAAGTAGTCTGTGTTGAAGAAGCATCCATTTTAGGAAGCACTTCTCAATCATAAAAGTGATTTGTTCCCATGTTATTCACTTTATTTACCTAAGAGAGTTGTTGATGAAAGATGGAGCTGTGGTAGACCACAGCTTGGCAGAGAAAGGAGTGGACTAAAGTTGGAATATGAGGAGAATTGGATACTAAGGGTAAAGGTGAATGACCTTTTTACGGATTGTTGTTTTAATTGATTTACTTGATTCCTCAATCAGATATTTTAAATATCTAGTCCAACATTAAAATTGTCTATCACCAGACATTTAGTCAAAAAACCCTCTAGGAGGTTTTGAGTGGAAGTTATTACATAAGAGGTTACATTTTTATGTAAGGAATGGTGATTTGGGGGGCTTGTGTAAATCATTGAAATTTTAATGGTCAGAAGACCCTTTACCTTGGAAAAAATATTATTTCTATCAAAAGAGCTAAACAGAAAAATGGAAACAAATGTTTTTCACTTTCTTTCCCAGCAGAGATTCTTAAAAAAAAAAAAAAAGGATAAAATTAAAAAACAAAGATCACTTACCTGACAATGATGAAAATATGCAATTATTGTCATTGAATAGAATCCATACGGTCATCTATCTATAATAGCAGTTTTGAATGGTCAGCATTGTTGTGCAAGGAAAAATAATCAAGTCTAACTCATTCTCCCTGAAAATTCCATGTAGCTGGATAATGAGTAGTGCAAACTGCATTCCTGTCTGATGAAAAGTGTTCTGATTGCAAGACTAGAACATTTGATCTTCTAGCTGTTGCATGTCTGCATGCCTGAGTTTTGGCTTGCTCACAGGTGATTTAATACTGAACTAGCTATTATGCAGGATTAAGTGTTAACTTAGTACATATTTAAGGTAGATACTGATTTTTGGCACATGACAGAAGAAGAACATTTCATTCCTATGTCTTGCATGTTCAGGCTTTAACACCCAAGAAATACAAAGATTGCTGTATATAATAGGGTTTCATATACATTTAAAGCATATTTCTCCTGGATACTTTTTGTCTCTAGATGTAATAGGAGTACTTTCCTCTGGAGCTCTGTCTTTGCCTTCAGGGCCAAATTCAGAAGATATCTAGTTCATGGAATAATTTGGTTATCTGCAAGTATAAGTGCAATCTGCCAAGAGGAGACAAGGCACATTTGTAACAGAGCAAATAAATTAGGATAAGCTTCTTAGCCCATCTCGTTTGAAATGAAAGTTTTATTGGAGTTGTCATTTTATTATGTGTCAAAGGATAATTTGGATAATAACATGGTGCAGTGCTAGTTTTCTCAAGCCATTTTTCAAACCTTTTCACACAATTTTAGCTGACATTTTTTCACATGTGTTCCAATAAGCAAGGCTTGCAATGTTTTGCTGGAGCTTGTACAAAGTGGGCTGTGTAAAAACACTGTAGTTGAACCTGCTGCAGGGCAGGGGATGGGGACTAGATGATGTTAAGGTCCTTTTACCATTTTTACATTACTTTTTAAATTTGAAGTTTTCACATTTTCTGTTTGCAGCTTTATGTACTGTTTCTTATGTCATTTTACAGCACTTATGGTAATTTGTAAGATCAGTACAGAAAAATGTAGCCACTTACTCTTATTCACCACTGTAGTTTATCTTGAGGAGTATTTTTGTGTCCCTGCCAAGGAACAAAAGAGCTGACGACATTTATTTGGTTGTCTTGTTGTTACTGTGTAGTTAACTCTGAGTGCCACCTCTCTCGAGTCATGAACACAACATAAAAGTGAATTAAAATTGCTCTTTGAAATTACTAAGGTGCTTTTAAAATCCATTAACAGCTTTAAATAAACCATTCCATAACTAGCTAACTCTGGACAAGTATTGTTGCTAGTTAAAAAATTATTGCAATCCCTAGTACAAAGATTATCACAGTTCAGGAAAACAATACTATTCTGAGAATACATGATTGTCAACTAAGATTCAAATTCAGGAAATTATTAAAGTAAGTAACAAAACCACTCCTGCTTCTTGTTTAGTTTAATCTTGAAATGTGATTTACAAAATTGAATGTGAATAATAATTTCTTCACAAATGCTCATAATCTGTACATTTGTTTTCAGTACACATTTTGGAACTTTATACCAAAAAATTTGTTTGAGCAATTCAGAAGAATAGCTAACTTCTATTTTCTCATCATTTTCCTTGTTCAGGTAAGATATCCCCATTTCCCAGTAAGTTCTGTGCTCTTTCTAAAATAGGGAGAGGTTGAAAAAGCTTTTAAAATTACCTGATTTTGATGATCATGGAGGTAAATGGTTGCACCTAGAAAGGCTTTTATGCACTGAAGATATGACAAAAGGGGTTTTATTTAATTTCCAGGTTGTCAATATGAAATTAATCTGATGAGAATTTGACAGCCACATTAGTTGGACGGCAAGATGTATGTCTTGAAAAAATTGAAAATAACGTCTGTAATTTTTATTTTGTAATACACATCCAGATCAGTAAAACTGTTACTATAAATTCTGTTGATGACAAAGTTTTCTTTGTTTTGCAAAAATACTATATTTTATAACAAAGTAATGTTTCAGTCATAGTTTTCCAACTGTACTGTGATCAAAGCCTGTCAGAACTGAAATAATAGGTACTGATACCTTATGGAATTACATAAGTACTTGTTTTTGAAATGAGTTCCATGAATATCTAGTGTGCTGCTTTATAGGTGTCTTAATTCTGAACCTGTCACAGTCACTTATTGTTTAAATAATAAAAAATCTTACTAAGTGAAGAGCTGTATTACTTTGCGGACCAGATTCTTCATAAAAAAAGCAGTGCAGATTCTCAGCACAACTTAGATTTTGCCATTTGCACCCTCTCTGTGAATTCTGCCTCTTTGTTTATATTTGCAGAAGCCCCAGCTCAATATTTCAGAATTTACTCTTTGTATGCATAAGGACAGCTATTGTATAACATGTAAAGCCAGTGCAATGCTAATTTCTAATGGTGCTCCATAATTTTGCTTCCAAAGCTGCAGTGCTCCAGTCTAATACTTCCCTAAAGTCTTGCTAGCAAATATTTTTACGAGGCATTAACATCTGATATTAATGTGATCTAACTAGAGTATTGTATCTTCTTATATAATATATATATTATATATCTTATATTATATTTTCTTATAGAATCCAGTTTTCAATTTTTACCAGTATAATACACATTCTTAAAGTTTTATTGAAGTACTGTTTTTTTCAATTAAAATTCTTTGATGTCCTTTAACATATTGATGAAATTGCTTGAAAGATCTTACTTAAAAGATTGACTGTTTACATTCACAAAAATATAACCAGAAAATACTTGTTCTCTTTGTTGCAGTTAATCATTGATACACCTACTAGTCCAGTTACAAGTGGTCTCCCACTTCTGTTTGTCATCACTGTCACAGCTATCAAACAGGTGAGTAATGTAGGGAGCAAAAGTAAAACTAAAGAGAGAGTTGGGTTAGTTTGGGTTTGCTTTCCAAGCAATGTCCCCTCCCAGCCTCTTACCCACCACTGCCTGCTGGTCTGCTGTAGGAGAAGGTTGAGGAGAAAGCTGATGCTGACACTCTTCAGTAGTAGCCTAAACACTGGCGTGTAACCAAGACTGGATTAGCCCCAAGTACAAAGCACAGTAGCACAGGACTGTGGTGAAGAAAGTTAAAACTCCACCCTAGATGGTCCCAAAACAGAGGATAATTTCGGTTGTCCCTTAATAGATAACTTACTGCCTTCACAGTCTTTATGCTAAATGCAGACTTCATGAGTCTTCAAAGAAGCTATGGAGAGTTGTATTTCTCTTTCTTTTCAGTGGCAACTATTCATAATTGAGTATATTCTACAGTAAAATTCAGCACTTCTTGTTGAGCAAAAGTTGTGATACATGCAAGAGGTAGTATTTTAGTGTGACTTTCCCAACTCTTAAGATTTTAAATGTTACACTTTAAAGTGTTGTTGTTAGTAGTTACCTACCAAAGCCTGACAGTCTGTGCCTGGTACTGCAGTTCGGTATATTTCCTTGATTTTTCTTCCCAACAACTTGTGTACATTTTGAGACCTTCTGAGGAGCTGTACCAACCCCTCGAAGTATATTACACTAAAGCTATAAAGTCTCTGTAAATTCACAAATTATTTTTGAGAGCATCTAAGGCAGTGATACTTTTGTTCTGCACTGAATTTTCAAATCTGCTCAAGAGAGTTAGATCTAAAAATGCTATAGACTACTAGTGGTATTTTCCATCTCTTAACCACTTATGACTTTGTCAATCCCAATCTTTGTCATATGGCAGGACCTTTTCAATAAGAAAATTGCAGATTCCCTATCCTTTAGTTTGTGTGCTTGTATAAAACACAAAGTCATAGGGTAATTGAGCACTAAAAATAGGGTACGCTGCAAAGTTTCTCAAAACAAAATTCTTCACAACTGTATATTGTATATACGGTTAAAAGGTTTGGCTGAAATGTAAGACAGTCATCAAATATGACAACTTTTTGTCATGTCATGTCTATCATCTTACAGGATAAAGTCCCATTCTTCCAAAATATATTGCCTACACTACCAGCTTCTTGACAACTGCTTTTATGAGTACTGTGCATGTACTCGAGTCAATAGAGCATGAGCAAGAGATGATCACTAAAATACCAGAAACTGTTCTACACTTTTGAAACCCTTATTCATCCAAATGTCTTCATTGAAATACATGGTTTTGTTTGACTAATTGTAACCATGAATGCTCTTTTTCATAGATATCCACCAGATCTCTGGTACTGACATGGATCACAATTTCATTTGTTCTAGTGAGAATATTTTTGCCCTTACAGTGATCAAGGATAATTCTTAAAATTTTCGTATAATGTAGAGCTATTCTGTGTCTTTATAGCCAAATGTGCATCACTGCATCATTCCATTTCACTCTTTTCTAGGGTTATGAAGATTGGCTGAGACATAAAGCTGACAATGCAATAAATCAATGCCCTGTTCATTTCATTCAGCACGGAAAACTGGTTAGAAAGCAAAGCCGAAAATTAAGAGTAAGTAACTATGACTTAACAGGTTTTGTGAGTCAGACTTTACTTCACTCTTCTTGTACACTTCACACATAAAACAAATTATACAGAAACGTACTGTGATGATGCAGCATTTATTGCATTTAATTATTAGATCTACAGTATAGTAATTTTTAGTTTTATGCCTCTGAATAAATTTTTATGAAATTTAACTCCTAATGAGTTAAACTGTCTAATGAGATTAGATAAATCTCACTTATTATCATCATTCTAAGATTTTATTTTTCCAAGTTACTATTGCTGTGCTTTATCAGGCTGTTTTGCTTAACTGGAATTAATGAACTCTTTCCCTAAATGTTACTTTCATTTTCCATTTTTAACTTGGAATTTTTGTCATGGTTTATCTTTTCTCTACTTTCTGTCCACTGTAATTATCACAGAATCATGGGATGCTTTGGGTTGGCAGGGACCTTAAAGATCACCTAGTTTCAATCCCTGTGCTGTGGGCAGGGACACCTTGTACTAGACCAGGATTCAGCCTGGCCTTAAACACTCTCTGGGATGGGGTATAATTACTATTATGCACATTAATAATTTATTTAAGCCAGATTGTGACAGTCGGTGCTATGTATAGAGATACATGCATATATACAGGCAAAATACATTCTAAATATTTTCTCAAAACCCATCAAATCACAGTCTCTCCATTGACCTTGTGAATACTGCTACATTCCCCTTTTGGTATATTTTCAGAAATTCGTTTTTGTTGCTTCGTTGGTTTTTTTTATTTTCTTTAGAACTCAGAAAATTTGGTAGATATTTGTTTGGAATTTTCTTTTTTTTTTAATATGTTTGTTTGGATGTCTTTTTCTGCTCTGCTGTTTTTGGGCATAAGTGTATCAACAGTGTTTACAGCCTTTTTGCTGTGACCTTCCATTTGAGTGTGAGAGCTTTTGCCTGGGGCTTCCTGGTAATAACAAAAAATTAGGACATCACATGCCTGAGAATTCCAGGTGTGTTAACTAACCAGTTAAATATTCCAAAAATAGTCAAGTACCATGCAACTGGATTTTGAATTTTAGTGGTTAATCTGTCACCCATATTTTCTTAATTTCTCCCCTGTTTTTTACCTCTAGAGGGTATGTATCGAGTGACTAAATGATAGGAGAGACAGACCTTGAAAACACTTGGATAGAGAGGGATATCTGTGTCTATTTGTAAATGGGTGACATTCTCAGATCTATATTACATGAGAAAACAGACTAGGTTGTAAAAAGTAGACCCCTCTGCACCTAAAACCTGAGGACACTTCATTAAAGAAGGAATAAAAAAAAGAATTGCTAAAAATGGAGTTCTTTTTCACACAGTCAGGGAATGGTTGAGGTTGGCATTGGCAGTGGCTTTACTTTATTTTACTGGAGGTTTTCTGGTCCAGCCTCCAGCTGCAGCAGGGCCACCAAGAGCTGTTTGCTCAGGACCCTATCTAGACAGGTTTCAAGTCTCTGAGGATGGGGACTCCACTGCCTCCCTTGGGCAGCTGTTCCTGCTCAGTCATCAGCATGATGAAAAGTTCCCATGTTCCAGGCTGTGCCCACTGCCTCAGGTCCTCTCACTTTCCACCAGAAAGAACCTGTCCCTGTCCCCTTTGCATCCTTAGCTGACATAGTAGCAAATACTGGAACAGCTTTTAAATTGTATTAAGAGGCTATCTACTAGTACTTTTATTTGGTTTGGATTGAGGAAAGTTAGAATTTCATACCTGATTGTTGCAGATATGCTTTGAGTTTGTGTTCTCCTGTGCCATTTGTACAATCTGCAATTTTTCATTGCTATTGGTTAAAAAAAAAAAAAAAAGCCTTTTTCAGATCTACAATTAGGTAAATCTCAATTTTTTAATAATTCTAAAATTTTATTTTTAGGTGTTACTATTGCTGATATTTTTCAGACTGTTTTGCTTAACTGGAATTAAGTGACTCCTGCAAACTGCTAAGGATAGTGGAATTTAACTCTATAAGGATATAACAAGCAATGATTAAGCTGAGTCTTATAATAAATTTTGGCATAAAAGTGTATTGAACAGGTGTTGACCTACATGAAAAATTGCAAAAATTATGTATTTTTGATGGGATTTTTATTAAAACCCTGATATTCTTAGAACATGGAATATGTCTTTGCCACTTGTTTAATCTCCAAAAATGTAGAAAAACTCATTTTTTTGGAATGATTTGCATGAAAATTTGAATTTGTAATTGGTTGGCTGTTCTGTTCCAACATTCTAACATGCTGTAAAATATTGCCTATGTTTCTATGAATAAAAATTATTCTGCTCAACTTTAAACATGGAGAAAAATAGGACTGAGTTCCTAAAGTGGACTTCTTAAAAATTCTGCTAAAAATGTATCCTGTTTTCATCAGCAGATTAAATTGCTGGCTTTTTCTGACACTTTTTCAGCTGTGTCTAAGAGCAGCTTATATCTCCTGCTGTTTTTGAAAGTTTTGTTGTATTTAGTCTTAAAATAAAGATAATATCTTCCATCTCTCAAATAATGTTGCAAAACTTAATAAGACAGTACTTGCAGGCTGGTTATCCTGAGAGGAAAGTCAGAAACAGTAGATCTCAGTCATTCTACAGGGAATAATTCAGTTTTCCAGAGATATCTCTGTAATTCTTTACTCTTCTGGTAAAATGGTGGTGTAAATAAAAATAGCGGAATTTTCAAAATGCTGATGTTAATCTAGGAAATCTGAAACTGGGGCTGCTACATACATGCATTTTATTTTCTTGTGTTTTTTCCTTAGGTTGGAGATATTGTAATGGTAAAAGAAGATGAAACATTCCCATGTGATTTAATATTCCTATCAAGTAGTAGAGGAGATGGAACATGTTTTGTTACAACAACTAGTTTGGATGGTGAATCCAGTCACAAAGTAATTACATGTTCTACATTTTCTTTCTAAGGCAAAGTTTGCTTTTAATTTTTGACACAGACCACAATATGACTTCATGCTTATATGTGTAAGCAGGTACACTAATTTGTGTAATTTATGTTTCTACCATATGACTTCATTTCTCTTAAAGTAATATTATTTTATGAATGGTTTTAAGACATTAATTTGTGATTTTGTTTGTGTCCAGTATAGGCATGCAGATTACAGTGATAATACACTAATGTTTAGTACCTATATGCTTTCATAGTGACCTGATTTATGAATACACTGCAAGGTACTTTCACATAACTGTATAATCATTAAAAAAAAAGGTTGGAAAACACCATGTAAGAAGATGCCCAAACAGGAGCATTTAGAGATGCTTCTTATTTGAATTATGAGCTCCTACATAAGTTAGTAAATTTCATGCTGAGCTGCAGTGTATGTACAGATTAATGTCTTGTGTATCTGTTCTTTTTTATTTTATTTACATGTTTTTATTGATTCCAGACTTACTATGCTGTTCAAGACACAAAGGCATTTCACAATGAACAGGAAATCGATGCACTACATGCTACCATTGAATGTGAACAACCTCAGCCTGACCTTTATAAGTAAGACAATAATTCTTACCTGTTTCATTTAAGGTACCTGAGCAATAAATTATAAAAAAACATAATGAAAGGATACTGACTGCATCTCTCTGGTTAGAGTGAGCCCCAGAGTGAGCTTGAAGTCAGGTAGGTCTTCCATCCATACTCCTTTTGTTCAGGTAGCTCCCTAGGTGTGCTCCTAGGTAGTAATTTCCAAAGGGGGATGGCACAAAGCAGTCCACTGAGGAATGTGGTGAAAATTTTAGAACTTCAGTTTTTGTTTTGTTTATTTTTTTTTTTTTAATACAAAAATAAGGAAGAAGTTAAGATTTACTAATACTTAGTGTACTTCTTGATATTGGCACCCATACCCTCTCTGGATGTCACATAGAATTTGTGAGGTTCTCCAGAGGAAGAGGGTGTTCCACAATATGGAGAAGTTTCCTGTGGCACTCACTCCTTTGCTTTCAGCATATTGCAAAGTATTGTCATTTATGTGTACTCAGTTAAATTTACAGATTATATGATCTAGTTTTAACTAAAATAGCACTCACAAAATGCTGAAGTGGCTTTAAAAGGGTTTGCAAAGATATTGCAGATTGAAGATAATAGTAACAGTCTAGTACAAATGCACAGTAAGTAAATGACAAGCACTTCTAGTTCTACAGAAGTTCTACAGAACTTCATCAGTCACACTGCAAAGTAAAGCCATTCTCAATCTAATCAGATCTGACAGGATGTCAGCCACAAAAAATTTAAATTGTCAAGACTATATGAAACACAGATTTTCATCTGATGTTGTTAACCATGAGCCTCATACCATAGGCTTTGAAATACTGACTAATGACTGCATGATGCCATCACGATTAGGAAAACACTTTAATGCAGAACATGAACAAAAATGTCTACAGGTGTATAAAGTCATACAATGCTCAGTATTTTACAGAAGAACTGTACACAATTCCACTAAACCTAATGAGAAATCTTGAGAAGCCCCTTTTGAGGTTTTTTTCTTAATGGTAATACAAGAAGTCCTATACCATTGAGAGAACACTTGTTTTTTCTGCCACAGTAAAAAATAGCTGAAATAATACACAGAAAACAATATGATGTCAAGCTAAAATGCAGTCTTTTGACAGCAAATACTGTTGGAAGATGCAGAAAAAACATTGCTTATTTCTGAGGTGTGAAGTCATCTCTTTTCTGTGATCTTGGTGATTAAGAAGCTGGTTTAGAAATCTGCTTGAGAACAGGTTCTTCAGAGTATCAAGTCCATCACTTGCTTGATCCTTTTTTGAAATACTTGGCTCTCAAAGTGAATGACTGCAGGTTGAAACTCATGCTATAATAGATGGTGAAATTCTTTCAGATAGCTGTTAACACTAAAATAATGAAAATGTTAATTGGTAGTCAGCTTGTATCTCTGCTGATTCTAGCTTAAAACTTTACCTCTCAACAAAATTATTTTTTTCCAAAGGCACGTGGTTATTTTTTATCATGATGCATCATAACCAACTGTACATTATTGTCTTCAGATGTGACCCTACCATGTTGTGTGTTCTCTAAGCAGACAGTTTACCACTCCTGTGAGCATCAGAGGTTCCATTTCGGGGTAACAGGCCCACCAGCTCCCCACAGTTTCCTCCACCATTGAGAACCCTAATGTCCAGGTTAATCCCCTTTGCATTAGGTTATCCACTTGGACAGTGGTATTTTTGCAAATACAGTGTACTGAGTCTGGCTGGAATGAAGTCAGTTCCCTTCATAGCAGCCAGTGTAGTGTAAGTGTTGTTGCTCTGAGACTAAAACAGCATTAATTGCACACCATGGTTTTAGCTATTGTTGCCAAATTTTTACAGTGTCGAACTTCTTGTTCCTCATTTTGCCCCTCCAGCAAATAGGCTGGGGGTGAGCAAGAGGCTGGGGATGGACACAGCCAGGATGGCTGGCCTCAGTTGACCAGAGGGTCTGTGCCATAGTGTCATGCTCAGCCATAGAACCAGGGGCAGAGGGCAGTCTTCCAAAGCAGCTGTTGCTTGGAGACTGGCTGGACATCGGCAGGCTGGTGAGTGGATGCCTTTGTGTCACTTGTTTTTTTCCCTTCACTTATTACTGTCAAGATCTTGGTTTTGCTCTTTCAGTTCTGTTCCCTGTCCCGCTGGCGAGGAAAGGAGCCAGAGGCTGATGGGTGCTTAGCTGCTATCCAGGGTCAAGCCACCACATACAGATAAAATGTACTGACAAATATTAAGAGGAAGAATTACTTCCTGGTTCTATGCTTTGGTTTTAATTTAGCTGTAGGCTTTAGATGTTGTAAAATATAGTAATTGCACTGACTTATCTCGGGTAGTTTAGGGCATAAGATTTTTTATTTCTTTTTCATGAGTCTACTTAGATTTATCCCTATTTTTTACACCTCTTTATTTGCAAAATTTATGTCAAGTTACCATTCTATGTATTTTTGTATTTACATGTTTTAAGTGTATATCTATATGTATCTCTTATGTTCTTGTTCATGTTCTGGATAATTGGAGCCTGTTCAGTTGGAAAGTGTTCTCTGTGATACGTACTTTCTAGTAAATATTTCTTAATCTATTAGCAGTACTGTTAAACTACTTGTATATTTCCCTTTCAGATTTGTTGGTCGAATAAATGTTTACCATGATAGGAATGAGCCTATTGCAAGGTGGGGAAATCCAGAGTTTCTACACATTTAAATATTTCACAGTTCAATATGTATCAATAATGAGAATTACCTTTCGTTCGCCAACATTGTGCTGCTATGTTTTAGTGATAAAATATTTTTCTCTTAGAAAATCCCAGACTGCTATTTCATAAATAATTGATATTTTATCTTCTAATCATATTTCTCTTCTTTAGTATTTTAATGTCTTTATCCAACTTCAATTTTATCTGATATGTATTTAGTTTGTAAATGATTTTGATAGGATTTTGATAGCACTTATAAAATACTGCCCCATTAGTGTGAGATCTTGGTAGTGCACTAAACAATATAAATAGTATCACTTGTGTATTTAATTTTTCTCAAATTTTGAAGGATCTGAACACGTCAAATAATTTTTTGTGTAATTTTACCAAGTGTGTTTGTACTTCTGTGTAAAATGTCCATAGTGCTGTGTGTTCAAGAGAGGCAATATCCAACTTGCTGTACCTGATTTTCTTCTGATTCTTGTCACAAAGAGACAAAGCAATAGGAGAGAAAAGCTGCTTGCTGGGGTGATATCCTATATCCCAGCATGTGGGGAGTTAGGCAGTGCGGGCTAAGTGCCTTCCTAACCTCAGTGTGTCTATAGACATGTTATTTTCTGTCACAGTCTGCTATGGAAACTGTCGATTGATCTGGGTCATTAATGTAATACTGTTCCACTAGTCACTTGAAAGTAGTTTCAGGTTTTACGTCAGCATTGTAGCCCTGTTTGTTTGGAGTTCCTTGATTTTTTTGGGAGTTTCATACCACAAGTGCACTTCGAATGACATTGGAAAACACAGAATGTACTTCTTGGTTTGGTTTTTTTATTGCTGTGTAGACAGAATCTGACAATTCTGCATGCAGTCTGTCTGTAAAGTAGTCCTTGGCTTTGAACTCATATGATGATTAGTGGACATATGATGTTCTAAAATATTTAAACTTCATTGAGGTCCTTACATTAATTCCTGTACTCTTCAATGAATTATTTTACCTATATTTATCAGCATTTTAAAAAAATGTTTACAGCAAGTATCAAAAATATCTAGTATGCCATTTAAAATAAAATGGAGGAGTGCATTGTCCTTAAGAAGTTGTAACATACAGGACACTATAATTTATATAAGCCTAAAAAATAACAGAATTAATATTTTTAAAAATAATTACTGTGCAATTATGATGTTGAGTCTTTATTTGGGTACCTACATACGTGGGGTTTAGGTGCCAAATCTTGGTTTAAGACTTGAATTGTGAAATTCTGAGCTTAATTTTCGGCATCTGTTTATCTATTTTTAATTTTCACTTTAAAATTTTAAATATGCCTTGTAATTTTTTTTAAATAAAAGGTTTTTAGTAAAACAAATTTCATGTTTTATGTGACTTCCACTAAGGCCTGATGGTTTTCTCTAAATGCTTAAATTTTGTAATACTTACCTTTTGCAGGCCATTAGGATCTGAAAATCTGCTTCTTAGAGGAGCCACTTTAAAGAACACAGAAAAAATCTTTGGTAAATATTTCTGTTGACTGCTTTAACAGACCCTGAAGTAATAAGCAAACACCAAACAAGGTTACAAGCTTACAGTTACTACTGGGCTTATGATTTCTGTTGCATCACTTGTTTTACAGCTTTTTAATGAGGTTTAATACTGTTACATAGAAACACTTTAGCAATTGGAAACTGTGACTGGAATGGGATGTAAATGCTGCTTAAAATTTCTAAGTACCAAGATAATTAAGCCATTTCTAATTTTGGGTTGTCATCCAAATCTGTGGTTTCTTTCTTCAGACTAAAGAATTAAAGAAATGACAGAGTATAATAATCTAATGAATTGTGCTCTTTTGAAGTTACTACACTGTGCAATCTTTAGTAAAACAAGTTGTCTAATTTCAGGTGTTGCTATCTACACTGGAATGGAAACTAAGATGGCATTAAATTACCAATCAAAATCACAGAAGCGATCTGCTGTAGAGAAGTAAAATTTCTAATACTTATTTTGGGGTTTCAAAGCTGCATGTTTAGATGGTGCAAATCAGATTTGTTTTTCTCTGAAAATATATGTTTCACTGATTTAAATGAAAGAAAAGAGATAGAATTAAAACTTGCTTATTTTTAAATATTTTTTTACTTATAATGCAAGTCATATAACACCATATAAATGAGGTTCTCAATACCAAATTATTCTTGTTAGATGTTCAAAAAATAAAGTCATTTTGATTTAATGCTT
The DNA here is from genome assembly GCF_017590135.1 of Pyrgilauda ruficollis. Classification (NCBI taxonomy): domain Eukaryota; kingdom Metazoa; phylum Chordata; class Aves; order Passeriformes; family Passeridae; genus Pyrgilauda; species Pyrgilauda ruficollis. Next base: position 231,477 of record NW_024524266.1, on the reverse strand, counting down.
AGCTCTTTAATGTATGATGTTTTGTTATTCTATAAGACATTTCTTTCACCATTTAAAGTACATTTACTGACAGTTTTCCGAGGTTGTGCTTTTTATTATTCTAGCATTCAATGCTTTTCATTGCAATTAAATCTTGAATTCAGTAAAAAAAACTTTTTTAATGCACTTCACTTTGGATCAGCTGCAGTAACAGTGCTTTCTGTAGCATATTTTCCATGGTTTAGCTAAAATGAACAAGTTCCACACGGACATATATGATGGGAAAGTATGACAATGCTATCTTTAAGGAGTGAGCTGACATTGATTGTTTACTATTTTCTATTCCTACTCTATCTGAAATCATCAGCTCTGAGTAAGGTGTCCAGCCTTGTGAAAAACAAGATGTCATTGATTGAGGCGACATGTACTGACCAGCTGAAGCCCTTCTCTTACACAATGACTGAGAAATGATGATGTGTCTCTTTCTGTTGTTATTGGTGTATAACCCATGGCTTTTAGTTCATGCCCATCATTAATGAAAATGTAATCTTAAATGCAAAGTGTTCTTGCTCTTTTTTTAGATCTGTCTAGAGTTAAAACATTAAACTACATAGCAAAATGTTATTTTTTGGCTTTTTTATTTCTATAAAAGTACTTATGTGAGTGATTTTAGAATGATTCAGTGAAGTGGCATGAAAAGGTCTGCAGATTCAAGCCCAGTTATTCTGTTATGATTCTATCTATACTGTTGTTTTCACTAATATACTCATTTTGGTAATTTGTCATACATATTTTGGAAACAACTATAAAAATAGAAAAATAGGATTTAAAAATAGGAAATACTGCAGTTGTAAATTTTAACACAGTAATATTTTTCCTCATTGGAAAAGCACTTTGGAAGAGTTATTTAACATCTTAGCGTTGTTAGACTTGCAGCAAATATTAGACTGATGTATAACAGACTGAGTATAACATTTTCTGGTAAACTCTGTAGTTTATATGCTAATGGAATTCTTATTTTGCCCTTTTTTTTTTTTTTTCTAGATCAATGAATGTATTTCTTGTTGTATACCTCTGTATTCTCGTCAGTAAAGCACTAATAAATACTGTTCTGAAGTATGCTTGGCAGAGTGAACCATTTCGTGATGAGCCATGGTACAATCAGAAAACAGAGCCTGAAAAGAAAAGAAATTTGGTATGGAAATAAATTATAATACCACGAAAGTTACCCAAAACCCTTAATTTATAGAGATTCTACTGAAAAGTATGTACAGCCTGCTTACTTACCAGTCATGCTTTTTTGCTGACAGTGGTGATAGTGTACTTGTAGAAAGCCTGTATGTTAAATTTTTGCCCTTAAGTTGTATGTGTGAATTTAACTGATGAGAAAATCTCTAGTTTAATATAAAAATCTTCATGAAAGTGTTTTGGAGCTTCCTATTATTTATATAAATTACTAAAGAATTGACCTCTCACCAAGAAATACAAGGGCTGGAAGGAGTCCCACAGCTATTGGCAGTCCTGTAAGAGACATGTTCAAAATAATCCACTGTGGGAATCTCCATAAAAATGCCCCTCAAAAGCTAAGTTTCATATTGCTCTGTTCGAGGCATCAGAGAGCATCAGTCACCAGTGCCAGATGTTCTTACAGGAACAAGGACGTTCTCCTGAATGGATACCCAGAGGATCCGAAGCAGTGAACTGAACCCTACCCTACAGGAAGCACAGTATTTATTTCACTAAATCCTCCCAGTCAGACTAGGGGAAAATTTGCTTCCTTACCCTGAATGCATGTGGAGCACATGCTAGGCAGGCATTCTGGAGTTCTCATTACCACCAGTAGCACTGTCTCGACCTGCTCAGCGGGTTGACTGTAGCTTCACCAGGTCTCCACCACTGAAAAATTGAGCCAGTTTATGTGTATACATTCTGCTTGTGTTGAGAGAGGGAAAGGAAGCCCTTTATGTATTTATGAAATGCTACTGCCTGAAACATGTAATTGAACTTGAAGGAGTTACTGTGGAACTATGCTATTTTTTTGGTAATTTTCGAGTGTACATGTTAATGTTTCCCTTGTTCCCCAAAAAGTCTTCACAATGCTCATTAGTTGCTCTAGAACTTTACAATAATGTTATGTAATGGCATTCTACACCTGTATATCTGTAAAGAAAAATGCAAATTTTAAAGAGAAAGCTCTGTTGCATGCCAGTTGTGATGTTATAAATCATGAAGGTTTATATCCTGTGCTGAGCTGTGAGCTATGAAAGATGTTACTTATTGTTCAAAAGTTACTTGAAAAAACTGATTTGTAAATATATATAGTAATCTTGCAGTTTTTAATGGTACATGAAAAATCAATATTTCCATCTTGTTTCTTTGTCAGTTTCTTCAAGCTTTTACAGACTTCCTTGCATTCATGGTTCTTTTCAACTACATTATTCCTGTCTCCATGTATGTCACTGTGGAAATGCAGAAATTTCTTGGTTCTTATTTCATTGCATGGGATGAGGAAATGTTTGATGAGGGTACAGGTGAAGGACCACTGGTGAACACTTCTGACCTCAATGAAGAGTTGGGACAGGTAAATTTCATTGAATTATGCTTTTTTTCAACTGTTTCTACTGTAAGTTTTTATTTTAAAATTGTTACTTCAAAGTTTTTTAGTTTTGGGCTTTTTTGCAGCTACATGTGCATTTTTCTTTAGTGATGATTAATTTTAAAAATAAAATCAGAGATATTTTTGTTTTCAAAATCAAAAATTCTGATTTGTCACCCAGTCAGTGAAATTCAGTTAGTATTACTGTAGTATTAAGGAATAAACACTTCCTCTCCATTGACTACAGAGGGAAATTATATAAACATTTAATTTCCTTAGATTAAAAATTAGACACAAAAAAACCCCAAAACCCCTTTTTGTCTGACTAGACTGACACTGCATCTCCAGACACAAGTCTCACCCATTAAAATGATCAATTGTCTGTCTCATTTTTGAAAAGAAATTCCATTCTGTGTTAAGAAAATCATCACCTTGAAACAGATACAGATAAATTTTGTTTGAGAAAATATTTAAGATCTCAGTTAGAAATGTTTTCATAGGTTTTTCAAATAAATAAATAAGATGTTGTATTTCTTTCTAGTCAATCAGGTAATAAAGGTTTTAAGGATACTAACTGTCTGTTTGGATTAAGGGTGGTACCAGGTATTTCGTTATTATGGCAGACAATTGACACTGCCTCCAATAAGATCCTGAAAGAGGACCTGCTGAATTACCGCCTGGATGAGCAGTCAGTGAGGTGGATTGAACAGGGGGTGAGCAGAGGGTGCTGGTCAGCAGTGCACAGTGGGAGGCCAGTGTCTAACAGTATACACTGGAGGTCAGTACTGCCTCCCATCCTGATCATGAATGATTTGGATGACTGGGGGCCATCCAGCTGGAAAGCAGCTTTGCAAGAGAGGACCTGTTGTGTCCTGATGGAAATCAACATAAGCCAGCAGTGTGTCCTTATGGCAAAGAGGGCCAGGGGTATCATGGGCTGCATTAGGCAAAGTGTTGCCAACAGGCCAGGGGAGATGATCCTGCCCCTCTCCAGGCCTCACCTGGAGTGCTGTGTCTGGCTCTGGGCTTGCCAGGACTGACACGTGGGCATAATGCAGGGAGCCTAGTGAAGGGCCACAAAGACTGCCAAGGGACTGGACTTTGCATGGCTCATGAAAAGACAGATAGGGAGAGCTGGGACTGTCCAACCTGGAGGAAAGAAGGTTCAGGGAAGATCTTACCAATCTATACAAATATCTGAACGAGAGGGTACTAAGAGGATAGAGCCAAGATTTTCTCAGTGGTGACTAGAGGCAGTGGGTACAACCTGAAACTGGAGGGTCTGAACATGAGGAGACACTGTGACAAAGCAACACACTGAATGACTTGATTGAGAGCATTTTGTAAATTTTATGATGAAACTCAGTGTAGGGGTTGAGATGAAAAAAATCCATATAAATCCTGTCGACTCGGAAAAAAGTTTAATTGTGGGTATTCTGTCCACAGATAAAAAGCCACCATAAAATTTTGCATTTGCCTTTTCAGATTAGTGGATATTATAAAAGTCAATCTCAGTGGAAAGTGTGTATAATTAATGATGTTTTTGAAGACTGAGCAAAAATTTATTTCGTTTTTAGTTTGCTCAGTGCACTGCATAAATGGAGACATTTGATAAACAGTCTGATGAATTCTAAATAATAGCCTTATTTTCAGTGTTTTGTTCCTTACCTTACTTCATTTTCTTAGTTTATCAAATATGACATGCAGTATGTATACTACATACTACATATAACTACATAATAACTACATCCAGGATCCAAAATGGAGCCAATCTAGTTCTTCTAGTTGATAGTTCAGATTTTGGTTTTAGTTTTAATGTTGTTAGACTTAAGCACTAGGGCTCATTGTAAAAGATGAAGTTAATGAAAAATTCAATATTGAGTCAAAATGAGTGTTTCCAGGGCAATTACAGTGCCCAGGCATATAACTGTATGTGTCCACAATCCTGCTTTAAACTAACGTAACAGTAGTGGGGAATTCTGATACTACCCTGAAGACTGTTTTGACAGTACAGTACTGCACATCCAGCCACGTGCATTAAATAAAAATCCCTGGAAAATGAAATTTGTATGCATTTTGTTTCCATAAATACCTGTCTTGCAGCAAGAAAGACATTAAAAACTAAAAAGGACCTACAGAGAAGAGTGGAAGTAGGTTAAACACATCATTTACATCCGTTATGAGGCAAAAGGTAGCATTACTTGATACTCTTGCAGGATAAAATCTTTCAGGGCCTATATTTCTATGAAGATAACTGCCAAAAGAAATTGTTGTCTTCCTTTTCTGAAAGAGCGTAAGGATTTTCAAAGGAAGGTGTAACCCATTAATAAACTCAGTTTTGTTCAGAGATGTTGGAAAATTCTGTTCACATTCCTGCTGTTTTTATTTTGTGCTTGTTTGCAGATTGAGTATGTCTTCACAGATAAAACAGGAACATTAACTGAGAACAATATGGAGTTTGTAGAATGTTGCATTGAAGGGCAAGTTTATGTACCACATGTTATCTGCAATGGCCAAATCCTCCATGATTGTACAGGCATTGATATGATTGATTCATCTCCAGGAGGTAGTGGAAAGGTAGTATAACTCTTTCTATGTTCTTGGTTTCTTACAATGAAACATGAAAATTGAACTGTACTGATGAAGAGAATGTTAGAAATCCAACATTCTTGAATTTTAGTAATCAAAGTAGATAACTGCATAGACATTTTCATTTCCTAGTTAAGAGTAAGATTTAAAGGCTTAATGGGAAGTTTCTCATTTTAATGCAGTTATAAAGCTGAGTTAAAACCCAAATATAGAACTTTGTCTGGTTAATAGCTACAGACACAGACAACTGGTTTTCATTTAACCTTAGCTACAACAGAGAAAGCAAGACAGGAAAATCCTCAAAGGGGAAAATGGGGGCTTAGTGCAATCACTTATTTAGGTATTTAGTCACCACTGAGTGAAAATGTGGCCAGAGAATGATATATGATCAAATTAAATTTCTTTAAAATGTGACTTAGTTTAGCCACATCTGAAGTGTGCTACCTACAGCATGTATGTATTGTGGCTATTTGCTGTGTTGAAAGTTGAAAATTAGTTGAAAGTTCGGGAGTCTTCGCGTGTCAACAGGTGAACAGGGTGTATATGGGCAGGATAATCACAGTCAAAGGACAATGTATTTTTTATTACATCAGTACAGCATCATATTCACACTCACTTCATGTCATGCCCTTCACTGAGACAAAATGAGGTCTCTTGAAATATGTTGGTGTAATTCAGCAGCCTTATGTCCCTCACCCATGGCCCTCAGAATGTGGTCCCGAGGTATGCTGAGTTTTTATCTTGGAATCACAATGGCACAGTTTGTATTTAACAGCACAGAAGAATAGGTTTCAGGCACAAAGATATAACACACACAGGTATCCATGAAATAGAAATCTCTTTCTGGTGCCAGGAGCTATCATTACCAAGCCATCTGAAATTTTATAGGAAGTGGTTGGCTGGAGCTGCCAAAGTATGTGCACTTCAGTAATTTATTTAGTTCCGAGGGGTGTTCAAGCTGCTCAAGAGATTGAAATCTGTAAGCCCTGCTAAGACCTGTGTTCCAGGTACCACATCCTTCTATGTGAACTCAGGACTTCTAAATGATACCTTGACTAGTACTTAATTAATGTAAGTTGTTAAAGTTTAAGCAAAAGTAAAGGAAAAACACCTTCAGCTACATCTAGGCATTCAGAGGAGGTAGAAGATGCACTCTGGGGGTTTTTAGCATCATTAGCTTGACTGGTATGGCAATTCTAAGGGTACAAACAGCTGTGACACAATTGTGTGGTTACCACAGGGAAAGACCTGGCTCCCCCTCAAGGAGCCTGCCTTTGTCTGATTAATAATCAGCAGTAATCAGTAATATCACAGTCACCTTCCAGAAGAAGAGTTTTCAAGTGATAACATGTAATGACAACCATTCATTTTATTTTTCAGGAGAGAGAGGAGCTATTTTTCCGAGCTCTTTGTCTCTGCCACACTGTTCAGGTAAAGGATGATGATAGTGTAGATGGTTTGAAGAAAAACCAGGTACCAAGAAGACCTTGTATATATATATCATCATCACCTGATGAAGTTGCTTTAGTCGAGGGAATACAGAGGTACGTGTATACTTAGCTATTATATTTTTCTAAACTACAGGTCTAATCACTGAAGCTCAAATTAGTTTTCAGAACAAAAATTGTAATAACAAACACCAAGTAATCTTCAGCTGATTGCTTTCTTAACATGAATTCATGAATATTCGTAGCCTAAAATCAACTAAAAACAGTTTGGGATTTTGGTGTTGGTTTGTTGTGGGTTCAGCCTTAAATCCTTATGATAATGCTTGAACTGGATAATTATATATTTGTTGCATTTATTCTCTCATTCTGTGTTTTGTTTTACAGACTTGGTTACACCTATCTAAGGCTGAAAGACAATTACATGGAGATCTTAAATCGGGAAAATAACATAGAAAAGTGAGTGGTTGAAAATATAACAAAATAGACTGATGAGATTTTGTTGATGCGTTTAATAAACCATTGTTTCTTTACAGATGAATTTTTAAGTCAGGAAAGTGAAGAACCTTGTGTTTTAGTAGAAAAATAAAGAAAATTTACTAATTTTAATTACTTTCACTTTTTTTGACATTATATGCAGTATAAAATATTGATATGACAGTGAAGGTGTGGTGTGGGATTCATGACCTAATCTAATAGTTCCTGATGGTTTTATATATTCTTAATAGAAAATGCTGTTTACCCAATTTGCTGTTCACAGATAATCCATGGAATTTACAGGAGGGTAATATCTGTAGAATAAATTTTGTGGAACATAGTATGAGTCAAATTTTCAATAACATTGAAGTAGTACAGCTGTTCCATGGTATGGACATACCCTTGAAAATTTACCTTACACTTCTCTAGATGGTTGCTGGTTAAGTCTGGCATATCCGTATCTTCCTGCTTGGGTACTCTGCTAACTGTACAGGGACTCTTAGACACAAATATAGGAACCCTGCTCTTACTTTACCCCTTTTTAGGACAATATGGAGACTTTTTAGGCTCAGCTCATAAGAACTGGAGTCAGTATCGTTTGGTGACTCAGAAGAAATCATTGTAATCCTTGAGAATTTTCTCCAAATGCATCACAGTTTGTAGACATAGGCCTGATGTAGCTTTGCACAGGTCTGAGTTCTAGGGTGTTAAAAGGACTTAGGACTGAAGGATCTAATTAAACAAGTAGATTTGGACAGAGATGAATCCTGAAAAAGCTGGGATTAATGATTGGATTGCTTATGTTTGCTCTGGAAAAAGGGGGGCTCTCTTAAGTTAAGGGAAATAGATAAGAGAGTAAATGATAGAAGTATACAAACTGATTAAACCAAAACAGTGCAACAGGAGCTTGTGTTCATTTTTCCTCTTAAAAAGGAAAGGAACATGTGATAAAATCAAATAATAGAAATAATGGCAAGTATAAAACCAGTAAAAAGAAATATTTTTCTCTTCACTTGAATAAATTATCGATCAACATTTGAGCAAGATTATGGAATTTGGTCAGCACTTTTAGGAAATTAGGAATAATAAAAATTAGAAGAATGAAAGGACTTGGGTGTAAGCATGCATTTCAAGTTCTAAGGCTATGTCTAAGTATTATACATAGAAACTTACTTTATAATCGGTACTGTGCTCTGCTGCAAGGTTTCTAGTCTTCTACTTAAATTAGAGTGACTATACATCTGAGGATACTTAGGGACATCACAAGTTCTGTTTCAAGTAACTAGGAGCTAAGGGCTTTCCTTACTTATTAGTTGCAACCTGCTGTTTCATTCTGTACTAGTTCCATATTCCATAGTACTCAACATAATCTTCCATGTTAGAAGTAATGTTTAATTTATATGCCTGAAGTCATAATAACCAGTTTAGGAATTGGAAAAAATAGAGTTGTGTAAAAAATTGTTCTGTTTCTTTTTCAGGTTTGAATTATTGGAGGTTTTCAGTTTTGATTCTGTGAGACGGAGAATGAGTGTAATCGTTAAATCTTCAACAGGTAAGGCTGTCACATTCTGTTTGATTTTTTTTCTCTCACTTGAATTTGTTTCAGATTTGTTAAGAGTTAAGCATTAAACACAGTCTGTATGCCTTTCTTTATAAAACAAGGGACCAGCATGAGTACAAATGTTACCAAAAAGTTGGAAGAAAATATTTTGAAGACTTATTAATTTGGATGTTTTTTGAAGAAAATATATTTGGTCATTTTGAATCGCATATGCTGTCTCTTTTAGGTGATATATTTCTGTTTTGTAAGGGAGCAGATTCCTCCATATTTCCTAGGGTTAAAGAAGGTAAAATTGACCAAGTACGAGCCCGAGTACAACGCAATGCAGTGGTAAGATTCCATTTTATTGGTCTGTTTACATGATATCAGTGTCCAAAATAAATTCAGTGTTCTGACCTGCTGCTTTTTGTGCTAGAAGATTTGTTTTTACAGGCACCAAGGTTATTCTGTGCCAAGGTTCACTCAGGCTTTGTGGCTAGCAGTCTTTGTAACTCCCTTATTTGCATCTGTCCTCCATCTCATCTTCCAAATGTCAGCTGTGGTGCAATATGAATACATTAGATATGCCCAGCTCTATGTTAAACCAGAGGTCATCAGTTAGCTCGTTAGTATGGCAGTTTCACAATTGTGGTTTGAATTAATTTTTGAATAGAAGAAAAGTGAAAAACAATAAATCTCTGTAAAAACTATTGCTAGTTTCAGCCCCCAGCCTTAGCAACTGGGATGTGCTGCCTTTGATTGCTTTATAAGCTCTGAGGAGACAGTGCAGTGATCATCAATATCTTATATTTTTGCTTGCTAAAAATCAGCTATGAACTGGCTGATGATCTTCAAAAGAAATTTAGAACTTGGTTTTACCTGAAAGTAGTATTTGGAGTGGTCAAGTATTGAATTTTGTTGTATCCGAAAATATGCAGAACTGATTGCAATGCAGGACAACTGCCAGTCTTACAATAGAATACAATTTGCTGGCATCCAGTACTCAAACTGAAAACAAAGTATTATTACAGATATGTGGAAAAAAACCTGCTGCGGTGTCACCTGATTTTGTTTGAAACAAAAAGCTCTCAAAGTGTTTTACTAAGCTTCATTTTATGGGACAGCTGTCTGATAATTATAAATAAAAGAGGCTAATGAAATTGAAAAGTATTTATGTATCATATCCATTCAGTGTCTATCAAGAAAGAAATCCAGACCAGCACCTATTTATTCATCCTGCATAAATTGGAAATAGGACTGGGTCCTATACACAGTAGCCTCTCAAAGAAAATACCTGGCACCTGTTTTTATAAATTTCAAGAGTCAGGGAGATATTTTAATAATTGTCCTTATTGGTTTGGTAATAAGTAACTATACAAAGACCTACTGGATGAATTGAAGTTAAGGAAGCTGAAGTGCCAGTTAAATCGTTCGTGAGAAGCAATATATAACTCAGATGGCAAAACTTTACTGTGCTTCTCCCCACCTTACGCAATCTATATACTCCCTTTCTTGTTCATCTCTCAGTTCAGAAGTTTGATGCAGTCTGAATCACCCACAGCTAAATTCTCGTTTTCACTTGATTGAAATGGTAGAGTTGGATTTTCACTTTCAGTTCTGTTTGTGATGTTTGGTCCCCATCTGTGGATCTGCGGCAACACAGCATCAAAATCAGATTCTGCAAAGCTACTATTTATATTACTATTATTTATTCTGACTCATCCTGCCTAATTATACACATAGGGAAAGAAACCTTTTCCTTGACTTTGCCTTCTCTTGTAATCTTATATATCCAGTTGGATCACTGGGCTGTTTACCTTCTGGAGATTGAGGTTGGTCCATCAGGTTGTATCTGCTTCTGGAGCAGAACAGAATTAAGCTGAACCATATCCTAGCCTCTACTATACTGTACTAGCCTATACTTAGTCACTTCATGATGTTCCTTTTTCAAATCCTCCAGCATAAACACCAGCAAAAAGTCTAATGTAGAGTTTTATAAAATGCATTTTGTTTCTTTTGATTGTGTTCTGTAGGAGGGACTGCGAACGTTGTGTGTTGCATATAAGAAACTCACAGCAGAAGAATATTGCGATGTACAGAGGCTGCTGCAGAGTGCAAAGCTGGCCCTTCAGGAGCGGGATAAGAAACTGGCAGAAGTGTATGAGAAGATAGAAAGAGATTTTATATTACTTGGTGCTACAGCTGTTGAAGATCGGTTAGTTAGTACATTTCTTAGTTTCTTACCTTCAGTGATGATGACAAAGTAACTGATGACTCTTTCTGCATTAGAGAATTTTTGGGAAACCCCTTATTTTAGTTGATTCTACACCCTTAGCTTACTAAAGTTACACATGTTAACTTTATAACCTCATAAGCAACTAATAATAGCTAAATGTATTTTAACCATGTAATAATTTGTGGATCAAGTTATAGGCAAAAGTTTCAGAGGGAAGGATTACAAAATGGGTATTGAGGAAATGAAGGAGGAATCTTTAGGTCTTAAAAAGATTCAAAAACATATACTAGTCCCCTAAATATTTTTGGCGTCCTACTTTGGAGAAAATTCTTAGATCTGATAACTTCTATTGAAACTTTTTATTTGTTTAAGAAAATCTTTCAATAAAGACTTTTCTCATTTCCAAGCAATCCATCAATGTATGTTGTCAATTGACTTTACAGACTACAAGAAAAAGCTGCTGATACTATTGAAGCACTCCAGAAAGCAGGAATTAAAGTTTGGGTTCTGACAGGAGACAAAATGGAAACTGCTGCAGCTACTTGCTATGCTTGCAAACTCTTCCGAAGAAATACACAAATACTTGAGCTAACCACAAAGAAAATTGAGGAGCAGAGTTTACACGATGTGCTTTTTGACCTAAACAAAACTGTCATAAGACAAAATGGCAGCTTAACCAGGGATACCTTCTCAGGGTAAGGAAAAAGTTGGATTTTCAGGCCAGAAATGGGCTTCTGGGCATTTTGCAAACAATGAAATTATGACCAGTTACCTTAAGAAGAGCAGTATGTTTCAGTTTGTGTTGCTAACGTGTGAATTGTTGTATGGCAATTAAGTATAAGCTTGTTTAGGTAAATTTTGGATTTCAGTCATGGTTCTTTATCTCATTTCTGGTACTACTTTGACTATTAAAAGAAAAATAACAACTGCTACTGTAATAATTTTTCCACCATAAAACTATTAGCAGTGAGTTAATAAGCATTTGCAGTACTATTTTAGCAGAGGTTTTCTATAACTCATAGCCTTACAGCTTAAATCTCTGGACCAGATAATTTTTCTTAGCTCTCCTTACAGTTTATACCCCATTGGTCTAATCAGGAACACTCGTATATTCAGTTAAATTCAGTTAATTTTTCTCCATGTCATCTGTACCATTTTCTTTAAGTACCACAGGTCTTACAAGATGTGATTAAATATGTTTGTTTAACTTTTTGTACAATGTCAAATTCTACATGTTAAAGGTCTTCGGAATTTATTTTTTTTTACTTTATCTCCAGAGCTAGAGAGTAGTACTAAGATAATAAAAGCAGGATTCTACATATATATTCAAATTCAGGCTAAAAATATTTCACTGTAATACACCAAACATTCAGTACATTGCTTGAACTTCATAATGATACCTTTTCATTTGATATCATTGTACACCAGTGGCATTGCCCTATTTGTGCCAAGGGTAGCAAAGTGGTGAAAATATCTGGGAACTGTTACTAAATGTAGTTTACAGAATTTTATCTTACTTGTCAAAACCAGCTTCTGTTCTAATAAAAAAAGGTGGAGATGTCTAAAATACATAATAAATATGTGTGTTTTTCACAAACACTGGTGTTGGTGAAACCATGGTTGTTGAAATCCCATGCACAGTAGTGTATAACCTTGAAACACTGAAAAGAGAGTAAAAATAAACCTCAGTGTACATTTATAAAACATTCACTGTTAACCTGGAGCCTGAGGCTGCTGTGTAATGCAGGCAGATGCAAGGGTGCTCTGAAATAACTTGTCTGGATGCCACTGAAAATGGTTCTTGCAGTCCAGACCATCTTATTTTCCCCATTGTTCAGTGTGTGATAAAGTAGTGAATAAACTACTTCCTCTGACTGTGGTTACACTTCTAGCAATGCTCAAATTACTACAGACATACTGCTAATAGATTTTTATGAGTAAGAATATATTGTAATATTATAGGAAACATAAATAATTATTTTATTTTAGTATTATAAATAAAAGTAAACCTGTATTTGACTTAGCCACTACTCTAAAGGCAAAATATCCATACTCTAGATGTAGACAGTGGCTTTGTCCATCTGGGCCAACAGGTTTCTTGTGGGCATTTCCTTCAAGGCAGAATTTACTTCTGTAAAAAAAATTATTTCCTCATCAGAGTACTAAAGGCTTTTCCATTTAACTTATTTTTCCTCTGTGTTATGGAATGTGCCACAAAATTAACTTTTTTCCTGCTGCTTGGTTTACCTCACTGCAGTTCTTGGAACCTTTTCAAACCAAACTGAAAAGTCATTAATTATACACTTATACTCACTGGTCAAGTCACTGAGGTATCAGATTTATGCATTCAAACTGGTGAAGCACTGTGAATATTTTCAACATAATCCAGAGTTTTAAGATGTTGTAAATATCAGTCTTATATAAGGAATCTCAATTTTAGAAATTTATTAACTTTGCGGTATTCTATACTCATTATTTTTTCATTAATTGATTTTCACATAATTCTTATTGCCAGATTTTAAATGTGTCTTTGAATTTTATAGTGACACTTAGTTTATATTTTATCCCTAAACAGACTTTCAGCTGATACGCAAGATTATGGTTTAATTATTGATGGAGCAGCATTATCATTAATAATGAAACCAAGACACGATGGGAGCTCTGGTAACTACAGAGAGATTTTTCTTAATATTTGCAGGAACTGCACTGCAGTGTTATGCTGTCGAATGGCACCTCTGCAAAAAGCACAGGTTTGTGTTTAGTTTCATAATTACTTGTTGGCTTTGAACGTATGTAAATATTGAAGGTTAATACTCTGTATGACTTACTGTGATAACTTGAGATGCTGCCATTTGTTTTTGTATCTTCTAAAATGGAAAAAGTGAAAAAAAAAAAAGGACAATTTCTGCTGGCAAGCAATTTAGATGATGGTATTGCTAAAACAGCACCCATCTATGCATCTGAATTTGAATACATATTGTTCAAACTTCATGGTTGGTATATGCTAATATAAACATATTTAATAAATGAACTAACTGCTCTCTATTTAACCTAACAAGCTTTGTATAGTCCACTCTTTTGACACTACAAGAACCTGTGTTACTTATTACTGCAGAGTGATATTTTTTCTCTGTTTTTAATATAAGTGGAAAGCCAAGAAGAATCCAGACAAAAAAAATGTGTGTGTTATCATATTTAAGTATACCTGACTGTTGCATTTGTCATTTGTATCAAGTAAAAACATATCCCTCCATTACTGAAACCTCTCAAGATAGCTGAAGAACTTTTAAAGGAAAAAAGTACTGGAATATGCATTTCTCTTTTCTTTCAGTTTGTCATGTCTTTTTCTCAGTGTGCAGGTACAGCATATGTAACCCTTATTCACATTAACAGATGTATTTAGCCAGCACTATAACTGTCTGGAAGTTTGTAGAAGTTTTTAGTTGCAGCTGAGTTGGTACCAAATTTACAGAAGTGATAATTTGTAATGGAGAGATTTGGAGTCAAGTGTTTAGACAATTTATACAATAGTTTTTATATGTATACAGAGTCCAATATATTTTCTTAAATGTAGGAAAAAAGTTCAACACATATGAGAAAGCAGAAGTTTTTAGTCTTTCATTTCAGGATTTCTTTGAAATTGTGCACTCTGTCTCTGGAACCCTCTTAATTTGTTGATGCACTGACACAGCATTAAGCAATCTCAACAACATCTTCCATTATTCAGCTCTTCCTTCCTTCTATCCCATCTCTCTCAAAGTAGTTTGGAAGTATTTAAAAAAATATTTGGAACAAATACTTTGTAACATGAAGAAACTGTGATCTTTATGCATAACTGTGATCTTTATGCATTACATTGAGTAATGTTGCTTTTGTGTTCCTTCAGAGAATTTCTTATAAAACTGTCCTGGTAATATTTTTTAATGTTACACTTACACAAAATAAGCAAACCATTACAGAGGAGAGTTTGTAACACTATTTTTTTTCCAGATTGTAAAGTTGATTAAGTTATCAAAAGAACATCCTATCACATTAGCAATTGGTGATGGAGCAAATGATGTCAGTATGATTCTAGAAGCACATGTTGGTATAGGTAAGCCTGCTGCTTAGTATATTATTTCAAGTGAAATTACAAAACCCATATCTTTCTTAAAAATAGGCAAGCTCAAAAAATCAGCTTATATGTGTTATAGACAATTTTTAGTGCATATATCCTAGGAACTGTATGAGATACAGTCGTGATCTCCCATTACATCATTGCATTATTATATCATTTTGCAATTAGTTGTATCTTTTTAATAGTTCTTTAGTTATTAAATAGCTTCACGTCTTTTTTGTTTTTTAAAGGAATCATTGGCAAAGAAGGTCGTCAAGCAGCAAGAAACAGTGACTATGCAATACCTAAATTTAAACATTTGAAAAAAATGTTGCTTGTTCATGGGCATTTTTATTACATTAGGATATCTGAACTTGTGCAATACTTCTTTTATAAGGTAGGAGAATGCTTATTCCAATTACATAAACCTCAAAAACTTAAATGGTAATGTCTGACTATATACAGTTTTTCCAGCTAATGGTGCAAACCAGCAACAATTCCATGAAGAGATTTTCTGTGCTGGGATTATTCGTTTTATTCTAAACATGATGTGAAATAGCTTTTATATAGATAGATTCTGTAACCGATGTTACATTTAAAACCAAAATTCTTAACTTATTTTTTCATGTCCTGCAAATTCCATTTCAGACTGGTCTGCTTATTTCCAGTACCTTCCAGGTTGTCTCTATAGTCAACTTTTAAAGCACATTGGAAATAGTATTTGAGAGCTTAGACATCACTGCAAATTAAGTTATGCTAAATTCATTAGGATAGTGTAGGTGGAGAAAATTCATAGTGAGTATCCCCCTATTTAGACAGTTTTATTATTTCTGAATGTTGGCATCCAATCCAAGTTCTTTCAGTAAGCGATGAAAGATTATAGAAAGGAAGTGTCACAAGGTAATTCAGGCTTCTAGTGTTTGACTATAGGTATAATTGGGAGTGGATGGCATTTGGGGTTACAGCTAGAAACATCTTACAGTTGCTTTGCTGGTAACCATGCTAATCCATGAGTATCCAGGCTTGCTTTTCATAGTTTATCTCCTCCTGCGGATTGTCCCTTTTTTGCTTTGCTTTAACTGAACTGTATTCCTGGATCCCAAACTTCACTGCCCTTGAATTTTCAAACTGTGGTCTTGTAAGATTGTCTTGAAAATATTTGAAGTGGTTTTTTTTTCTAACAGTAGTTAAATTTTTAAAGTGATTTTTTTAATCTACTGCAACATGTGACTGTTGGGATTTAATATATGTAGTTTTGTCTACTGTTCCTGCAATGCCCACAATTGTTAGTGTTATAAAACTATGATATATAAATCTATAGCATTGTATATAAATTGGTGCTTGCATTGTATATAAATTGGTCGCTTGACAACAGTCACTTTGTTTTTCAGAATGTCTGCTTCATTTTTCCTCAGTTTTTATATCAGTTCTTCTGTGGGTTTTCACAACAGGTTAGTTGATCTTTTTCCATCAATGTAATATTATCTCTTTTGCTTTTTTTGTAACAAAAAAAAAAATCTTCCTGAGAATTTAGTGTTAATTTACAAAGAACAACATCACTTCTGGTTCTTACGGTATTCAGTGGCAATTGCATTTAAGTTACAGAAGTCAGTTTTATGAATTATTATGAAAGCAATGTTAGAGTCAAAGAATACAGAAATACAGTATTTGGAAATGGCAGTGCAAAGTGAAATGTCTCTGGGAAATATACAGTCAGTTAGATTTAAGCCTACTGGATGTAAATAGAGGAAATCCTGAAAGATGAGTAATTGAATCAGTTGTTCATTTTTAGAATTCAGAATGAAAATGAGACAATAAACTAGTCTTCTCTAGCATGAACAGCTATGCATTACAAATTTCAGATGAATAGCAGCATTCAATTGGTTGAAAAGAAAACATAAAAACTGAAAAATAGAGGAAAAGTGAACTGTTGCTCACCAAAAACGTGTCATCATTCAGACGATCCAGTATTTGCCTTCCTAAATTTTTGTTTCTTTTCTCACTTGCTCTCATCTAACTTGTGTAGAAAATATCTACCTCTTCTTTCTTCTGAATGAGGAAGCAAAAAACAAAGGAATGAGTGACTGAATTTAGACAAAAAGTGTCTATGTTTTCAGTATTAAATTGAGGAGAGTTGGATTTGATTGGGAGAAAATAGTACTATTGCTTTGAATTTGTTGAAAGAAAGCCCCAGGAGGAGTTAAAATGACAAAACTATTTTTTCTGTTTTAGTTTCCATTTCAAACAGCCACTGAAAACTTTGTAGGTTTTTATAAAGCATTATTACGATTTAGATATGAAAGCATGTGTTATGAAAATTTAGCTTAATTTTTATCCTTTTAAGTGATAATTTTGAATCATAAAGGGGGTTTTGATAGCAATTTTTCCAGAATAAATGATTACCAAGTAGGTTTTGGGAAATGAACAGCTCTTTTTATGGTGTGACATGGTAGGTTGGCAGGTACACTGATGATATATACATGAAAAAGAATCTCAGTGAGAAGAAGAATCAGAGACACATTGGGATATTTCATCTTTGGGATGTTTGGGAAGCTCATTGCAGTCATAAACAGCTGGAAAACCTCCAAAGTGCTCCTGCTTGTTCTCTGAATACCTCTATGTTTTATAGACATTGAGGAAATAAAAGGGAAGTGAGATATATGGATGTTGTGTCAGAGAAGAATTTCTGCCTCTAAAGGAATGTGCTGTTCAGTTTGGGTACTTTGGAGCTGGTGTTACAGCTGAAACAGTAGGAGGGGCCAGTATGTGGACCAGGCTGGTCCATGAAATGGATTTTTCTGCTGATCTTTTTCCTCCAGGTAAATGGAATACAAGTGGAGAGTTGTGTCCTATATCAGTTAGCAGCTGTTCAGGGATACTTGTCTCCATTCTGAAGGAATATAACTTTGGTTGCCTGCAGAAGTTCACATATTCATTTTAAATCAAGTCTCATGCAGAGGATTTAATTTTAAAGTAAGATTTCATTTTCAATTAAAAGTAGTTGATTTAATTCTTTTCCATCTACAGACTTTATATGATACTGCGTATCTAACACTGTACAATATCAGCTTCACCTCCCTTCCTATCCTCTTGTACAGTCTAATGGAACAACATGTCAGTCCAGACACACTCAAGAGAGAGCCTTCCCTGTACAGGTAAAATTAAAACACTGTACCCCAAAGTTTGACTGTTCACTTGTGGGATCTGTGTCTGTTACAGTGGAAGTCCTCAGGATTTCAGTACAACAAAGATACATCAACATCAGATACGCTGCAACGGAAGGATTGAAGGCCACATGCATGGCTACAAAGTACAGTAGATAAACATGTAGTTTTATATGCACATTTACAAACCACACTATGCATTTGCCACAAAGGGAGAGAGAGCAAAATAGAAATCACTGTTTAACAAAATCAGATTAGGAGACTTATTTTAGTACTCTTTATTTCCTCCAACCATGGGGAGGAAACATGGGGAACATAAATATTTTAAAAAAAGAAAACATGCTGGTTTTCTCTATATACATGTTCTATTCTGAAAGAAAAGATGACTGAGTGTTAGAGTGTATCAGAGGATGTATTCTGTGTGCTGTCCAGCATTGTCCTCTGCATATTGTTGACTCACTTCTGGACATTTGAATTGACTTGTTTAGGTTTTTAGCCACTTGAAATACAGTTCTTGCCAATTAACTGCATTTGGCCATTTAAATTAGGAACAAAGTCCAGTTTAGATCCTTCTAGCTGCAAAGCCAGTACATTTCATGGAGGGGTAACAGTAGATAATCAAAGGAAAAACATTCTTTGAAAGAAGTAATATTAGCTGTCCAAACTTTAATCAATATAGTGATATGTTTTACCAATGAAATTGAAGAGGAATACAAGAGATTACTATTGAGTTTCAACAGTAATGTTTTTATTTTCTCTTTGATGTTTTGAATGTTTTAAATTTAGAAGTGGTAATTCAGAAGCCTTTTTTGGTTTATGAAAGCTAGCAGAGCTTATTTGTCAGAAACCTCTGGGTTTTGATACCTAACAGAGCCTATTGCTAAGCTGTTTTGGGGAATAGTAGCTGTTCTGGGCCAGGTGAGGCTCTTGTTGGCCACATATGGGTTTGCAGTCTGTACTGTTAATCTCTGGGGAGAAATTACTTTATATGGTCATCAGATAGTCTTTATGAAGTTATATGTTGGAAGCACTGGTTGGTAGTAAATGTTTCTGTAACTCAGGGTTTTCATTTAACTGTGTCCTGTCATTTACTCTGATGCGTTCTATACTCTATGCCAAGTCGATACATACCCATTCTGTGGACAAGAACTGAAGTTGTAACATTTAGAATTTTTTGTAGTAAGAAAATGCATGCTACTGAAGAGTTCTGTTGTTGACAAATCCTGTATGTTTTTGTGGAAAAACGTTTAAGAAACTCTATTTGACCTGAGGCTTCAAGTCAACTGCAAACCGCTTGTTTCACATTCCACATAAAATTAATGTTTTATTTTGTTGCAATAGTCTGTATCCTAGGGGAAATAAAGCAAAGTCTCCAGAGACCTCTAGTGTTTCCACTTAATATCTGCAGTGGATCATGACATACACAGAAAGCACTGGAAAAGAGATACCTTCTCTATAAAGATTGAAAAGTAAATGGGTACAGCACAGGGAGTTTGCCGTTGTTGAAATAAGCAGCATTATGGGGAGCAGTAAAGAGTTTAGTAAGAATTAAATAAAAATAAATAAAGAGGTCATTTTGAGGAAGGAGTTAGATTTGAAGTGGTAGACAGTTGTAAGGTGGAAATGTGGTGGTTTTCAAGAAACAATATGAATTATCTAATTTATCTGGGATGTTCAGACCTGCTGATAAAGAGTACATGTTTCTTGTTTCACACAGAGATGTTGCCAAGAATGCTTTGCTGCGCTGGCGTGCGTTTATTTATTGGACATTCCTAGGAGTGTTTGATGCTGTGGTATTTTTCTTTGGTGCCTATTTACTGTTAGACAACACAGTTGTGACCAGCAATGGACAGGTTAGTGTTGGATTTCATCAGTCAATGGTAACTTTTTTTAATGCCAATTGCAAAATGAACATAGTTTTAATTGTCTTCTTCAATATTTCATGCAAGATGATAACTTCTTTTTGAGTTACTGTGAGATAGATGGGTTATCTGTTTAATAAAATCTGAACTATGCAGTAAAACCTACTGTGTATTAGTAAGCAGAGACACAGGATTGGATACTAATTAGGAGAAATATATAACATAAATCCATGTATTACTTCTGAATTTATACAGTAACTTTTCAGTTTCATACTTAACATGCATTTGATGAATATCTGTTTAACATATCAAAAGACTCTCAGTAGAGTAGTTTTGAGTGATCATAAAAGATGTTAAATATAACAAGCTTTTTAATAGTTTAATTATTTTTGACATATAGCAGCTTTAAAATAATCTATCTCTACTTGCTTTGCAGTCACATGAATGCAAATTTTATGAACTTTTGCATTTTATTTATTTTATCCATTGATATTTTGGTCTATTTTATTTGTGTGCTTTTTTTCTTTTTGCTACTTGCTTCTCTTCCTATCCTCAGCTAATGACAACCAGCACTCACATGGTAAGACTATTGTGGATTTGTCGTGATATCCATTTCATCTTTCACTGTTCTTAAATTAAACTGTTAAAGAGCAGTAAAATATCATTTAAACCTACAGTTAGAAATGTTCTTTATAGCTACTCTATAAGTACTTAAAAGGAACTTTATAGAAAGCATATTGAGGTATATGAGGTGCGGTAAAGAACCATGAACTTTAAAAAAGCTTTTTGCTTCCTTGCATTTTGTTATTCTGTTGTATGCTTTTCTGTAACCTACATTTTGTTGCTGACTCTCTGCTATAGAAATTTTTTACAGTTTATGCTATAATGTGCTTTAATGGCTTTAGAAAATGTCCTCGAAGTGAGAGCGAAAATAAACTCTACACGATTTTGTTGCCTGTATGCAACATGCACATTTGCTAGAAATGCAGTGTTTAGATATCATTAAAAACCACCTTTGTGACATCTGTCAGGGAAATGACCTTCTAGTGTGAGAGAGAGCACATGTTAAAAAAGCATTTTTCTTAAGGACACAATGAACTTCCACTAGGCAGAATTGTACCCTGCACTATAGCTTTTTTTGGTACCATTATGCTCTCTGTTAGATGTCCAAAATTCTTCATCACCATATACTTATGGTGCAGAAAATTAGAGTTACCATACCTGTACCAATTTTGTAAACAGTTTGTATTGCAAATATTCTCAATTTGTATTGCAAATATGACTCGGTTCCTTTCTGAAATTCTAGTTGTCTTCCATTGCACACATTCAATCTAATTCTAAGCCTCTAAAGCCTAATTTTATTTTTAGATTTATGCCTAATTCTCAAATTTCAGATGTTGAAGTCTACAACTAGATATCCATGTTAACACTTAAAGATAATATGTTGCTTGAGGGGACATTTTGAGTCTTCAATGTCTGTGGTAGAAAATTTGTCGTTATTTTGAGGATGCATGCCTGTGTTATGTATAAAACTTGAGAGATATTGAGCTGCAATTTTAGATTTAAAGGCTTGAAAATTTCAAGTGTTCAGGAATAGTCAGAGACACTTACATGAGTTCATACACACATGAATGCTAATGGATGTTGATAGTTATTTCCCAGTTTTTAAATTATGCTTACATCTGGAAAAAGTCAGTGAAGAATTTGAAGTTTTGAAAGGTTTGCTACTGCAACAAGATGTTATTATTGAACAGGGGAAAGGTACAAAGCAGTAAAGAACATAAAAGAGCTGACAGTAGCACTAATGCC
Organism: Pyrgilauda ruficollis; assembly: GCF_017590135.1. Lineage (NCBI taxonomy): Eukaryota > Metazoa > Chordata > Aves > Passeriformes > Passeridae > Pyrgilauda > Pyrgilauda ruficollis. The sequence goes on along the minus strand of NW_024524266.1, from coordinate 209,684 downwards.
ATGAGTGATATGTAGTGATACAAGTCAGGTTCCAGATTGTCAGGGTACTGAAGCAAAAATTTTGAATTTTTTTTCCCCACAAATGAACTAATCTCTATTATTGCAAAACTAGTAAAAAATTACCAAAGTCAAGATCTTTCCCATACAATGATGCCTGTCAGACTAAAATGAATGTATCATTAAGCTTGCTTCCAAACACATTCCTCCCAAAATGTTTCTCAGGATTCAGAAATTAGTTTGAAACTATTTGCTTCATGTAGTGTGATAATACTAGAATAATGGAAAAATGTACTTCTGATCACTGAGATCTACTTCATAAATGACTCACTTGGTCATTTTCTGGTAAACAAAACTAAGATGCCAAGGATTTATCTCCTATAAATTGTTATTAATTTATGATAGTGCTTTGTGTGTATGGTGTTCCACTATGGTTAGGACATCAGGGCTGGTGTTACAAAAACATACAGTTAGAAACCAGCTACTGAAGAAATGTAAGAAGAAAGGGGGGCGCTGTAGAAGTCATTGCAGATTGCAAATGTCATCTTAGTTTACCCATATAATAAAATGTATTTCCTGGGTGAATTTCTTTATTTTCAGATTTGACAGAGTGTATTAAATGCAATTAATTTAATATAGTTGAGAGAGACTAAGGTAAAAGGAATAGCTGAATGAGAAATACAAAACAACAGGAAGGAAGATAGGTGACCAGAATGCTGAACTGGAACATGGAAGATCAACAAATACAGTAGGAGGAAGGAAAGTCTTTTATAGGCTGGGAGCAGAACACAGAAAAATAGTTGTTAAGAAGCTATATGTTAACAAACAGACTTACAAAAAAATGATTCGTTGCTTGAAGGCATGAGTAGTATCTTAAGACATTCAATGCTTAAAAGGCATTGTGCATTTTTCTAACTCACACCTTCCCATATTGCTTTGCTTACATTTCTCTGTGCCAAAGTAGCAGCTTTATGGATCTTGTCCCTGTGCTGGGACTCTACTTTCTGAGTCAGTAAGATGTGTAGATTAGGGGTTTGGTTGCAGACTAATGCTTTCTATCTAGCCTTACAAACAGATACAAGAAGGTTGTTTCAAATTCTTTATTTCATTTAGTGGCTTATATTGCAAATATAGACAAATGTGTTCAGTATGCGGAAACTTAGACTGACACTAGGTTCTCTGAGAGATGCTACATATGACACGAGAATACTGTAAAATTTATCTGCAAGAAGAAAGTTGGTAAATGGCATGATTGGAAGTTGCCGATCCAGATTCCTATCTGATGTTAACTGCACAGGTTTTTTTAGGGCACAGAAAACATAATGATGGCATGAGCCTATTACATATCAAAGTAAAAGATCAAAATGAAGGTTTTCCGAATTTTATCTAGTGTTCAATAGACTCAGTCACACAGTAAGTAGTTTTAAAATAGTGAAATGGTAACTGAGAATAATGAATCTTTTGGCTAGTCGTTTTTTTATTTTAATTTTTTGTTTCCATTCCCAGTTGATTGCATTATCTTAGCCTAACTTCCTACTGATTTATGTCCTGTGGCTGGCTGTGGTCTTCATTCAAAATTTTTCATACAGAGCATATTTGTGTGATCACCTTCCCACATGGATACCCTGTCATGTAATATTGGGTGAGATCATACAGAAAAGTGTATATTGGACATAATCCAGTTAAACTCACTGCTCTATGCAGGGCTAATTAAAATCAGTTTGCTGAAGGCTTTGTCAAGTCTTTTTCAGGTTTTCAGTTACTCAGAAGATGCAGATTCCATAACCTTCCAGGGCAACCTATTCCAATGTTCTTCTGTCTTCATGGTGGAAAAATTTCTCACAGTACCTAAGCAGAATATTTCTTGTTGCTGAGGAGGGATTTGTTCCAGTTCTTCATATTTGTAGCTCTTCAGACATCTGTGGGCAGCTGCTGGATTGTTTCTCAACCTTCCCTTCACCAGACTAAGCTCCTCCACCCCTCTTTGCAGAAGAGCAATAGACTGCTAAACACCTTGGTTGCCTGCCACTGATCATTTCCTATTTTTTCACGTTACTCATGAACTGAGGGGCCCAAAACCAAGAACAGTGTTCCAGGTTGGACCTCAGCGTAGCTGAATAGATGGGAATAATAACCTTTCTTCAGTGGCCATGTTCCTTCCAGTTGCTGTGCAGTTTACCTTATCTATAGAGAGAGCACAATATGGACTTGTATTCAGCCTGTAGTCCACATAACCCCCCTGCAAATTCCTTTTCAGCAGGGCCATTGCACAGCCAGCCATTGTAGGTGTAAATCTTTGCACTACTTCTTATTTAATTCCATAAGGTATCTATTAGCCTGCTTCTCAAATTGGCACAGGTCCCTCTGGATTGAAACTCTGTCATTATTTCAGCTATTCTCTATTTTTATACCACCTGGTAGTTCGCTCATGGTATTCTGTCACCATCCAGCTACTGACAGGGGTATTCCACGATTCCCAGTTGCTGTTCCTAGTGTGGTTGGCTGATTACCAGAAGCCAACACCCATCAATGACGTTTGAGTCCAGTGGTTCAACCAGTTTTAAACTATAGTAGTAGTCCATTTAGCCAGCCCCTGCTTCGTTATTGTCCAAGTGTCAAATGCCTTGCTAAATTCAAAATATATTGCATCCACTAGTTTTCCTTCTTAAAAACAACTCAACCTGTTGGTCCCACAATGTTGCCTGCTCCTTTCCTTCCCAAGCTTTGTTGCTAAATGCAAGGAGCAGGTTTTGTTTGTGAGGACTATTATCCAGAGTGTATTGGGTAATTCAGCATTTTCTTTGAAACCTTCCACTATGTTGTCTTACCACTTCATCAGCAGACTTGTATTCTTCCTTTGAAGCAAGGATATCTGTAAATATCTTTTTTGTCCCCCTCAACACCGCTCAGTAATTCTTGTTAGAGCTGAGTTTTGTCTGTGATCTGCTCTTGCTTTTATGCTGTTTGTTGCCTGCCCATATTGTCACCTCTTGAATGCTCCCATTTCCATTTTTCCTTTTTGTCCATGCAGTAACATCCTACTTTGCCAACTGGATCTTCAGCTGAAATTCCATGCCTGCGTGGAAGTTGTCTCATTCCTGAAGTTGTAACTGCAGAAGCAGATAGCAAGAGTTATCTTTCAAAGTAATTTGGATCTCTTGGACACTTGTCTTTCATGGGTGCAATACCCTGAATCAAACACAGTCTCTTCTAAAATACAGCATCCTAACTGTTGCTTACTTTTCCAGTATTTCTCTGGATCCTGAACCTGGTCATCTGGTAGCTGCTGAAGTCCATGCAATCCTCTGTGACAATATTCACTACTAGTTCTTCCCTGTGCCAGCATTAATGGTCATTTCTGCCCACTTGAAAAGCAGAGGTGTTTTTATGTCCTTATGCAAGTGGGGAGAAAATCAAACACAAGTTAAAAGTGGTTTATCTTAAAACATATGTGGACGTTTTTGTACTTGTATGGTTCTAACGTTCTTATGCTTATCTGTATAACATGCTGTTGAATCTCCAAGAAATTGTTGGATGCCAAGAACATCCAACAGAGAAGGGAAATCAGGGAAAAGATGACATCCAAGAAGATTGATGAAATGACTGCTGTTTGTTTTTCAATCTTGGTGATTTGTAAATTGCTCTAGCTTTGATTTTTATTAGGAAATATAATATGTGTGAACTTCAAGTTCAGGGCAGAATGTTGGTTGTGGTCTTTGTCTGTCTGAAATCTGAGGTGTGTACACACAGAGCAAGAAACTAGAGCACTTTGCACTGGATAGATCATGTAGGAATTCAGTTTTTGCTTAAGTGTCAGGTCATGATACAAAGCAATACTAATCTTTAAGATGTTTACTCTGAACAATTCACAACATAGTGGACAATATTGCCTATAACTGCTTTGGAACATTTTTTATAGATGTTTGGAACTTGGACCTTTGGAACAGTGGTGTTTACTGTGCTTGTATTCACGGTTACATTTAAGGTAAGGTATGCTGTATTTTATCCACTGAAACTTTCTTAAAACTTGTTTTTTTAATTGTTGCTTATTTATATTTGTTTCTTTATATCACCATGCATTGTTTTATTACTTTAAATAGAGAGTTTGCTATCTGTGCCTTCTTAACTGTGCTAAAATTGAAAGATGTTTTTAACTACTTCTATGTAGAATTCTTCCCTATTTTCAAAGGGTATAATTCTGTTTTATCTCCTGCTGCAAATTCCTGTTGTATCTAGATAGTAATAACATCATATAATATCTTTTTTTCCAGCTTGCAATAGATACACACTATTGGACATGGATAAATCACTTCATGATTTGGGGATCACTGGTATTCTACATTGTCTTTTCTCTGCTCTGGGGAGGAATTATTTGGTATGAACCCTAATATTAATTGCATTGCAAAAGTTGTTTCAGAATCATAAAGTTGTTATATTTCACCTTTTTGTCACAGAATTAAATTTAGCCTTTACGTAATGCAGAACTCTTATTTTAAACACAACATAATTGCTAACAGAGTGCTCAGCTCTTCCATCAATGAATGTCTGCTAAAATCTTCTTAAAGAAGAATGCAAGGAGAATATCAGACCACAGACTACCACTGGGTTTTATCTCTGTAGTGTCAGTGGAAAGCAGCCCAAGGCTTGGTTCAAGGAGCTGACATTGCCTTTCTGAGCCAAAATGTCACAGAATAGATAAAGCCTGTGCAGTAGGTGACGACCCACCTACCTGCTGGGCTTGTCTTGGAAGCTAGCTGTAGCAGTCAAAACTAGACCCAGGGAGCAGAACTCAATATTGAAGTCATGTGGATGTCCAAGAGTCCTGTGTTAGAGCTCATTGTTTTGCCTCCTTACTTAGCAAAGTGGAGTTACTGTAGGTGTCTGATCACCTACTTATTCATGTTGGTAAGAAGCTTTGTAGGAATAACTCTTGTGCACAGCCAATTTAAAGTATTGGGGGGTTTTGCTATTAAAAGTTCTGTGTGCTTGAAACTGAAATTTTTGGAAAGGAAATCGAGTTGGAACAAGTTCAGTTCCTAACTGCGTGATTGCCATCAGGAGCTGGAAATTATGTTTCACACTTGTAGAGCTCTCAATTATGAGGCCATCTTCTTAACTGCTGCTAGTAGTTAACTACTATTCTAGTTTGCATTCATAATATTTTGATGGACTAGAGGAGGAGGGGGCTAACTATTGCTTGGTGATTAAGATGCCATTTAATTTAGAGAAAGGATTTTTATTTAGCGTGGCTTTTGCAACCTCTTAACTCCTTGGATATTTAGCTGCCTCTTCTTTTTTCTAGTAATATCAGATCTCAGTTTCTTCAGCATCAGTTTGCAGAAGTGACATTTTCCCAATAGTTTTCCAACCAGCCTTGCTGTGTGTTAAAGATGTGACTGTATGTATATAAAAATGTATTTCAGCTTAGTTACCTTTTTAGTATGCAAATACTACCAAATTTTGAAAACAGTCATGAAACTGCCATACTGGTTTTACACTGCAGTGTTGCTGCAAACTGTCCCTTGATCTTGGCTCTCAGTGATTATGGCCTCTGGTTCCCAGTACCACACAGTAGTGGCATTTTAATGATCATTCAACTGCATGGGATACAGGGAGGTTGGGAAGAGAAGGCATTAATAGTGTGGTTAGATAAGCATGTGGTGAATAGGATGGGGAGCATAACATGAAAGTATTAGACATACTTATGGGAGCCTGAGAGGTATGAAAATAAGCGTGGTTAACAAGCATTAGTCTGAGGATACACACAAAGGAGTGTGCCCTAGCGAAGACCAGGGGAATGGTGGGTGGGACACAAAGAAGAAAGATGGAAAATACCTGGGGCAAGATAAGGGTACATGGAAGTGCATAAACATGTTAAGAATGAACTTAATTTATCTTTGCAAGGGAGAGACACTGTGGCAGGGAGGGGACAGCATGATATTTCCTTCAGTCTGGGAGACAAAAGGAAGATAGTTATCTCCAGATGGTGCATGGTTAGCACCAGCACCCTGTGAGAAGACTGGGATGGATGAACTCCCACAAACTGGGAAACTGAACCTGAAGTATTTCACCACTGGCATAATTTTTGTATTTAATAGTCAGCCTTTTGTGTATTGAAGTATAATAATTATCTTATATTTTTTCCTCTCAGGCCTTTTCTCAATTATCAGAGGATGTATTACGTGTTCATGCAAATGCTGTCCAGTGGTCCTGCGTGGCTGGGTATAATTCTGCTCATAACTGTAAGCCTTCTTCCAGATGTTCTGAAGAAGGTCTTATGCAGGGAGTTGTGGCCTACAGCAACAGAAAGAATCCAGGTAGATAATCTTTTTCATTGTGAAGTTAGGTATTTTTTGTATTACAAGTGTCTAATCACCTAGACCAAGGTCAGAGATGAGATTAAAGCAGAGATTCCCCATCTGTGGTGTCTGAGCAATATGGTGAAAGATGCTGCCTGTTATTTGCATGGTGGAGTTAACCTGAATCCTGGGGCAGCACTTGTGCCTCCATACCAGCCACCACAGGGAAATCAGCTGATGAGAATGGTGGGAGACAGCTACATGGCTCAACATGATTTCTGATTTGAGGAGATAAGAAGGGCAATGGGGTTGGGATCTCCAAAAGGGTAGATAAGAGGCACTTACATCTGATAACATGCTGATGCCTGTTACAAAAACACATGTATTAAATCTTACTCATAGCCTATTAATAATTTTTTCCTCTTTTATATTTTGACTTACATTTTGCCTGTTCTGATCCATTATTTATATATAAATGTGCCTTGCTGTGCCCATGGGAAAAGGATTTTAAAATCCATTCTCTCCTTTCATCTGATCAGCCCAAAAGGAGAAATGACTGTGTAAATACAGTCCAGCTCTTCTAAGGCTGGAGAGGAAGCCAGGTTCTGTGGGAACCACGGTGCTATGCTGGGGATGTGAATAGAAAATGTTTCCTGTATTTTAACCCCAGTAAACTTTTATATATTGTATATGTTAGAATGTGAAGGACGGTAGCGGTGTGCTGAACTTTAAACTTAATGTTACTGCCCTTGCGCTTTTCAGCCCATGAGCTGCCACCAGTAGGTTAAAAGAATGAGTTACCAGCAACAAAAGGGATTAGGTAGCATTTTGATCTTTAATTGAGAAGGTTCTTTGCATTAAGAGAAAAGGAATAAAGGAACTTTGCTACCAAAGAAAATAAAATATCCCTGTGGCAAATGTAAAACCCTCTGCCACTGTTTTGTATTCCTAGAACGTACAGGTGTAATAATGCCTTACTTCAGGAAAGAATAAAGAATAGCAGGAAAGCATTCCCAGGCAGAACAGTATTTAATGTTTTTTTTCATTTTGAGATCTTAGATGTCTCTTTGCCTTATGTACCACTTGTGGAAGGAGTTGACCTCAGTATAGATTCTGAATAGTTAATTTGAAAGTCTAAAGAGAGAGAATGACCAAAATTTAAGGTAAAGAAACAAGCTAGTAAATAAAAACCCCTACCAAAGGTTTTGTAGCATTTCTTAGAGACATTGTATATTAGTACTGGAAAATGAATCAGTAGTAAAGCAGACTTGGGGCTCAACACTGACAATATTCATTTTTAATATTTAGTCAAAGATCTGTGACTTTTAACCAGTTATATCGCTTGTGTTTCTTCTTCTCTCTCTTCGTTTCTTCCTGTCTTCCAATCCACTTTGTCTAAATAACTGCTACCTTGCTTTAAACATAAATGATGTGCTCGGTTGCTTCCTACAATCTTCTGGGGAAATCAGACTAAACATCAGTGCCTTTCTGTTGAGCAGTCCACCATCTTTATGCTTTCTCAGACTTCAAGCAGTCTAAGTTTCTAATGGAACAAAAGGTGACTTTTTTCTGACTTTCTGCATGCTTGGCCATTTCATTCAAAGTACTTTACAAAGATTATCATCAGAAGTTATTTACTATACTCATTATCTCCATTTGTGATTCATGTCCACTATATTTTGAGGAATACCATTTAGTACAGTGTTTTCCTTCTGTGTATCTCAGAGATTGTATGAATTGTTGTCACAGTCCATCACTGTCACTATCAATTTTTGTCACTGTTCTTGCTGCATTTTACAGAATGTTTCTGCCTCAGGAATCTATGGTTCTTACATCCCATTTTGATCATTGGTCTGTCTGTAGATGAATGCATGTTGTGTTTCCATTGTACCTGAATGAGTAGGATAGTGGCCACACAAACAAGTGATAATTCTGATTAGGCTGATGTTGCTAGCATCATACCGAAAATGTGGTACTGGCAACCACTTAAGCAGTCTCTGGAATATATTAATGTATCTTCTCTGCACTTATGTATCTTCTCTGCTAGAAAATGCAGCTTTTTTCTTTTTCAAGCATGCATTTTGAAACTGAGCTTTCCTTATGTTCCTTTTATGAAATTCTGTGCTCTTTCTAGGAAGAAAACAATTCAAGGTCTGGGAGTTTATGACATTATTTACTATAAAAGTAGAAGAAATGCTAGTTAATCTTGTTTTCCCTACAGTCTGCAAGAAAATGGTTTTTTACTTAATGTTCAGAGACTGTTGGTTTCCATTGCAGATTTTATATCTTTCTTTCTTAAGTGGTTGAGATAAAAAATGTATTTCCTCCTTCGTTCTTCCTCAAAAATACATAGTCAATAAAATTTACTGTAATTATGTAAATCAGAGGGAAAATACAGTTTTTTTCACTATTGACAATTCTGACCAAAATTGTGTCTTAAGTGTTTTAGGATTGGTTTGAACTGAGCTTATTTATAAGTACTTTTAAATGTACTGCATTCCTAAAAGTGGTATTGCTTTCTTTATAACAAAAGGGCTTTGGGAACAATTGAAAAGATAAAGATAGGACTAGTGACCATGTCCCAGGTTACTAAATTAGTTCTACTCAGGCAATAAGAATGCATAAAGCCTTTGAAGCAGTTCTTATACTTCCAAATGTTTCAGTTATTTGAGAGTCACTCCAGTGTGTGGTGAGCGATTGTTTACCATCACTAACATTTGGATGTTTTAACATTCCACATATAGCTCTGGGTTTTTTTCAGAGAGCTTTTCTGTGATATATATATATATATATACATATATATATATATACATATATATATATATACATATATACACAGACATATATGTGTATACACATACATATATGTGCATACAAGTATATGTATATATATATATGTGCATGTATATTGGTATTGATAGAAATATATATACATAGGAACTGTTGTCTTTCTTGGGCTAAAACATTACTTCTGCAAAAGCTTTGGAGGAATCTGTTGCCTTTTGGTAATTTCGGTCAAAATCTGCTTATTTCTTATATATGTAGTCTCTGCAACTCTGGCTCAATGACACAAACTGAATTTTGTGCTTTAACTGGTGACTGTGCAGCTGCAAGGTTTCTTTCAGCTTTTACTTTTAAAAAGCAATAGGGTATTTTTTTTAATATAGCCAATCTACATTGATTATTTTTTTCTTTATTCTTCATTCTTTAATAGCAGAATTTTAGCCACTCTGTTAGGGAAAATATAAATTCAATTTAAATTATCCTATTTCCTTTTTTATAATTTTCACTTTGATTGATAGTGTTTCAGCAATTCCAAGTATTTGGTAGCTGAAATACCAGGTGTTTAGTTTCTGAGCTGTAAATGACTTCTGTACTTCCATCCCTTTTAAAGAAATATTTTTCTTTTTCTCTTTGTTTTTGACTGATGATTTTTTACTTTTCTTTCACTCAGTCACACACTTGGGCCATCAGCCATGTTATGAGATCTTTACCCTTTGCTGCACCTGGAGAAACCCAAAGTGGTCCTTTTGCCTGGGGAAGCTTCTCTGGGGATTCATCATTCCTGTCTTCCTCAATGGGCTTAGCTGCTGTTGAGCAACTCTCCTAGATGCTCAGACAAATGTTCACCAGCAAACTGCTGCCTTGTCACGTGTCAGGCTCCTCCTCTGAGGGGACAAGGCAATGGATCTTGCTGTTGCAATATTTCAATGCAGTGGAAGAAGTTTCCTTGGCAAGTCCCTGGCCTCCTCTGCCCATAGTGTAATGATGAAGCTGTAAGTCAGCCTTCATGAGCACCACCCCATCACCTCCGTGTGGGGCACTCCCTTCGGTGTGCCAGCTGTTCCGGGGAGTAGGGAAACGGGATGCCCACTCCTTAGTGTAGGATCAATTTGGCCTCCTCATACCACAGGCACCTCTCCCATTCAGTGCAGGTTATTGTTAGAGGGGCAGGACACAGAGTACTTAGTCAGTTTAGTGCTTTTGAGAGTAATTTTTTAACAGAGTTTGAAATGGAATTAAAAACACCCTCAAATGATTAATCTCAGGATCCAGAAATAGAAACCTTGTTTTACACTGGATAACTTTTCCTTTTTAAGTCTGTCAGAAAATCCATCACTTTTACAGGACTTTGCTATAACAGTTACCAAATGGTACAATTCATTCACATTTCTTGTATTCATCAAGAGTCTCACTGTTTTTCCTCATCCTTGCAGAAGAGTATGAGACATAAAACAGGCCAAAATGCACTGGCGAACTGCGATGGGCCACTTCTTGAAGGAAATCTTTCACCTTCCGAGCCATAATTAGATCAAAGCTAGGTAACAGTACTGTACGTGTTGCCAATTTGGATTAATTTCTATTGGTGCTATTTACAAATCAACTGTTTCCTCCAGAGTTTTTGATGTACTTTATCAGTATTGATACAAAATCATTATGTGTTACTTGGAGAGCCTAGTTTTTGCAAGAGATGTTCCATGCCACAGGTAAGATCTTTTTGTCTCAGACAGTTAATCATGTAAAGAAGACCAATAAATGGATACACCTGTATTCATGTCCTATAAGTACCTTGTATTATGTATAGGTGTTGTGTGACATTTCTTTTATAAGAGCTGCAGTCATTATTGCAGTGTGTACTCACATTACACCACAGTGTAGAATACTTAAAGTCAGAGGTAATTCTTACCCAGGAGCAGTTTCTCCATCATCTTGCATGTTCTTGAATACGTATATAGACCAAATGCAGATGGTAACATGTGGAGATAATCATAGTGAGTTACTTGTGAAGAGGACCTTGGGTCAGAAGACTGGGGCTGTACGTGTGACAGTGTCTGCCACAGTGCTGTGTTCTGTACAGACCAGGGCATTGCTGTGTTACTGCCTCAGATGAAGAGAGAAATGTGATAGTTCAGCTGAATATCTGAGACAGCAACATAATTGGTGAACTCAATTCCCAAAACAAAGGGCCAGCAGAATGAAGTTCTCTGCTTTATGTCATGTCCTTCCTATGCCACTGATGACACAAACAAGAAGGTACACCCTTTAATGATTCCCATCTGGATGCCATGGCTGTTCCAGTCCCTTCATGCTCTCCTGACCCCAAAAGCAGCACATGAGGAGCTAAGTGAAGGTGCAAAGTTAGCAGTGTTTGAAAAGGACAAATGTCATGTGCTCTGTGTGCTGTACTACTTTAAAGTAGCTGAAGGTAGCTAAAGTAGCTGATTTGCTTTTAATGACTGTTGCACAAGTAGCAGTAGAAAAAACCAACTTCCTTGACTAACTTCAGGCTTGGTAAAGGCTCTTGTCTTGGAGCCATGTGTAGAAAAAAGCATTTTATTTTTAGAACTATCTATGGTAACTAAAATGCTTCACTTTCTAGCTGAAAGAATAGGAAAATTAGTTACTAACTGTATGACTAATCCCTCTTACATTTCCAAAGCAAATCTGCTAATGTGTTACCTGATTTTTATGTAATAATGTTGCTATTTGGTCTATATGTGTTTAAAAGAACCCAGGCCTCACTGTGATGAGCAGTTTAGGATAGTTTTGTGACCTTTTCAAGACTGTCTTTTTAAGAGAGCTTTCAGATTACTCTAGGTTATGCAAGAGTAGTGTTTCAAGCTTGTGATTGGCAGTTCCATTGCAGCCAAAGTTCTATAAGATACATCATTAATATTTTGTGATTTTGTCCTTTTGATACTGTGTTCTGATTAACAGGGAAGAAGGGGATGATTAAGAATACAGGATTAACTGATCTATGTAGCATTCATGGAGAGATTGATGAATAACATTGCTTTGAACTATGTTTATAATGCGTTTATATGTTAGATACCATCACAAAACCTCCACACCTCTATACCTGGAAATTATATGTGCATTTAGTGAAAAGAATTTCATAAACTCATTGGGGAAAGGGCTGTGCTAGTTTTATTTCAGTTTGTGCACACGTCCAGGCTCTTGTCATGCAGCTGTGGTGTTCTGTAGTCCTGAGCATTTCCTGAGTGGAAGTGCCAATTCTGCCAGAGTGTGGAGTGATTATGTGAAAAAGAAAAATTTTAATAGGCAATTAGACCAAGATAATACTGAGATGTACAGTATAAATTGCCTGTATAGATGCTACACGTAACCTAAGCAAGTCTAAAATTCAGTACTGCTTAGAAGTACAGAGCAAGTGCATTAAACTCTGGAACTCTCTTCATTTGTTAGCACAAATAGACTGTAAAGAATTTCCTCTCTTTGGAACTACCGGGCAAAGTACTTGAATCTGTCCTGTCTTAAGATTCCACATAAGAAATTGTAGTGGGAAAAATTCCAAAATTAAACATAACCTTGATTTAAAACACTTTCATTTGAAGGCAGGCCTCTGTGTCTTCATCTCTCCTCTGAAGAGCCCATTATCAGGTTTAGAAGTTAAGTGTAAAACCATGCCTGGTTCTGTAAGTCTTAGTATAAAACTAATCGTGTTGAAACTGGTTGATTGCAAAGCAGCACAAGGGATTATACTTTCACATGAAACAAATATCTAGAGTTGTGGTCTAGGAAAAGGTATTATTATACCAAGGGGACAGTGGTCCTATGAAAGAAAACAATTATATACTTCTGGTTCCAAGATTGTATATTTACTGTATATTTGTTTCTTTTTTTCCCTTTAACAGAAGGCATCGAGGCACTGTCGGGAGCACATCTCAGAATTCACACCTCTTGCCTGTCTGAAAAGCCCAAGATACAGGAGCAGTGACTGCAGCAATTCCCCAGCAAGAAGGTCTAATTCTCATTCTAAAAAAGTGATGTTTACGCAGTGGAGAGGCATTGATTATTCAGTACTTCCATCTGTCTTTGGCTATTCAAATAAGCATTGGCGTTCCAGTGCAGGCTACCACTACAGTGGGTCAGGTTTGGAAACGTCCATATGACAGAACACCAAGTCAAGCCTTTAAAAACTGTGGTTTTTGTTTATTTATTTTTTCAGGAAACAGACATGTCACAGAGACATATTAAACTATATGTGGCTTTTGGTGTCTGAGGTAGTGTTGAGAAAACAGGATCAAGAGCTAGAAGTATGAACCCTTCCAGGCCAATAGGCCTCTTTTTATGTTTTGAACTACTGGAGCAATGAACAATCTGCACAGTCTGGTACTGTGAGACTGGTAGCACTAAAAAATCTCTTCATCCTGTGTCAAGACTTCTGTGTATTTACTACTTCTGCCATCTTTAGTGATTTTCTTTGTTACTTGAAGTGCAGTTTCAGTCAGTGACCTACATTTTGAGATCAACAGTTTTAATTTTCAGCCAGGAGCAATTGTCTCAGTTATCTCAAATGAAATTCTCCTAAAGCATATTTAACAAATGCTGTTTCTGATTTTCTCCTGTCCTTTTTTCTTTCTTTGCTCTTTCTGTAGAACAAACTGGTGTTTCCTCTGTGCAAATCTGCTTTCAAGAAACACTCTCTAATGTTCACTTCCTTGTAAGTGGCCAAATCAGGGCTGTGTATGGTTTCAGTTAGTTTTCCCCTGTAGAAAGATAGGTAAAACAATCCTTGTGTAGAGTATGCACACACAATATGAAGTCAAGTTGGCTGTTAAACAGGTAAATATCACCAGTGTTGGTATTTACTTATAAACTGAATGTAAGCATTTTGCCTAAAACATCTTTGGATTTGTCAAAGATGCACATTACCTGGTGTTCTCACTTCCTGTCCCTATGATTGTAAAATATATATAGCAGAAAGTATTAAGCTTTTTTTGACACAGTTTGCTGGGGTTTTTTCTTAAAACAAGAAAAGCTGTTTTTCTGGATGAGTATCTTTTGCTATCCTGATTCATACTCTTAATTTTGATTTTTTTTGTGTGCATGTATGGTTAGATACTGGCTAATGGGCTTGGTAGATGTATTGCAAAGCACACAACTGTTAGCTTTTGCAGGCAAACCACGAGGTGGCACACAACTGTTGACTAACAGTTGAACCACAGTTGGGATAGAGAAACTAGTTTGACTGCAAGGATTCTGTTTGAATTCCCTTAAGAATGACAGCCAACTTGCACTTCTGTTTTCTCTGCTACATTTATGTTACCTTGCAGTTAATTCAATTATTAGCTGCATCCTTGTGTTGTTTCTTTAGTCCAGTGTTTTATTTTGGGGTGCAAAAATATCTGAAGCAGTAACCTGATTTCAGTCAATTTCAGCTTGATGGTTACAGCTGGATAATGGCCATCCTCATTCAATACCTCTATGAGGACATTACCTAAAAATGTATTTCAGTGTGAAAACAAAATCACAGGAATCAGACCTGCAGCATTTATTGGAAGACCTGGCCAAGACATTGTTAGTTGTCTTCCATGTGGACAAGGGTGTCAGAGAAAAATTATTTCCCTTTTTGTGTTTTAACAAGAAAAAACAGAGGCAAAATAAGCTTTACTACTTTACTTTTTAATAAAAGAAAAACCAACTTACTAGGAAATGTCCCTCAATGCCCTGGGTCAAGCAGAGATTGTAAAATGAGTTATGAAATCTTCAGTATACCAAAGATAACAGAATTTTACAAAGTCTAACAGTGAGCACCACAGAAAAAGGTTTTTTATCATTTAACATATAGCACTTTTAAGTTTCAAAGAACATCCTTACAGCAGTAGCATTTTGAAATACATACACATGTGTGGGTGTGTGTACATATATTTGCCATTGCAGACTTGAATGTTGGTCAGTTAGAACCGTCCCCTACATAAAACACTGGTGTATATATTTTTAAGAAGTTAATATGGGTATACATTTTATACCAGTAGCAGTGACAAATTTCTTGTGTGTAGTTAACAAATTATTTGTAATGTATTTTTTAGAAATCTTAAAATTGCCTTTGCACTGAAATATTTTTCATACTGTAGCTATTTATAAATCTGTTTTACGCATACATTTGTTAACACACCATTTCTATTTTTTTTAAGTATATGTTTTGAAGGCTTTTTTTATAACTATAAGTTTTGGCCACTTAAATTTAGCTTAGAGTGGAGTTGTGGCTGAATGTTGAAATTCTAATGAATGTCAAATTAGAATACAGGTCTGTTGCTCTATGAGTCTCACCCGAGTTATTGATGTTTTGTTGGGATTTGTGGTAGCAGCGATTAGAGCACTGTACTTGCAGTGCTGTATTGTAACTGCTAGCTTTTTTACTCTATAAAGCCTCCTGCTTTTTTACTTTGTGAGTTCTATCTTTTAGCCTTAAATAAGGAAATTTTTGCTTGATATTTTTGAAAATGCTGCATTCCTGTTCTGCCTACTAACAAAGCAGTTCATTGCAAACTTCATGTAGCCCTGTACTTAGATATTGTTGACAACATTTTTCAGGCTGAAACATCTGTATATGTTTGAGAAATTTTAGTTAAACGTGTCATTTTTGGAGGAGAAAGAATGCTTGAATTTAAGTGGAAGTTTCTGCTTTGATTTAGCAATACTTTTACCTTTAAAAGTTGGTGCTGTTGGTTTGTTAAAAGAGACTGTTTAATGAAATGAACATAAAACATCAACTTGGCTTCACTTGATGTGTTTTTGCTTCAGTCCCTGTTACTATTGCCATGTAAACCTAGTCCACTGCAGCAGGTGTTAGCTTGGGAGTTTTACTGCAAAAGATAAAAAAGATGAAAAAGTAGAAATTAGATCAAAATGCACTAGAGAGTTTTATTATGGGTGGTACACTGAAAGGAGACTGATTTTTATGTATGAAGAAAAAAAAAGAAAGGAAAATTCTAAAAATCTATGTAATCTTCTAACTTGCCTCATTCAAATTGTTGCAGCTTTAACAGCATAATGTCTCCATAACTGCTTCTATAAATGTCTTGAAACTGGTAAGCGCTAACCAAATGTATGTGAAGACTTAGAAAGTATTTCAAGCTTTCTGGCCACAGAAGCTCATATATTCCTGCAGTGGCTTGTGGCAAAAGATCTTTTTTGTTTTACCATGTACAATAATTGTTTGTTCAGCCACTTAATGTAAAAGCTTACAGTTTACTTTCTTGCTTGCATTAGCTTGTGTGTCTTGAACCAACTGGCTTGCAAAAATAAGAGGGAAAAAAATAGCGTAATTGAGGAACTGCACTGCTTTTCTTTTGGAAGCCAGTGGGATCCTTGTGCTCATGCTACTGTCTCTGTTAAAAAAGCTTTAATGGAAATTTGTGAAAGTATTACAAAAGTGAAAATGTACATGATTCTACTTTGCAGAATAATCAAAAAATCACTTTATATAGCTTTAATTTTTTACCTAATGAAAATTCAGAGGATTTCAATCTGCATTGTCTTGGACATAAATTCTGTGCTATGTACACTTTGCATTTTAGAGGTTCTTTCATGATCCAGTGTAAAGTAGAATCTGCGAAAGTTGCTGTATGGGGCTGGGGGTAGTTATCTGTGCTTTAAACATTAAAGATGTCTGTAGTCATCAGCACCAAATACTGACACTTCTTTTTAATTGAACAATTTTAGGTGCATTTATTTGACAATAAATCAGCCTTCAAATCTAATGTTCAGATTATCCTGTACTAAATTTATTTGATTTGAAGAGTCAGTGTGTGAATACATTACTGTAAAGTTTCTTTTCAGTACTATTTTTAACTTTTATTTCTGTAGACAACCAAATATAACTTGTTTATATTCAGCCACATTTTGGATCCTTATGTAGAATACATAAGCAGGAGATACAAATCTGCTTGCAATAAATATAAACATTCAAGACTGGTTTAAGTTTGCTCACAAGTAATTACAGTAATTCTAGTATGAATATGAGATGGTTTCATATTAGTCTGTAATAAAATGTAAGTATATAAAGAAAACAGAATGAGTGTTTGATTGGGTTATTGAATATGTTTGTAGTCACACTCATTTCTCATACTGGAGCGAGTCCAGTGGAGCACCACAAAAATGACTAAGGGGACTTGGAGCATCTCTCTTACGAGAGACTGCAGGAGCTGGGCCTGTTAGTCTAGAGAAGAGAAGACTGAGAGGGGATCTCATCAATACATATAAATATATCGAAGATGGGTGTCAAGAGGATGATGCCAGGCTCTTTTCAGCAGTGCCTAGCGACAGGATGAGGAGCAGTGGCCTTAAACTAAAATACAAGAAGCTTCACCTCAACATGAGGAAGAACTTCTTTATGTTGAGGGTGGCAGAGCACTAAACAGGCTGCCCAGGGGGCTTGTGGAGTTTCCCTCTCTGGAGACATTGAAAACCCACCTGGACACATTCCTGTGTCACCTGCTGTAGGTGACACTGCCTTGGTAGAAGGGTTGGACTGGGTGATCCCTTCCAACCCTACCAGTTCTGTAATTCTATGATTTTCAGAGTGTGTGTAGCCAGCTAAAAAAGCAAGTTAACAAAAAGAAATTCAAAGAAGGCTGGAACATGGGCTGGGGGATTGGGGGCTTGTTCCAAAACTAATAGAAATTGGTATCGGTCCAGGAGAGCTTTGTTTCTTCTGCACAGATTAAGTGCTGAAGTTCTTTCCAAAGTAAACTCATAAGCTATACAGGAGAAGGTCTGCTACATTTCCTTGTAGTTCTGCTGTGTGAGGTGCCCAGAGCCATTTCTCTTTTCTTTTGCAATGTTGTGAATTTAAGGAAGCTAAAGTAAAAAACAATGTGATCTGACATCTGAGTTGGTGGCAGTGTTCCTAAATACTTACAGAAGAGGATGAGTGCATGGAAAGACTATGATTTTACTTCATTTGGTGATACAATTTTACAAAACTTCCTTCTGTTTCAAAACCATTACAGGCTCCAAAGTACATCGGCTCCATCAGGGTGAAGGTATCCCAGACAGCCTCCACACAGCAGTGGAGGGTGTCAGGTTTGGTCCCTCCTTCTGCTGCTCTGAGAATATGTAGAATGCTTAGGCCTTTGTTTCTATACTGATTTTGCACTTCCCATAATAAAGGTTTCAGAGGAATGGGTTTGTATTTATATGAGACTTTTATCTAAATAATACAAGAATGCTGTACCTACCATCTCCCTTTTGTACATCAAGAAATTTTGTGTTTCTACTGAATGAACTCCTAGAGAAGGTAGTTTGAAGGAGCTGGGTAAATATGGAAGATGTTTTTCCCTTTATTCATGCAAAGAAGAAAAAAAATGCATAGATTGCAATTAGATTTTGCATTGAAACTGTTTTTGAAAAAAAATGTGGTGATACATCTGGATTTCAGGAAGAACACAGTACCCATACAGACATGTTACCACACAACTTCATTTTGCACATAAAATTACATTTACTTATTTAAAGGAAAAAAGGATAGAAAATAATTTAAGTAAGAAACAGTATTCTTAATCAAATGCCATGTGTTTTCCATTATCTTTTAAGTTATGCTCTTTTAGTAAACTACATTATAGAATTGATAGAAAACTGTTTTTATATTCTACAGTGACGCTACTCAATATTTTCTGCAATATATGCAACACTGCTGTATAAAATCTTTCCTGGAGGTTAGCTTGATGTGAAGTGAGGTAGGTTGGAGACAGACTGAAGTTCCTTGGTTTTGTTTTTCAAATATTCTGATTTCCTCAAGTGATACTCTACAGGAATTTAGAAACAGTATTTGACTATTCTGTTAAAGCTTTGTTGTTGTGTGTTTCCACTGCACATACAGGTGTATTAATTTTCATTTTATTCAAATGCTAAAGCAAAACCCATACCCACTTAAAGGCTTCATTTACACTAGGAAGTGATAAGATAGGGATAAAACCAAATATATCCATTAGCTTCCTCCATTAGACAGATCAGTTTATCAGGTGCCTGATGTTCCCATCTAGGTCTAAAAAGTTTTTAAAAAGAAAATTGCACTGTGTGATCTTTCTTTGTTAACTGGCAAGTCTGCAGTAAATTAATAATGTTGAGTCTTAATCATTGAAGTGTTGGTTTTCCATTTAAAGGTGACAAACAGTATTCAGTTTTAAACCACCAAAAGGCTTGTTGTTTTCCATTATTCATTCCGGTTAAGAAATCTCATGGTGCATTATGCTTTTAAAAATACATAGGATGCAGTGTCCTGCTAGGTTCAGAGGCCTCCTATTTCAGGGAGAACTGCTGAGTCTCTCCTTATTTAATGTAGGATAAACTGATCTGTTTTTTCTTCCTAACAAGATAAGGAATGTAAATATTTTTTTCAAAAGTGCATCAACAACTTACCTTGAGATTTCAGACATGTTTTGTAAAAGTACTTCATGGTGAAATTTGAAAGCTCTGAATTTTGCCATCTAATAAACACTGGGATCTAGAAGAGAAAGAAGACAAATCCTGGTCCACGGATCAAGCCATCAAGTGGTATGCTGATTTTTATTTCAGGTGATACTTCCAACCAAGTAGCCAGCCTATAAGAGCATTTTTCTAGGAAGTACTGAACAGGTTGCTTTGACGATGAACAAAATTGCATAGCTAGAGAAAGTTGTCAGTATTAATGAGGTTGAAATCTAATTGTTTATTCCCAGCTATGAAGAGGTAGTGTATATAATTTCATTCTAAGTTATATCCTGGAAATAAATATTTCTCCTGAGTGGTTTCACGCACAACATGACAAAGCTTAACACTGATGCAGTGACAGAGCTCAGTAACAGTTGGGATTTGCTTGACTTTTAAGTGACTCTAGAAAGTCCAAATTTTGTATTAGTTTAGCATAAAAGCCATGTTTGTGCATCATTGTGCTGAAAGGAACTGGTCCACATGGAAAAAACGTGAAGATCCTTCCACTGTAGATTGCACTGGAACATGAGTCAGGCTTCTCTCTCTTCTCAAATACAGCACATAGCAGATGATTTGGAATCCACCTTTCTTGAATTGTCCACCTGGAGTTTAACTAGGGTTTCAAACTTTAATGTCTGCTCAATTCTTGTTCTCCTTATACGCAGAAAATGGCATACATATGTTTACATTTCCCCTTACTTGCCTCCCACCTGGCATGCTGGGGTACCTGCCTTTCCCCTAGAGGTCTGTGCAACATACCATGCTTAATTCTGAAAGGACAAAAACCCATTCCTTTTATGATTGGGCAAACATAGTTCCATGCATTTTAACAAGAGTGATCTCTCTTTTTCATGGTCTCTTAGAGAAATATTCAGCAGGCAAAACAGCACATCTGAAGTAACATGGTCACCACCACAATGGTTACTTGCCTTGGTTGCTTTTACACAAAAAGTACCTTGATCACGTGCACATAAACACACAAACTCTGGGTGTGGGACATAATCGCTCATCTTCATCCTGCCTTTCCCAGGCCTCTTTCTCATCAAATTAACTCTCAATGTAAGCTCATCCATCCTTTTCTTTACTGAAATGGGCATGTGTGGGAAATTAATCTTCTCTCTACTGAGTCCATTCATGCAATTGTTTCAAAAGGGTACATAGTCTTATGGGACTCAGTAAATTTATTTTTTTATTATAAAAATTGTGATTTGAAGGTATTGGGGGAAAAAGGAATTTTTAACCCAATTAATTTATTGCAAACTACCTGTGTCCTACAATTTTGTCTTGACAAGAGAAAAAGGTCTGTTTTCATACATACCCAAAGATTTTAAGCTAAAATAGAAAGGGAATGGCTATTTAAATTCTAATACCACTGCCACCAAGGAAATTCTTATCCATATTCAAAAGATAAATTTCACTCTGATCTCCTACTGTTCTGGTTCTGCATCAATCATGATTATATCCTTCAATCAACTTTGGGAAATATCCATTATCCTGAGTCCATGAGTATCTGGATAGTCTATATCCTATCTGAATTCCATAGCTATTATTATTATTACTATTCCTTATCCTATCTGAATAATGCACTTAACTTTGGCATCTTATATATCCAGATGTAGTTCATGAGAACCATCTGTCAACACTTTATCTCCAAATGTGTATGAATACTGAAATACAGAAAGTTGAGATATATCTTAATTTTACTGGCAACTAATCCTCTCATTCAAGAAAAGTCTCCTCCCTGACTCATTGTTCAAGAGCTGTTGCTAGAAGCTACTTGTGTTTTCCATGAGGTTAATTGCCAACCACACTATTAATTTTTTAACTGCTTCAGTCTATGAAGATTTACATTCCCCTTACATTTCACAGAGATGCACACTTAGCAATCCAGATATAATTAATTTTATATCCAGGTATTGAGCCAAGACACTTAAGTTTGGAATTATACTGATTTGGGGAGAAAGTGGATGTTGTGCAAAAAACTTGGGCTACTGCTGCCAGGCACTATACATCCCACAATGCTCTTGTCACTGATGTGTTTTCTCATCTCTATGTGGACACCACAGGTGTTACATGAAAGTATGTCAGCTTGGGAGTTAGGAAAGTTAGAGTGGCATAAAAATAAATTTCACTGATCCACAGAGTTCAGGCATCCTCTCATGTGGATTGACCTGTAAATCTGATGAATGTCCATTTGAACGTTTGCCTGCACCTCACCTTTTGCATTACTGTTCACAGACATTTCATCTTTCTGCTGTGTCACACCACTCTTATAGTGTTCATGGGTTGCAAATCCATTTATTCTCTCTACCACCACATCACATGTACTTAAAACTAACATGCTCTAATAATATTTTCAAAGAAAGTCCATGGGTTTTGTTCAATCCCAAACAATTTCTTTCCTTTACTGTGAGTCTTCATTGTTTAATTTTAGTTGTTTCTTGGTGCCTAGCCCAAAATTCTGACATAGATTATGTTTCCCACAGAACAAGACAGGAGCACCTATGACTTTGAAATTCCAGCTTCACATACTGCAGACCAAAGCACACCATGTTTCTAGTCCCAGGAACTTTTCCAGTCCCCTCTCCCTCTTTCTCTCTTCTCTGCACAAGCAGAATTAAGTGGGAGTTAGCTCAACCTCAAAATATGATCCAAGAAACCAAACTGAGGTTCAGGTTCAGGCACTTACAGCTGTGTTAAATGCAGGTGTCTAAGCTCCCATTACAGCCAGCAGGAGATTTCCTATTGGGTGAAATAAAAACAAATAGTACCTGTAATGTGTTTTTAATCATGGCATTCAGCCCATGTACTTTAGTATGTGTTGTATTTATTGTATTTATTTGCATGTGTTTGTATTTGGTGTCTCATTTACTGGGCATAAGCATAGTGAACTCCATTAATTTTTTTTTTTTTTTTTTTTTTTTTAAGCTCTTGGGAAAGCTAAGGAAAAAAGTAACCAGGAAGGAGAGAAAACACACGTGCCAAAGGATGTTCTGCATCCATGACAAAGAAAAAACCCATAGAATATTCTTGGTTCTTTCTGTCACTATGACAACAACGACACAGAGACAGAAAATTTGCAATTTGAACAGCAAAGGTAGAATTTGGGGCTCTTGCACAAGCCATTAGCCGGATGGATGTACAGCTTCACCCTCCAATAGGAATTTTGTTGCTTGTGGCCATGTCCCCAGTACACATTCTAGGGCTAATTTATTTAGTTGACAAGGTCTGGACCTTGCAGCCTGAAGATGTAAAGTTTTGTATGACTGAACCATCTTCAGAGTCCCAAATGTCTAGCCAGGGAATCTTCCTCCTTCCATTTAGACACTTGGGACTACAGGCAGATCTCCCAGTCCTCCCAGTACCTTTAACAGCTGTGGGACTGCTAACAGGAGACCTCATCTGACTTGTTACTCTGAAAGGAAGGAAGGGAGGAGAGGAAAGAGGATCATGTGCTCCACAAGTTAGATATGTTCCAGGAGTGGTGGAAGAGTCTGATTCTATGCCAACCACCCAGGTAAACAACAGGACAGATTTTCCATGGCCACTTCCAGAATGAATATTTGCTAAATCAAAATATGGGGAGATGCTTGCCCTGTAGATTTCCCTATGCTTGCAGGAAATCACCTTCTATCTTGTGGCAGGCATTTAGGATTGCATTGCTCGTCCAGGCCCTTTTTGAAAGCTCTGCTGTGCAGGGTAACTATGACACATCAGCTGCACGAACTCTGCGTGCTTTTTACTGCTAATGTTGTCCACAGTGTTGGTTCAATTAGAATGGAAAAGCATAAAAAAAAAAAAAAATTTCCAGATTTTATAAGATTAGAAGAGTTTTTTAATCTGCCCTTTTAAAGCCATGCAAATAAGAAGCTTTCTCCGCATTAGCTGTATTTTCCCTTGGTCCCCACTCTTGTTGCTATGGGTTTCCTAGTACCTTCCAATAGGAAGGTCCCACCAAAGGATTCTCCTTTTATTACCTGATTCCCTGGAAATAATGTTTGTCCTGGTTTATTCATTTCTCATACATCTTAAAAGACTGAAGTGTATCTCCACTTTTTTTTCCAGTGACAGGTTCAGAGAATTATAGCAATAAATGGTAGGAGATTTGCAAAGGATGACTTCATCTCCAGAATTCTGTGTGTCTTCACACAAGTAGTGACAACAAGTCTCTCATTGGACCATCTGGTTTTTAAATCCCAAGCTTGTACACTGTTTTTTGAATAAGCAGAGTTCAGGGAGGGCATCAAAGTGCAGTTGGTGTACAAAGCTTTCTCCTTGTAGGTAATTAGCTTTCTTACTATTCACTGCACATATTTGAGTGTCTTGTCCCTTTGATTCCTGCCCAAGCCAGTGCCTTTCCCATTTGTTATGGCAATTGTTCTGTGTTTCATCAAGAACTCTGGTGGGCACAAAAGGAGTATCCAGCCATAACAAGCTGAATGTTCCACTGAACCCTTGGGATAAAATCTAACATACTATAGGCTAAAAGGACGGCCATGGCCTCTGCTGGTATTTGTAGCATATTCAGCTTGAATTCTCAGCCCTAGAGTAACCCTGAAAACAAGAATCTTTCTGATATTTATGGAGAGACTGGTGTTATTTTTACTGAGTTCTTAGGATTTGCATTAAAGTAAATATTTCATACCAGAGAAAGAAGAATTTCTGGAGATACTTTATGCCATCAGAAGGCAGAGTATGATTGCAATAGTGTTCCCTGAACCTATGAGTCATGTTAATGTCCATGCTGTAATAAGAAGATAGGCTCAATTTTCTAGTAACGTATTTTGCTCACATCTTGTAAAAACATGGAATTGTGCAGCTTACCAATGGGATTCTCTAAAGTCTTGACTCTTCCTTTCTTCCCAGTTTATTCACATTTTCCCTATATTTGCCACTAATAAATTTTTCAGCCCTGTGTTTTACCTCTATTGCTCAGTTTGGGTTTTTTTTTAGCCTGCCTTAATTTTAATCAGAATTGGTTTATATCATTCACTAATTATTGCTCTAATTATAAAGAAAAGACTCACTGTCAAGCTATGTAAAAAAAAAAGTATTTTCCTCTTACCTATATCCAGTCATTACTATTTTATTCTTGGTATGTTTCAAAAATCTCCCTAACTTACCATGGAGAACTTATGCAAATAACAGCTTTGAGTCTTAATTTTCTTACTTTTTCTCAGTACATTACTATGATTTTACTGAGA
Organism: Pyrgilauda ruficollis; assembly: GCF_017590135.1. NCBI lineage: Eukaryota > Metazoa > Chordata > Aves > Passeriformes > Passeridae > Pyrgilauda > Pyrgilauda ruficollis. The sequence continues at coordinate 184,966 of NW_024524266.1, read as the reverse complement.
GTTTCTGATTCTGTACAAGTTGTGGTTCAGACCAGTTGCTCAGTAAAGGTCTCAGATTTTTGATAGACCCAATTCATGTAATCTGTTCCTGAAAGCCAACTTTGTCATTTTGCAGCCCCTCCAGACTTCATAACTAGTGGAAACAGGTACAGCTGATCCCAAGAAAATTTCATGCCATAGTGCCATAGTTATTTCTGCTCTCACTTGAATTTCATGCACATGACAATGATTCCCTATTTAGATTCCTTTGTACATCTCTTCTTACTCCTTGAGATTTAAAGTAACAAAATCACAGAATAAATTAATTTGGAAAAAGCCTCTGAGATCATCAAGTCCACCATGTGATGAAACACCTCCTTGTCAAGCAGACCATGGCACTGAGTGCCACATCCAGTCTTTCCTTAAACACCTCCAGAGACAGTGACTCCAACACCACCCTGGGCAGCCCATTCCTATGTATCATCAACCTTTCTGTGAAAACCTTTTTTCCTAATGCCCAACCTAAACCACCTCTGGTGCAACTTAAGACTGTGTCCTAAACATGTATTCTGGTGTGTTCTTCTGGACAATTTCGGCAACAGACACAGGGCACTAGGTCAGGAGAAGTTAATTCCTGGACTAAAGGTCCTTCCTTCACTGAAAATATTGTCTTCTGCCTTCCCAGCCAGACTCCCAAAACAGAGCTATGCCAGTGAGTCTCAAACACCTTGCAGAGTTTATCCATAATCCTCAGCATTTGTGCAGGAGATGAGCGAGTTTGGCCCTCTGTTCCTGTTAGATCCTTCTGGTCTTGTCCAAGCTTTTGTATAAGTTGAAAAAAGGACTTATCAACACTAGCCCCATATTCATTTATAAACTTTCACACTGACAGCATCAGAAATACCATGTACACCTGTGTGAAGGAGGTGCTCTGTGGTACAATTTTTGCTAGAACCGTAATACTTCACTGGTTTACAATTCCTAGGAATCTCACCCTACTTCTCATATTTAGGACAGATATTTTAAGAAAATTCAACCTCTTTCCAACCCACTTTTACCTTCAGCTGTTGTAATGTGAAAGCACACATTTGCTCTAGTGACTTTCTTTCTTTCTTTATTAATTTCTTCTGACCTAAATGCCATCTGTTCTTGACATTTGCTTGAAACTTAACTGGTCCTGCTGAAATTCGCCCCAGCTTCTAAGCATTAGTCAAAACAAAAGTATTTTCCATGGAGTAAGCATTCTTATGAAAGCCAATATTATATTAATGAATATATTTTACTTACTGTAGAAGAAATAATATTTCTGAGTCTATTCATAATAAAAGTCTATTCCTAATATGATCCATTTCTTCCATAAACTCTGATACTACTAGCCAATGCAACTGTGTCTTCCTTTGTGCAAAGATTTCTGCAGAAATCCTGCTCAATCAATAAAATGCTCAGATCTTCAGTCTGCCTTCTCACTGCTTGACTCCAGCGGGTGCCTAAGGTTCTGGTTTGACACAGAACACAGCAGGAATCACAAAAGTCAAAAGCCTCATGTTACTACTAGCAAAAAAAGCAGGTCACGAACCGTCCTTTGGCACAGGAACCAGCTGGCACAACATGGCTTTCATACACACAACTAAACTCTTATCTCCTGAAATAGGTCAGTTCCACGCAGACAGTCTGCTGGGAATGTCCTGGCACACAGGGACTCTTGAGCTGTTCCACAGGGACTGCACCAGGGACACCACCACCCAGGGGACACTACAGAGGATGACCAGTGCTGTGCCTTAATCCTGAACCCCAGACCCATTTAGTTTACTGCTGTAGGGGTAGCTATAGGGATAGAGATCAAAAAATGCCTGCAACACCAAACAGAACTGAAATCTAAATTGTATGTTTGATTGCTGCCTCCCTTGTGCTTTAGAGACTTCTTTCAATGCTGTTTTTGACAGTATCTCCAAATTAAGGCATCCTCTCTGCTCTTTCATGTCATCATTAATTGGCCCTTTTCCCTGGACAACCAACTGGATCTTTTCAACCAACACTGAAAATGCTCTTGTGAGGTACTAAAAAAAAATATATGAAAAAACTGTGATCTATCTGAATCTGCACTTACTGTCTGCAGTCCCCTGTTTTACAGTGAAGTGTCACAGGGTCTCTCCTCCCTATGACATACTGGAGCACGGCACATCTCATGGAGAACAGCCCATGCTGCTGCTAAGTTGATTTGCTTACCTACTCGCATCTCAAGTTCTGTTTGATCCACATTTTGGGTTAAGCTGCCCTCAGAAGCTGCTAGACACCAAAACCTTGTTTCTGTCCTGACACTACTCTGGGTTCTTTGGCTTCAAGAAAGAGCATTTCAGGTTATTAAGGAGACAAGTGTACACGATATATCTCTGTCATCTGGTATATTTTTCAAAATCAGAGACCTCCAGCTCAAGAAATAGGAAGGGCATGAAATATGTGCTAGCCCCACTTTGTCCTCAGCTCTGGAATATTTTTCCTGAAAAATTTAGTGTCTGAAACTTGCAGTTGCATTATCATGAACATAGACAACTGCTGTTGCAGCAGGGATGGAGAGTAGCGTTGAAGACTGCTGACTGTGTGAGTAGAGATTGAGAAAGCCTGTGGCCAGTTAGGGACACACATCTCTGCAGCTCCTGTTTCTCATGTGTTTCTACATACAGCACCCAAAAGCACATGCTCTGCATTGTTTTGCTTAAAAGCGAAGGTTTTAATGCTTGGGGGTACCTGAATAAAAAAGAAAATACCTGTTGTTGGTTGACTTGTTGCTTCCCCCCCGCCCTTTTGCAATAGGAAAACAAATCCATTTCCAGCTGTTCAATTGTCTGATCAAGGTGTAAACACAAAAAGTGTTGTTACCTTCGTATACGCATTTCAATAAAAGCAAAACAAAACGCTGGGTGCCAAACACTGAAACACCAGGAAACATCAGAATTGAGGCTGCAAAACTTCACGTGGCACACAGCGTACCTCCGCTATTGCAGAACCAGGGAATTGTTTAGGTTGGAAAAAGCCTCCAAGATCACTAAGTCCAATGCTTGACCCAGCACTGCTACTAAACCATGTCCTGAAGTGCCACAGTTCCCCAAAAGATGAGGCGAACACTCCTACAGGTAGCAGCAGCTTTCCTGGAAATAACCACTTTTCACTGAAGAAGCCACACAAATCCCCTCACTCCAACGTCCCCTCCCTACCCGGGGAGCACCTGTCCTTTGCAGCCCGCGGCGAGGAGCGGCGGCGCCTCCCCAGCCCTCACAGGTGCTGGAGGTGAGCGCTGCCGGGATAGGGACAAGGGCAGGGACAGGGACAGGGACAAGCACTGCGCTCCCTTCCCTCGCCCCGCCACACAAAGGGCCCCGCTGCCTCCCGCGGAGCACGCACGGGGCGGGGGATGCCGGTGCCGGGGCGAGGATCGGAGCCCGGACAAAAGGCAGCCCCTCTCCGCCGCCTCCCCGCCCGCGGGCGGGGCCCGGCGGCGCCTCCCCCGCGCTCCATCCCATCCCATCCCATCCCGCTCTCTCCCTCCCTCCCTCCGTCCCTCGCCGCGGGCCCCGGCGGGAGGCGCTGCCCCACTCGCCCGGTTGAGCTGCTGAGCGCCGGCGGCAGCGGCCACCTGGTCCTCGGGCAGGGCGGGAGGTGAGTGAGGCGGTGCCTCATGGCCCGCGGGGCCCGGGCGGAGCGGCGGGGCCGGGCCGGGCCGGGCCGCACCCCCGGGGCAGCCGCGCTCACCGGCGCTCCGCGGCTCTCCCTGCCGGGCGCCGTGCCGCTCCCTTCCTCTCTGTTTGCCCCCCTCAGCGTCGGCGGCGATGGGTCCGGGCTGGGGGAGGAAGCCAAACAAAGGCAAGCACGGTAACCTGCCTGAAAACGAGCGGACAAACGCAAAACGTGGCGCCCAGCGCGGGATGCCCTCTCCTCCCGAGGGGCGTGGGGGAAGCCGGGGCTGCCCTGCCCTGAGCTGCCGTGGTTCGAGCAGGGCTTGTGCCCTTGGGGTTGCTTCCCCGAATTACAGCCCCGAGTTGTATCCCCGAACCGCAGAAACAAAGCGGTCCTTTGGTGTGAAGAAGGTGTTTTAGGTGGGGGGTGTTGTTGGCTGGTGTTACCTGCAATGGTTAATCACAGGGACTATAAAAGAGGATGTTGCTGCCGCTTGTGGTGTTTATTTCCCTTTTGTGTTTCATTGGGACTGGACTATTAAAATAAATTTGTTGATTATGTTTGTAGATTTTTTTGCATGGTTTTGTTGTTTTAGGTTTGTTTGGCTTTTTGTGTGTGTGTTTTGTTTTTTACTTCTGTTTCTTTTGTATCTACAAAAGGAAGGAGATTTAAGTGTTTGTAATCTAAAAACAAGAAATAAAGGTTTATTTAAAGATATTTTTAGCCAAAAACCTTGAAAAGGAATTTAGGAATTTAAAACTTTATCGCCACAGACTAGGCAATGGCAAGAGCCTATTTGCTCTTACAAGCCCTTTATTTCCTTTATAGAGCCAGTTTGATTTAGTGATTTCAGAATGACTGAGACTGTGAACAGCAAAGAAATAGAAAAATTCAGAAAGCAAATAAATAGAAGCCAATTTCTTTTTTCTTAAAAACCTTTTGCAGGTTGCCTTTTTATGATAATCATAAGTGCTTTTTGGAGTTTATTAGTATAAACAGAGCTTTTCTGGCATGGGGAGTGGAACAGTCAGTTTAATGTTCAGTAGCAGGGTCTATGTTTATTAAAGGTACTTACCCTGTGCAAGTTTAGTTAGCATGTTGAAAGAAATAATGCTATTCTGAACAGAAGGAAACGTCGTTTTAGTAGGAGGAGAGAGGAAAAACGTTTGTTGTGGACCCTAATTCAAGAAGGTGCTAAAGCACAAGTCTAATAAAGGCACAGTGGTAGGGTAGGGAATTGAGCATTGTTTTTGCACTTGATGTTGCATGTCCTTTTCTTGTTTTCTTGTGTTTTGGGTCTGGCTGCTACCACACAACCCTCTTGGTCCATTATTATCCCTTCTGTAGGGAGGTCTGGGTCATGCACGTGATTTTGTTTTTTTTTTTTTTTTTTTTTTTTTTTTGTGTTGAACTTTGCAATTCTTTGGTTTCAGATGGCTTCCAGAAGTGATATGCTTCACTGATTTGGCACTGGACTATACAAAAGTAATTACAGAAGTTGTGTGGAAAGGCTTTTTTTTTTTAATGATGGAGGTCTTTAAAATCAGTCTTGAAGGCAGCCACCTGTGTGCACTGTTGAGGCTTTGCAAGAGTTTCAAAATAGCTACCAGATTTAATCGTCTTAAAACATAAATCTGCTTGAAACTTTGAATGCAGTGCTCCTTTCGCAATTAAAGTTGTCAGTTGCAGTTTCTAACAAAATTACACTGTTGGGTAAATCTATAACAAATTCATTAGGAAGTATTCATCATGGTTACTTAACAGGAAATTAAATCCTGTAGCAGAGTAGATCGGAAGAGAACTTGCCTCCTCTTTCCTAAAGCATTACCTTTACCTTGCACTCAGGTTCAACAGATTCTGCAGGCAGAATGGACAGGACATGGGCAGCACTCTCCATCTCTGTAGACAGGCAGTTGGGGAAGGTTTATTGAGCCTTAGGAAACCTCAACCATGCCTTTTTTTCCCTTCTGTGTGTGTGATGGTAAAAGACTGAATGCTGAAGCTACAAGTCTTGAGGGTTTTCTTGGTGGGTTATTGCAAGATGCTTTTGATCTGCCACAAGCTGGGTTTGGGGAGGGCTGGGGGGTGGGAGGAGGAAGAGAAGGGACATGTGGAGTAGATGTTCTGTGAGCCCTTTGAAACTGGACACCTATTATATGTTTGTCAGCAAGTTGGTGGTATGAAGTGACCCAAGTGATCTCTCAGGGACCTGTGTCCTCTGAGCTGAGCACAGCACATACTCCTGTTTTACGGTCACTGAACAAAGGCACTCTCCTTGGGGCTTTCTGCAGAGAAAGGTCTTAGATGTTCCAAGTTCTGATTTCAAGAGAAACTGCTAATACTATGATGCTTGTTCCCCTGATAAATAAATTAAAAACCAGAACGTGCCATGTACTCCCTGACCTTCAGAAAGTAGCATGTATTTTTCTTCTTTCAACTCAATTAGTCTGGGAGTTGGGATTTGTGTGCTTGGTCACAGGTACCTCTGAGTTAAACAAATGGGATTTGTGTAGTGCCCTCATTCTGGTGGGCAGCATCTTGTATTTGTCACGGCTTTGTGCATGGAATAATGCATTGGTGAGATGGGAGTTTGGGTTTATCATGACAACAACTTGAACAAGGGGAGATTTATCAGCCCCTTGAAATAAGGGGTCAAGTACAAAACCACCTCATTCTCCACAGAGTACTCTATAGCACTATCAGCTTCTATTGTGTTTCAGGCTTAATCTAAAAATGAAACCTGGCTTGTCATTCTCTGGGGTCTTGGAAAAAATCTGTGAAATGTGATCTGAGTGAAAATAGATACAGTGAACTGTTCTAGAGGAGTATAAGCTGCTCTTCATGCTGCATTAGAAGACACCGTGTTCAGGCCAGTATTTTATTTGATGTCTCATGGATGGAAAGAGAAATAAGTGGGAAAGAAAGCTGGGGTTGTGGGGGCAGTATGAGGGGGCAAGAGGAAAAGTTTAGATATCTAATTCCAAAAGCTCCATTTTCAGGAATGTAGGTGGTTTGGTGGGAGTTTTAAAGCTAAGAAAATTATGCTTTTGCTAATAATGATCTCTAGGCAACTGGAATTCTGTAATATGGAGGTTTTCTCACACTTACATTAACACTCCTCAGACTGATTTTCTTTGGTTATACTCACTAAAAATATGGAAGTCTTGCATTCAGCAGTAGACATCACATTTGTGCAGAAGGAACAACGAGCCACTTTTCAAATTCCATGCTGTATAAAAGTTGAAATCTGTTTTTTTTCCTGTTTGCAAAGGGGAAGTGTGGCATGTATAAGGTCCAGGTTTCTGTAGAACATGAGATGCAGCTCAGGTGAGTTTGCTTACAGTCAGTTGCTTTGTCCATACCCCATTTCATTCCTGCATGGAGCTGTTGTTTCCTTGTCCTTGTGCTCTGCTCAGGTGGTCCATGGATGGCTTGGTGAGCGCTGGGCCCATAACTCTGAAAAGGAAGAGAATTTGGCTGAGTACTTGAAGCTCTTCCTGGACCTGTGTGCAGTGGGTAGACCCAGGCTGTAGGGAAGGTTGCTCAAGTCTTGGGAACTCAGCTACCCCCTGTCATCCTAGGTTTATCTTTTTATTGTCTTGTTAGAGGTCTTAAAATATATTGGACAATTCTGAGTTGACTAACAAAAGATAAACTTCTTATGGCTTTCTGCCCCAAAAGGAGGAAGCTGACTGACTTCATTTAAATTTGTAAGCATTTCTCAAAGAAGTGGCTACCTATAGGTGAAAAGTTGAATAAATAAGAAAGCATTTCTCTTATGAAACACATTTGATTTATTTCCTTTGTAGGGGCCTCAGGTTAGCTCTTGCTAAATAGTCTAGCATTTTCTTTGAAATGTGTTTTCCACATCAGCCTGATGATGACTTTTAATGCTTTGTGAAAGGCTTTTAAGTACAAAATGAGACCCTTTATCTTGAAGGACTACTTAGCATTCAAGTTAAATGTTGATCACAGTCCAATTCCAAGTGAGAAAAAATTTAGTCTTTAAATTGATTTTGACTTAAAAGATGTGAGGGTATTCTGCATCCCCTAGAGAGTGATTAGAATGGGGCTTTGTTGCTGGTTTTTAATTTTCATCTTTCTGGAAAAAAAATGTAAAAGGACTGGGAGAAGGGCAGGAGTAGAAATACAATATCTCTATAGGAAGAACTTGAGTAATTTCATGGACTTCAGTAAAGTCCTAAAGTGTTTTATTGTTTTTATTATGCAGCTCATTCTTTGTGGCACTCTGTTGGTAATGAGCACAAAAGTGGGACTTTTCATTATACAAAGTCAGATTGATCTACAGTTGCCTTGGACTCTAGAGTTGAAGTAAGGGGCTGATGAGCTTCAGAGGATGCCCATCTCTCTTACTCCAGGGAATGCTGAAGTCCTGTGGGTCAAGTAGGTTCTTAACTTGGACATCCCAGTTTCATATCTGATCTTGGATGGGAGAAACCTGGGCCATGATTTGTGTCTGATGTGTTTTGCACTTTCCCCTTGCACTGGGAGATGGGAAGAATGGCTGGCTAGCATTGCAAAGCATACAAATTGGGAAGAATGCTACAGACAGATACATACACCTGAAATAAGATTCCCACCAGAGCAATACTGGCAGGTTAAAATATCATTCAGTGTATTTTAATCCATCCTAAAATAAAGACATATTATTATACAGATACTGGTGTCCAGTCCAATTCTCCTGCAGAGACCTGCAGGGTGCATCATCATCTGGACTCTGCTATCTCTATTGATGTGGGTGTACTGAGCTTGGTGAATTACTAAGCTTAAAGTTGCTATCCAGGCTGGATATTAAACAGTTTTTCTTTAAGGGCATTCTCATTAAGTGTCACTGTGTATATGGAAAATAAGTGTGTGAATTCTTAGTAGGTGCTGAATTAGGAGCGATTTTCCCCACACAAATACATTTTATTTCTCAGTGACTTAAATGGAACAATGATTAAAGCACAGTAAAATGCTGCACTGAGTCAGTGCTGAGGGAGGTAATTCACAGGACAATCTGAAAATATCGGACAAGTGGTCTTAGAAATGAGATATATTTAAATGTTTGTGTTACACCTGACTAGAAATAATGCCCTTCGCCAGGGAAGTGGCTGAAGAAATTGCATCATGTGTCAGCAACAGTGATCTACTAACAGGGCATGGATTGAGGGTGATGGGGACCCTGGGAGTTGGGTTTAACTGCTGTGGTGAAGTGGCTGCAGAATGTGGATTTAAGTTGCTGAGAAAACTGTGTGCCTTACGTAATCTGGTTACATTTGAAGATAATTATTAACTACTGCCTTTGCAATGTTGTTCTTGAATTAAAGGGGGATTTTGGATGGAAAACTGAAGTAAATTCAATGAAGTGTGTGTGCAAAGTAATTGAAATAAGATTCTTGCTTTCAAAAACTGTTCTTTTGTCTGAGTTTCATAAGCATTGTTTCAGGAAGCATTTGCACCTCAATTAAGGAGTAATGTGGAATTAAGAATATTAAGACTATTATTACTTATGTACAGCTTGTGAGCCCACAGTTAGAGATGTCCTGGCTGCAGTGAAGTCTACCAATGCCTTTGTGTTCTGACAAATGAATCCAGATTCTGCCCCTGCTTTTCCTTGGGTATTTCACCAACTTTGATGTCTGCAATCTAATTTAAAGCAAACAGAAAAAAAACCCTCAAACTCTCAAGCAGTATTGGTTCTAGCACATGAAACTGAAGTTTGGGAGCAGTTGTTCAGACCTACAAAATCGCCTACAAAAGGCAGTTTGGGTCTTGGGCTTTTTCCATGGTGTATCAGCCTAGTTTTATGCTGGCTGAAGGCATGAGTTTATCTTTGGATGCTTTGGAATAATAAGAAAAGCTACTTGTGTCTTCAGTGTCACTGCAGTGATCCAAGAGGAGGTACATCCATCAGGGATGCTTTGACTGTTTGGAACATCTTGTGTTAGTTCATAAACCAAAAGAGAAAGTTAAGATTTTCTGGGGTTTCTTTTTTCCTCTCTTTTTTATGTTTCCCTTTTTCTAGGCAATCTTGGTCAAGAACTTTTATGAATGTGCAAGATGCCTCTCTTCATGAAAGTGTGACAAACATATACAGTGACTATCTCTCAGCCCTTGTGTATTTTTTCCCCCCAACTTCTTTGCCTCTAGAGTTCCTACTGTGTTTTCTTAAGATCTCACACAACCATTCTTAAAATCAAGATGATCAGTGGATAAGGTCATAAATGCGTGTCTTTAACTGCATGTTTGTGTATAATTATTTCTGACAAACTTCAGGCCTTTCTATTCCTTAAAGAAAGGCAATAAATGAAAAACTTATTTCTAGACTAATTTGCTGGATTCTGAAGCATAGATCCAGTTCACCTTGCACAGGAGCGGGGAGAAAAACTGCTGTAAGTTTCTGGGATTCTTGTCTCCTGCAAAGAAGACTTCCCTATCTTTGCCTCAATTCTTGGGCTAAAAAGTAGAGAACTTTAAGCTTTTCTAAGTGGCTTTAAGAAGTGAAATCTATTTAGTGTATCATATGTAAGGGTAAGTGAAAGAATTCCCTCTGCTCCCACAGAATTTAAAAAAATTGCTATGAAGTGCTTTTTTAATGAAACCCCCCTGTGCACACTTGTGCCTGTCACTGCACATGGCATGCCAGACAGTTGTAGAGGCAGAAGCATCTTAAAACTGTGTCCTATTTGCTACATACATTATTTACTAGCAGAATGTGCGTCAGTACAGCTGGAAGTGTTTGCCACTTTCTGTGTGACAAGGAGGATGTGTGCAATGAACCTGTCCAGTTCAGCAGCTGTAGAAAGAGTTGAGCAATTTGCTTTTAACTCCATTGCCCATCCTCTTACAAACACTGCAAAGCCAAAGTCTGGAAATAGGCAAAGAGAACTGATGAAATGGCAGTACGTTGTCTAAAATAAAACAAAATTGCTCTCTTTAAACTGGAGAGAAGATGTACCTTGCTGTAATACTTGAAGGATGTTTTATCTGGAAATCTCTTCTGTTGAAGCATTGCAGTAAGTGCCAGAGAGAGTACTTTATTCTTCATGGGTGATTCCTGTGGGATCTGGTGCTAAATGATCTCTTTTTTTGCCCTTTTTTAAAACAGATACCACTTTTATATTAAGAAGGCTTTTAAAGTGGATTTTACTTTGTTCAGGTCTATAACTGACACTTTGAAATGTAATGCAGAGAATGCAGACTTATTATTAATATCCATGGTCTGGAGTGATGCTTTTACTCAATCAGCAGCTAGAAACAGATACACTAGAAACACTTGGATTTTGATGCTTGCAGGACAAATGAAGATTATGCATCTGTTTCTTTTCTAAAAAGCATTAAATTTGCCCAGAGAGATGCATACGTCCCCTACTTGGGCCTGGTGCTTTCCAGATGGACTTGGAAAAACCTGTCAGGTCCTTTGTGCTTGGAAATTTGGACCATTATTTTTCTTGCCTATATGCCTTCTGGTGGAGAGTGGGAAGAAACCCATCTCTGGATGTGGTGTAATTTCCTGAAGAGTACAGGGGAAGCAAGGACAGGTATCCTGGGAAGATTTCAGGGATGCAGTCCAGTTGTAGGGTTGTGGTGAGGAAGGCCAAAGTGAAACTAGAACTGAACTTGGCACGAGATGCAAAGAGTAGTGAGAAGGGATTCTGTGAGTATGTCAGCCAAAAAAAGGAAAGTCAAAGAAAGTGTACCCTGCGGATAAGCAAGGCTGGCATACTGGTAACAGTGGATGAGGAGAAGGCTGAGGTGCTCAGGCTTCACTGGCAGCCTCTCTTCCCACGCTTCACGAGTAGATGAACAGCAAGATGGGACCAGGGCAGCAAAGTTCCTCCCACTGTAGGATAAGATCAGGTTTGTGACCACCTGAGGAACTAAAAAGTATGGGATCTGATGAGATGCATCCTAGAGTCCTGAGGGAACTGGCTGATGTTGTCAAGCTTTCGGCATGATTTGAAAAGTCATGGCAGGGGAAGTCCCAGGTGACTGGAAAAAGGAAAACATGGTACCCATCTTTATAAAGTGCAGGAAGGAGGACCCTGGGAATTGCCAACCTGTCAGCCTCATCTCTGCCTGGAAGATCATGGAACAGATCCTCCTGGAAACTGTGCTCAGGCTCATGGAGGACAGGGAGGTGATTAGGGACAGCCAGTGTGACTTCACCAAGGGCAAGCCCTGTCTGATCAACCTTGTGGCCATCTGTGATGGAGTGGCCACATCAAGTGACAAAGGAAGGATTACAGATGTCATTTATCTGGACTTACGTAAAGCCTCTGACTCGGTGCCCCATAACATTCTTCTCTCTAAACTGGGGAGAGTTGGATTTGATGGTGGACTGTTCAATGGATGAGGAATTGGTTGGATGGTCATATAGAGAGGGTGGTGTCAATGGCTCAGAGTCTTGATGGACATCAGTGACAAGTAATGTCCCTCAGGGATCTATACTGGGATCAGTGTTACTTAATATCTTCACTAATGGCAAAGGATTGAGTGCACCCCCTGCAGGTTTGCAGATGACACAAAGCTGAGTGGTGCTGTTGACACATCTGAAGGATAGGATGCCATCCAGAGGGGCCTGGACAAGCTCAAGAAATGGCCTCCTGGGAATCTCATGTGGTTTAACAAGGCCAAAGGCAAAGTGCTGCACGTGGGTGCAACCGCTGGTATCCATCTGGGCTGGGGAATGAGCTGCGGTGGTGTCAATGGCTCAGAGTCTTGATGGACATCAGTGACAAGTAATGTCCCTCAGGGATCTATACTGGGATCAGTGTTACTTAATATCTTCACTAATGGCAAAGGATTGAGTGCACCCCCTGCAGGTTTGCAGATGACACAAAGCTGAGTGGTGCTGTTGACACATCTGAAGGATAGGATGCCATCCAGAGGGGCCTGGACAAGCTCAAGAAATGGCCTCCTGGGAATCTCATGTGGTTTAACAAGGACAAAGGCAAAGTGCTGCATGTGGGTGCAACCGCTGGTGTCCATCTGGGCTGGGGAATGAGCTATTCAAGAGCAGCCCTGTTGAGAAGGACTTGGGGTGCTTGTGGATGAGGCAGTGTCCAGGTGCTGCTGAACACAATCCAGCCATGTGCACCTGCAGCCCAGAAAGCCATTGAGTCCTGGGTGACATCAAAAGCAGTGTGGGCAGCAAGTTGAGGGAGGGGATTCTGCCCTTCTCTCTGATGAGAGCCCACCTGGAGAGCTGCATCCAGCTCTGGGGTCTCCAACATCAGGAAGATGTGGACATGTTGAAGTGAGTCCAGAGGAGAAGATGGATATGAAGATGGTCACAGGGCTGGAGCACATCTCCTATGGAGACAGGCTGAGATGGTTGGGGTTCTTCAGTGTGCGGGAGACCTTACAGCACCTTCCAGTACCTAAGGGAGCCTGTGGGAAATCTAGAGAGGGACTTTCCACAAGGGTATTTGGAGATAGAAAAAGGGGTAATATTTTTAAGCTGAAGAAGGATTGATTTTATATTAGATGTAGGAAAGGAGAGGCTTTTTGTTTGGTTGTTTGTGGTTTTGTTTGTTTGTTTTACAATGGGGTGGTAGATAAGTGGTAGATATCCCATCTCTGGAAACATTCAAGGTCAGGTTGGACAGGGTTCTGAGCAACCTCATTGAGTTGCTCATTGTAGGAGGATTGGGCTTTGTGACTTTGTAAGTCAAACTGTTCAATGACTCAACTTCACAGAGTTCCCAGCTGCCTTTAACAGTAGGAAAGATCATGTTGGAAAGATCGAGATGTTTCCTCATGTGGACAAAATCTTTCAAGTTAATGCTGTTTTAGTTGTTATTTCAAGAAGGGGGTGATTTTTGTTTATGTTAAAAAACAAACCTCCCTGTAGTTCTCTGGCATAAAATGAGAAGCTAGCAGGTGTTTAAGGATGTTTAAGGATGTGCTTGGTCTCTTACCTGCAAACACATATAATAAGCCTGGTGATTTCTAGCTCCTTCTAGGCTAAGGGAGCCGTTGCCCCTTCCTTCTGCTCAGGAAGAGGGCAGTGGTGGAGGACCTGAGTGCTGTGTCAGAAACCAGTCTTCTCTTCCTGCCAGATTTCAAATGGCAAGGTTTCATTCAGTTAATTTGTTTAATGAAAACTTTGTTTAATGAAAACTTGGTTTAATGAAAACTTTGAACTGTAATTTTGGCCTCACATATAATAGCAATCACAGTATCTTGTCCTTTTTTATAATTTTTTTTTCTTTTACTTTTGTGACAACCCATGTTCTGGTGTGTTCTTTCACCTAGTTAAAATTGACTTTAGATAAACTTGGCTTTTGAGATAAATATTGACTTGTTCTGTGAAAAATACACAGTGATAATAATTTTTTTTTGCCTTTATGCAGATCACATGTAATTTGATGTTTGTATACTGGTTTTTTCTTTGATTTTTTAAATTAGCTTCCTGACTTTTGATATAAGCATTTTGAGAAACTACAGGAAACTCAAACTTTTTACTTTGGGTACTATACCATGGATGATTATTGTAAACTGCATATTTTTTCTTCAAATAAAATAACAGATATAATTTGTATGTAATTGTTAGCCTTAACATTTGAGCCTCTTCTTTCAAGTAGCAAGGTTTTTTCCTCGTGTTTTGCAGAAAATGATTTTCTGTTTGTTGTTATATTTCAGAAGTCAGCTCACAGAGTTTTCATGTCTGACTACTGGTATCGGACCCTGCTCCTGTGCAAAGAAACTGGAAGCTGCAACTGTTTTGCAACAGCCAAGCAGCCTAATGAAGAGAAAGAAGAAGACACCAGCCATCAGGTTGTGGTGTCAGATACCATGCAGCTTGTGCAAGATAAGCAAGAGGTGACAGAAATCATGGCAGGTGAGAAAAATAGGGCATATTTTGAAACTGGCCGGCTGGCTGCCAGACTGTTAAGAAGAGGATGGATGGCTTCAAGAATTTTAGCATTTGTATCTCATCTCTAACAATGAGAGTAGGACAGGGAGCCCAAGAAAAGGAATAGCTGAGTATTCACTGGAGGGGGCTGATGTCACCACGAAAACAAATGGTAATAGCAGCCATTGAAAACCTGTACTTGGGAGGACTGATGCTTCTTATAAGGAATTAAAATGATTGCACAAATTAATTGTTCAGCAAAAAATAGCCACCCCAGAGAAACCTCACCTACCTTCCTACAGTTTTAAAATCGTAGCTAAGAAGCAAGTAAAATATACCTCAGCACCATATCACATTACTTTTGTTGCTGTGGACCATAAACAAAAAACTGTAGTGAGTGCTAGTTTATGGTTGCTGGGAGTAAGACTACTTTTTTTTTTACTATACCATCTGATCTTCTATTTACCCATGCAGGAGGTTGTCATGTATGAATAGAAGCTTTCCTGTGGTATTAGTGCAGATGGACAGGAGTTTTATAATTTGATTAGCAGTTGTATCTGATGGCATTTGGTCTTTTAAGACATCTTCATTTCATTTTGAAAAATGCTTTTATAAAGCCTCCTAGGTAATTAAATTTAATTAGGTAATTAAATACCTAAATATATTTATGCAAACCTCTCTAAGCTGGAAAGAGTTCCAAAACTGGAGAGGTGGAATTCACTAAAATATGGTTTTGCATTTAATACACAATTATAAAACAGATATGACTTCTTTGTCCTAGCTGGAATGAACTAATGATGTTGCTACTGCAGAATGATTCATAGTCTGCTCTGACTTAACAGGAAGCAGTGATTAGAGTAATCATTTTGCTTTTGTACCAGTGATGTCTCACCCAGAAGGAGGTTTCTTTTGAAGGCAACAAGAAAAGATGCAAAAAAACCCTGCAGTAATTCCAAAGGATGATGTCAGGGTTGATCAGATATGATTTCTGTGGAAATAAGGTGCATATCTAGACCACAAGAGAAAACTGAAGGGAAATCACACATATTCTGACTTTCTAGTGGAGATCTGTGCTGCTTATGGAAGAAGGTGAATATCTGCTTGTTTCAATTTTCTTGTTGTCCCTAACTATTAGAATAGGAGCAAGAAAATGTGAATTTGATTCCTGCAGAGAAGATTTAGACCTAATTGGGGCATTTGTTAAACAGACTACTTAAAGAGCTTGTGCAGTCTCTAGCTTGTTCTTAATGAAGTCTCTAGTGAAACAAACCACTGCTAGAGGTGAGCTGGCTGTACTTGATTCCATCTCAGTGATTTAAGCCAAGCTTAGAGCACTGTGCTTCTGTGGTAGAAGAAGAAACAAAGAAGTCCTGGGAAGGCAGGCCTGGAGTAGGAAGTCAGAGGAAAGATGGTTCTCTGTTGTGTCATCTGGAGGTTTTCAACAAATGGGAAATTGCTACTTCCCCTCCCCAGAAATTCAGGGAAGAGCTGTGTTGGGTTCAAAGCTGCATGTTTATTCTCTGCTGAAGTGTTGGTGAATCAATGGTTGACTGGTTTATTGACAAGGGAAGCTTAGTAAACTGCAGGGACTGAAATGAAAGCAGTGAAGGCAGACCAGGAGCTGAGTGTAGAGGTGACCTTCATAGGCCTGAGACTGCCGGTATTAGTCTGCGCATACTTGACTATGCTAATTTCATCTTGTAGCTGTGGCTGCTGCCCTTCTATCACTGCGGTGTATGTAAAAGGGCCATGAGGTTTAGTGGAAGAAGTTCTGAACGAAGTTTCCTGGCCTGAGAAGTAGCAGATTTCTCATTGAGGATTATATCCATGTCTGGCCTGACAGCTGAATTGCAAGCCATTAATTGAAACTGCAAAGCACATGATGATAGTCTTTATCCCTGGAAAAAGTGGGATGTAGTTTTCAAAAAAAGGTATGTTTGTTTTCTTTTGACTTGAAGACAGCGAGTGTGTAGACTGGGAAAGGAGCTTTCTCAGAACTAGGTAGAGGCTACATGAGAAACTTAGTGGCAGATAATTTTCTGCTAAAGTTCATAAACTTTAGTAAATTAAGTGTGAAAGGTTTTCTGTGCCATATTTAATGTTGTTGTTGCTAGCAGTGAGGATTAACCAAATAATTGTTTGTGGATATTTTACTGGGGTTTGATTTTTAACAAATCATTGCTCTTAATTAATGCAATTTTTATGTTAAGATTTTCTGACTTTATCTAGGGACTGCTAAACAGTCTGTTCTGAAAAGAGCTAACGTGGGGAACATTTAAAATGAGAAGATGTTTTGCTCTATTTTAATACTTATTCAAATATTTATTTCAAGAAAACAAGGAGGTATTTTTTTCTGTTGGTGAAGGAAGGCATAGTGCCTTGTTCTGTGAAACTAATCCTTAGAGTCTTCTCATGGGAAAGAGAGATGCTGCCATAGAAGATAATGTTGGAGTCTTCTCTCGTGTTATTTTTGACTTCTGAAAGCAAATGTGAGGGGTGTTAGTCTCCCATGCAGACTAATAATACTGTATGATGGAGAGCATCTTTCTGCTTTTATTTAAACCATATGTTGCTGTTGCTGAAGTTTTAATTCCCTCTCCCTCCCCAGGAACTCATCTGCTGTGCTGTTGATACTATATGAACAGCAATATTTTTCCTGCAGTGTCTTCCTAGAAGTTATAATTAATATCAGGTCTTCATTGTGTCTGTAAGTGCACACACAGAGAGAAGACACTTGAAAGCTTTAAGAGTCGAGCTTGAAAGCGATAGATGAGCCAGCGTGCAAAATTCAGCTTGGGGCAGAGCACAAGTGAGATGGGAACTTCATAGCACCAGACCAACTTGTGTGTACTCTTGCCTCAATTCAAACGCTGTGTGTAATTCAGCCTTCCCTCTCCTGTCTTCAGCACAGCCTGAAAAGTGGAAAGATCCTGGAAATTATTGGAGGCATGGAAGACAATAATGAGCGTTTGCTAATAATAATTTAAAAAATAGTATTTCTGTGTTTTCTCAGTGCCTGTTGTGTTGTTCTACCTGTGTGACATTGGACTTGAGGAGTGATGTGCTTGGAGGCCTATTTACATACAACAGTTGTTGTTGGGTTTTTTTGTTCTCTCTCCCTTCAAATGGTTGACACCTTTTCTTTATTTGTTTGGATTTTTTCCCCCACCGTTCAGTTCAGGTCTATTTGGAATATAATCTTTTAATGCAGGAGTTTTTGGCTTCCTGCCATGATGCAGCAGGGGAAACTTTTTGTGGTCTCAAGATTTGGTAGTGTTACATCTTTGGAGCTGTAATTGCTGAACTAGTAGGAAATAGCCATGAAGGTGCTACAGTCAAAGCTTTTACAAAAGTAAGGGACTATCATGCTCAGGTTTTGAAGAATCCAAGAATGCAGGTGACAACTGACTGAAGTCTGAAGTTTCCTTAATCCAAACTTACCTGAGATGACATACTCAAGGAGTAGGAAAATTTTTTTTAATTATTTCAAATTATAAAATAGGTGTCATTTTATCAATTTACCTGATTTTTGACATTTTTGCGTCTGGAACTACAAGGCTGCTGAAAAGACAACAAAGTGACTGTGATGTGCCAATTCTAACCCTTGTAGCAGTGCTGCAAAGCACCATATGAGCTGTTGCACTCACAGGCCCTTGAAATGCTCGTCTGTTTCACTCGCGCTCTTTGAAAGAAATGTGCGTGGTATTATCTCAGAGTGTTAAATTGCATTGTTTTCCATAGATAAACACCCTTTTAGGTACTTCTCAGAGGCATTACTGAAGGTGACAGCTTTAACTGAATTATATACATCTGCAACATGACTGTAGCAGGATGCTCAGGATACATTATCAAGATCAATGATGACTCATCACCTGCATCAGAAGAGGGGAAAAAAACAACATTTCTCTTGAACACTTTTACGTCTGGTAACTTCAGTTATACTCAGAACCCGTAGTATAACTTCAGCTGTGTGTACTAGCCCTTTGCTTCCGCTAGTCAGAACTGTGTAAATACAAGATTTCCAAAGTAATGTACAAGGGAAACATTGTGGGTATTCATTGTTACAATTACTACACTGTTTCAAATTAAGTGACTTTTTAGAAAAACAGTAGTTAATTCTGTTTGGATTGAGACCTTTCTATTCCTTGGTAGTGTACAAAGACAGCCTTTAAAAATCTTAATTAAAAACTAAGAAGCTGAAAACTGTCTCTTAGAAGCTGCTTCTGTTGGTAGCTAGAAGAGTGTCGTTGCATTTTTGGGGAGAAGGCTTTCATTTATGCAATAAATTTAGAAAGTCCCTGGATTCTTGGAGCTGTTTTGTGTTCTCCAAGAAGCTTTATCAGATTTGATACCTTAATAGAAGTTTAATTTTAAGTGGCAGAGTTGTGTACATTGCAGTATGCTTCCATTAACAACTTTATGAAAAAGTTTTCTTTGCAGGGGATAACTTATAAACTAGACTGGTACAGCTAGAAGATACATGTGAAAAATGAATGTCATACTGAGTATTTTCTATGAGGTTGTTTGCATACATGAAAAAATAAAGTGTCAACACCAAAATATGTGAGGCAATTGAAGGTTTCCTCTTTGTTAGAATTCCAGAGGCATCTACAAGAAGACCACTTTGTTTCATGGGTGTGACACCAATGTACTTTCATTAACATTGGTATGTCTTCTTTGGAATGCAGATGGCATTACAGACTTCTCAGCCTCAGTCTGCTGCTCAGTTGTGCAGGTGTAAATAGCCCATGACCTTTTTTACCTTTAAATACAAGCCAACTAGGGCAGGAGTCTCTAAGCCATAATACACAAGCCACTTAGTGATACACGGTCCAGCACGTAGCTGGGAGCTATTGTTGTCCCTGGTGGCATCTGTCACAATGCTCAGGGAGGAGGAACCTGGGATTTGTTTTCTTTTTTATGAATGTAGATCTGTGCTCAACATAATTTTTCGGCAGAAAAGGATATTTGTTTTGCAGTGCATTTTTCTTCATCTCCTTGGTATCAGTGGGTTGCCCTTTAAAGACTGGTTGTGTTTTGCTGTGGAGCTTATAAGAAAATCCACGTAGAGCTTTGTTTGGTACTAGTGTTTTGATTGATATGAAGTGCATTGCCAAGATACAGAAAATATTATGTGTGCAGGGTTAGCCATAGTTGGAGGCTATTTGCCTACAAATGTCTTTACAAGCCTTTTCCCTTGCTGGCTGGTGTAGGACTGGTACTAGCCTCAGCATGTGTTTGTGAGCCAGTGTTTTTATGTCTTAGCTAAAGGAACTGCTTTTTATTAAAACTGAGTTTCAACTGAGGGAATTTGGCAAATTCTTATGAGCTTTACTCCTCAGAATGAGACACGTTTAAAGCTAATTGGAATAATCTGTCTAACAACATGGAAAAGAAAGCCTTTGCGTGGTAAACCTCTTCTGTGTCATGTTGCTGCTTTGAGTAATAGAGCAGTGAAATCCAGTCTGATTAAAATCAGTAGGAGTCTTGTCAGGATTTTCGTCTTAAGACTTCTAAGCTATCCAAGTTAACCACCCTCTTAAATGAAATTAATATTAAACATCTTACTCTAATTCCTTATTTCCTGGGAATTACAGCAGATATGGAATATATAAAAATAACTTCTTGTTCAGTTCAAAAAGTCAGAGCAGAAAAGCTTCATTAGTGTAAAAAGGCATTGCCAGCTAAAAATGAGCTATGCAGAAGTAGTTTGGTAATGTCAGGAGTAAAATTCTATGTGTGTGTGTGTATATGTGTGCATCTATCTGTCTGTCTGTCTCTCTGTAATTAAGTGCCACACTTGATGAATTTTCAATTCAGCTGCTGCTTGCTGAAAAAAAGCATTTTCAGGAAATGGTCCTGCCTGAAATTGCTCTTAGCTTTTATCAAAGGCATTAAAGCATTTTTTTAATTTTTACTTCAAAGTTCTTTGATCTCTGTTGAGAAATATTTCACAGAGATGTCACAAGCACAAGTTATAGGTGTTCTTTGGTTCACAATATATTTAAAATCTGTAGCCATTTAATCAGAAGGGAAACCAGTAACATTTAGTTTATTAAGAAAATTTCTAGCTTTTGTGATGCATCTGAATGTAGTGAATCTTTCTCTTTTTGTTTAAATCATGCTTTGCTTTTCAGATATTCTCAGTGCAGGATGAAGCAATAGATGCTTGCTGAAGCTAAAGCAATTCTGTTTAGTCCCTGACATGAGTACCTTTGTGCTTTCAGTGCCTCAGGTGGCTCCAAAGAAATTGGAAAAGTGTCTAAGCAGCAGCATAATTGAAATTCAAGAGGGGTTGCATGTCTAACCTGCTTAGGTATTCTGTAAATCCCATTTTCCTGCGCCTCTGTAGGCAGTTGATATCTTTGTAAATCTGCTTGATTATAGTAAGTAAACAGAAAAAAACCCCAAACTCCATTTTAGAAACTGGTTTATTCTGTAAGGGCAGGCTGCTTGCCAGATTGGGCACTTGCTCCTTAGGTTGGGAAGATGGAGAAGTTGTGAATGTAAATGTTAGGTCTTGGATAGGTGTAGTAGGAACCATCTGAGTGACAAGGTCTCACATGCTGCCTTAATATCATATCAGTGTCATCTATGTATCTGTAGGGAAAATGTGGGGTTACACAGCCACATTGGCTTCCAGCTGGACTGTTTGTGCTGGACCATTTGTAATGGAAATAGATTGCTTTGCCTCACTTCCAGCCAATACCCAGATTAAATGCTGGTTCAGTTGTTGCCTCTGGCACTGAAGAATTACTCAGGGCCGTTTCATGCAAATGCACAAATTTTCTGGGGCTAATCAATGCACTCTATTTCAGCATTTAGGAAGTCAAACCCTCATTACATAGGAGGAGGGAATATTGGTAACAGAAAGAGTTGAGAATAATGAAATCAAATATTGAAGTTTCTTTTCAACTCTAGTTTTGCTTTCTGCTATAGCTGGAAGCAATTTAAGCTGTTCCGTGAGAAGTTTTATTTTCTCAGATCAGCTTATATCTGTTTGAGCCTATTTGTTATCATAGGGGGCATTAGAAAAGCTGATTCTTTAAAATTATCTGTTACATAATTCGATTACTGTAGTCTTGAAATGTCATATTAACTAACTATTGATCAGACTGATATGTTTTCCACTGACATTGCTACACAACTCTTTATAAAGAGAAGAGGGAAGTAAATTTGATGTTGCATCTGGAGTCTGTCAGTGAAAATTTCCTGTTGCCACATTTGTCAACCTGTTTTGCAAAGACTTACCTGGGGAAATGTACTTGTTTACTAAGTGTGTGGAGGAAGGAGGGGAAGGCCCTGTGGTATCCCTGCAACGTGTGTCACTTCCATCTGAAAATCATCTTGGAAAAACAGCTACACTGAAAATTACGGATTCAGTGGAAAATAAGGCACCTGGAATTAACTGCTACCAAGGAAACCTGTCCAAAGGTGAAGGTTTTGGGGAGAACACATTAGTGGTGCTTCTGCTGAGATTTCTTTGAGGTAGGGAGCAAGTCCTTGAAAACCAGGCAGTCTTGCCAGCAGCTTCTCTTTCCAGTAAGGTGTGTGGATACATGCATGAAGCCAAGTATGTGCAAAGAATATATTGGGGACCTCTGTAATGCTGTCAGGAATTGCCAAAAAAAACAATTGAAACAAGGCTGGTGGGCCTAGAAGCAGTCAGCTCTCTTAATGCTGCCTGAAATCCTCTTCACTAGCATTCTTTTTGTTGTGGACAGATTTTTTTTTAGGTGAAATACTAGCAGTTGCTTTTTTCCACAGATAGGGCTTGCAATCAGAGGAGTAGGGGGAATAATATGGAAAAAATGCCACGTTGCATGTTTGCTTCTGTACTTTTTTCCCTTCCCTATTATTGCTTCTTTTGAGAAACACCTCATTGTAGGACACAGATTGTATGTTCTGTAACCATACTGTGTATTGAAATTTGCTGTTTGTGTGGTGTACTGTGCCTCTGTGAGGTTTCAGTGCAGAGCAATGGTCTCACGTGGTGTATTGTGTACCTGGGTGTCCCTCATTGCACAGAAAAGGGCCTGTGCCTGCCCTTTTTACTGTTGCAAAACATGTTTACATAGGAAGGCTACAGATGAGATTACAGAAGATATCAAAATGACATCTGTGTGTGCAGCCAGGACCAGTCCCAAATGGAGCAGTTGGGTTTTCCTGGGTTTTTTTGGGTTGGGTTTTTTTGGGTTGGGTTGGGTTTTTTTCCACTGACTGGTGGGGCTCCAGCAGCGCTGCTGGACTTTTGTTCACTGCACTGCAAAGGAAGAGGCTCCCCAGCAGCGTGTGGGAGAACAGTGCCAATGTTTGGGGCACTTTGGTGGCATTCAGGTGTTTAAAGTCCAAGAGGGCATAATTCCTTCGGCAGTTTTTCTGATGAGGACTGAGCTACCTCCTCACAGGTTCTCTTACTTTTGCCCAGAGCTGTAGAGTATAAAAGGTTGGGCTAAAGAACAAGATGAGCAGATGCTTGCAGCCCTCTGATGTGGTATGGTGTTACTCTGTTTGGGTTAAAGCCATCTGAAACTGTTTTATGATACTCTGTGTATCGTGGCTCTCACAACTGCGATATGTGCTGCGACGCAGAACTGCTGTCATCTTGAGGAGGCTGTCTGCAGTTTGGTGTGTGTGGTGTTCTTGAGGTGCTTGGTGTGCCCTGCACACACCTTGTTTGGTTTCTCAAATGGCAGGGCAGTCAGCTTCGTGCAGAAGGGGTGTAATGGCATTGGGGTTCCTGACATATGCCACAGCAAAGTGAGCGGAGTACTCACCCAGAAGAAGAGTCCTCTCCAGTTTCCTCCTCAGCCTGGAAGTCGGCGTGGATGTTTGGTCTGGCTGCTGAACTCTTCCTGGGTGAAGGTGCTGAAGAGTCACTAGAGCAGAGGGGGTGTAGCAAGGGGAAACTTGGTTTGCCACTGACTGTGGCCCCAACAAATAATCACTTTCACTAGAGCAGAGGGGGTGTAGCAAGGGGAAACTTGGTTTGCCACTGACTGTGGCCCCAACTTGTAATTAGGAAAGTCTTGAGTTTCTCTCAGTTTCCAGTTGCACTTACACTTCCAACAAATAATCACTTGCTTTGTGGTGCATGGTGAGTGCTTGGAGCAGAGATCCTGTTCTCATATGATTGCATTTTAAAAGAGGGAATTGTGTAGATGTCAAAATCCAGGCAAGGGCTGTGACTGTGAACCCTACTTGGTGTGTGCCTTTCAGCAGGCAGGTGAAACACCAGTCCCTGCAGAAAGGCACCAGCAAGGATGAAGCCGAGCTTGTCCCATTGTCATTTTCTTTGGATTGCTTAGATGAGCGTGTCAGAAATGTGGCTCATCCTGTGCTCCTCTCAAAAGGCTCCAGTTATTAAGTTCTAGTTAGGGAATTTAGACCCCAGTAGGTTCTATTATGAAAGGAAAATACTGGGTGTTATTAGGGCAAAGTTCTTTGAAATCCTTGTTCTGAGCACGTATTACGTTCACATGTGTGTTCATCTTCTTCTTTGTGAAGTTTTGGAGAACTTCTGCTTGGTCTGATCTGATATTTTAATATTTTTACTGGCAGAATTATTGTCAACTGGTTCTGTTAGCCCAGTGTATCTAATATTCCTAACTGTAACATGTTTTTTGTCATATATATGTCATTATGTAATATGGTGTCTCCAAAGGCAACCAGGAGTCAGTACTATCCTTCTGTCCATCTTTCTGTTGGGTTTGTTTCCCTTCTGAAGAGGTGAAGAGGAAGCAAATGCATATTTAAAAGTTTTGTTTATTTCTGGTTTCACAGTGACTGCCAAGGTATCCAGAAATAGATACTGTAAGTATTATATGTTCCTCTACCTGACCCTTTAATCTCTTTCAAGAAATTGAATCTTACCCTTCTGTGCCCAGTAGATGTTGCTGTTGATTCAGTAACACTGAAAGAGAACAAGCAGAAAAATGCTTTAACAGCTCAGAAGATTTATAAATATTCCAGTATGTTACTCAGAGAAAAGAGGCTACTTAATAAACAAATGTAGTGCCTCTATTTTAAGTTATATATATTTGCCTTCCTATCTGTATCATAAATGAGAAGTAAGCATTGTGTGAGTTACTGATTTAATGTTCTGTGGAAGAGCTGCATTGAAAGTGGATTTTGTACCTTGCATCTCCATTATGGTCTTACTAAGTATTTGTATTTTTATCCTTATCCTAAGGAGCATGAATCATACCAACCATGATGGTATCTCTGTAGCATGGTACAATTTTGCAAAGCTATGCTGTATGATTGGAATAGGCATTCCTGTAACCTCTCCCAAGTCAGCATTTTTTCTTGGAAGCTGGAACCTTGCTAAGTTGTTGGAGCACTTTTTGGGATGAAAACCCATTGCATGGGGTGGGTTTTGCACACTTTTATTGAAGGAGACAAAGCAAGGGAGGTAGGGCACGTTTGGAAAGGAGACTGGAGGAGAAGAAAGAAGAAAAGATTTAAAGGTGCTGTTTACTGTTCAGTAAGCTCATGTGTAGAGGAAGTTTTTAAAATTACTTTTAATGCAGTCTGGTCTTCTAACAGAGTTTGAGAAATAGTTTGTTATTGAAGCCAAAAAAATGTGTGACTAAAATACTGAGTAGATAAGCTCACTGCTGAATTTTCATTCCCTGGTGTATGGGAAAACACCTGCAGCTGCTGGTTTCCTTGGTAACAAGTTCACTGGAAAATCTAAATGCACTGCACTAAGCCTGTCAATTGTACTGCATTTGAGGGGAGTTTAACGTGCACACTTGGACCTTTTGATACATGAGTTTCTCAAATGCCATGTCATTTATGCTGTTCTTGCATAAAATACCTAATTAAAGGAGATGTGCAACATGTTTTGGATTTTGGACAAAACTACAAAAAAGGTTGGTATTTACAAGTCTAAACATGGCCTCTGTATGTGTGTGTAAATATTTCCTTACTGCATCTTGTTTTCTGAACACTTCTAAAATCTTGCCTTTTAAAGCTCAGTGCTATTGTTTGCATATTGTTGAGTCTTAACTGCTTTTTGGAGCTGGAGATCAGAGAGCTGCTGAAAGGAATTGCTAGTACATGTGCCATATAATAGAATTTTGGCAGGACATGGGTTTTATTTGTCCAAGTAATTCAATGTGGGGTACATGTATATGTTCTCACAGATGGGTATTTTTGCTCTGACTGAAAGTAGTATGATTTCCTATATTGTGTTAGAAGATTTTAGTGATGCTTATGATTAGCTTCAACTGTTTGAGCCAAAATAAAAAAAGAAAATCTGTGGAACAGTGTGGTTGTGTTATTATACCAGAAAGAATTAATTTAAAACCTGTATTGTTGTACTTTAAGAAATAGAAACTCTGTTAAGCAAGTATTGTTAAAGAGTTGGATTGCTTTTCAGCAAGCATAGCTTCATTGTGTGTACCTGGATCACAAGTACTTCTACGGGAGTAGAAGTCATATTTGTGACTGCCTTTGTGTTTGTTAAGGGGTTTCCTGTATTTACTGGGAAAATAACATACAGTACTGAGAAGACTAGGCAGTATAAAAAACCACAACGCATGTTGACAAAACATTGTCTGTAGCTTGTCAAATATTATAGCCATCTGGCAGTGACTCCATGGTGGGATTGCTTTCTAAAATAGGCTTTAAAATGTTTCATAAACTCCTTTTTCTTTCTAAAGGGAAGCAGCTGTTCACATGAAATTGTGTATGAATTTGCATAACTCTTTGCATTTGGGGTCTTATTAATGAGTATTAAACAACCTTTGAATCTGAGACCTTACTGTGTTTCCCCCACAGATATCATTAATGAGGAATATCCTTTTAAAGAGCTCTCTCTGGAAAAGACTCAAAGTTTTCATGGACTTTCTTTTTATTACTATTTGTTTTGGGTCCTCTTAGTATTAGTTAGTATTGCATCAGAAGGGTCCGTGAGCTCTGTGTGTACAAGCTGAGCCTATTGGGGGATTGAGGAAGTGGGGAGAGCAGGCAGATGCTGTCTTTTACATGAGAGTTTTAAATGCTCCCTTGCAAATGTCACGGAAAAAGAAAAGGGACAAGAGGAGAGTGAAAGAACTATTTTACAATGCAGTTATTCATGATCTGTTTTCTGAATCCATCATATCCCTTCTTGCCACCTTTACTTTGAAAAACATAGACAATGAAAATATTTTTTTGATTGTAGAGCAAACAGTTTAGTTTCTTGAACAGCGTGCTGCCTCATTATGTGAGGGAATAAAAGTTAAATCATCTAAAACTACTCTGCTTTTGAGAGCTCTTTGCTTGCAGCCCACTACACCACTGATAATTACAACATAACCCATTTGCACATATATGTGACAGTAAAGAGAACTCTGATACTTAAAAAGATGAAGTAGAATAACAGTTTATACATGTAACTTTGTGCTATGGAAAGCTTTTGGATACTTAAAGAATCTCTGATTTCTGTATTTGAGGATATTACTTCAAACATTAGTTGTTAGGTTGTTTATAGTTATGCATTTATTTGGTTTTACAAAATAGGGCCTTCCAGACAAAGTTACATAATGGTTTTTGCTTCTGTAACAGGGGATGCTAGCAATGACAGATCCTACCATGCTAAGAACTACAGATACAAAAGTGACTATTTCCTTAACGCCTGTCTTGTTTTTCTCTAAATGGTTGGTTGAGATCTTGAAGGAAGTAAATGGGTCTTAGGGGTGCTAATGCAGATCATTCTCCAGGAGCTGAAGAGACTCTTGCTGTCGTGTGTGTTGGTCTTGTTATAGCTAAATTTTCAAATCAGGCCTTCCATGGTATCTGGTATCCTTAAGCCTCGTCTTTATGCTGCCCTTTGGAATTCTGCTTTTAAATTACATTTCATAACACTGACCTCCCTGTTCTCCCTGCTGCTTGTCTGTGCTCTGCTGATGCACTGACAGTATTCCACCCTGAAAATGTTTTTCCTCTTTGGTACACAAGTAGGAATGGTGAAGAGGATCCAAGTGTTCTTCTTCAGGGATTCAGACTTTGCCCTGGCACTGATGTTTTGAGGCTCTGGGAGGCAGCTGGAAGCTGAAGCAGTATTTTACAGCCTGTTGAAACTGATCTTGTAAAGAGAAGAATGCTGAGAGCAAGATTTTGCAGAAACAAACTTGAAGCATTTGAGAAATGGCAAAAATACATAACCTGAAATTTTGTGGAAATCTCACTTCAAACTTTCAGATCTTATGAAATGTGACAAGACGCAATGAAAACAGATACAGTGCGAGAGCAGGGTGATTACAAAGCAACTGTTGAAAATACCAGTGTTGAAGACACTTTGATTGCACTTCTTGGCGCATCCTGGAGATTAATTGCCACTAACTTTCTGCAGCTGACCTGACAGCATCTGAGTAGGATTAGAAACAAATATCTCCTGAGCTGGCCTGGGAAATGGTGTACGGCACTCTGGGGATGGGTCTGTGAGCATGTCTCTTTGCCTTGATATTTGTGGATTTATGGGCCAGCTCTTGATCATGGCCGTGATAATTTTTAAAGTATTTAGTAATTTTAAATTATTTGGTAAGCTTAAATTATTTGAAAGTGAAATCAAGGAAACCTCTTTTTTATCAAAAAGCACTTAATTTTACTGCATTTTAAGTGAAAAACCTCAGCATTGTATTAAGTTTCTCCTGACAAGCAAATCCTTGGTTTGGATTGGAAATAATTCTGAAGAGTCAAAGAGGGAATATAAGGAAAAGCAGCAATGGTATGTAATCAAAGAAACAAGGAAATGTATGCATTCTTTCTTATATTTTTCTTTCCAAAGCAGTAACAGTTTAGGACTGTGGTCATTCAAGAAAACTAACAGTAGGACTTCTTTATTCCATATCTCTTATGGCTTACTCCATAAGACTATTGAAGCAAAAATTCAGTCTTTCTGCTTCAAGGAAGGATGAACTGGTGGTTTGGATATGGCTTACAATATAAAGAAATCTAGATGACCTTTTTCTTTCTGACAGTTCTACCACAGTGCAGCAGAGTAACTATAAACTGAAGAGCAGTCGTTTTCCCTCATCTACTCAGGGGTTTATGCAGATCATCTCCCAGGAAAGATCAGTTTAATTTGGCTTGTTTGAGAAGTACCATATTCTCTGAAGAATATTAAATAGAAAATAAAGGGGATCTGAAAATACTCACTATTTCATATTCTAATTAAAAAAAAAACCACAAAAATCATTGTAAATTGGATACAGTGATTTTTGATTGTCAATAAATGAAAAATGCCTTTTTTAGAGGCATTTTTTCCCTACCTGGAATCTTCTGCCACTTTTGATGGTACCTGCTGTATTAAGCATCCACCAATAAAAATAAGAAAATAATGCTACTTTATTTACTGAGGATTGTTTGCATTAAAATAGACAGGGCAACAGATCTGGTAAGGAAACAGAGAAGTTTTCAAGCTCTGTTATGAAGGACACAACAGCACCATTGCAGGACCTGTGATGAGTATGAGCATTCTGTAGCAAGACTGAGATCTTGCTTGGGGCATGGTATCTTTGGCTGAAGTAAAATATCCTCGTGGTTATTGGAAATTACTTTCCTATTTCTAGGTAATTAATAAAAAATAGATTTCTAGATGAGTAATAGAAAGATTACTTTCCTATTTGAGATTTCTAAAGGTTTCCTGTTTTGCATTAAGAGAAAGCCAAGTCCATTAAGAGTGCCTGAGGTGCATTCCAGGAGGGAGGGCAGCACCCAGGGTGGGGTGGTAAGCAGCCTTGGGACAGCACATCTGCCAGAGGTGGGTCTGACCACCAGCCAGACCAGGCACAAACTGAATCTTCCCACTGCAGTGCATTCCCTGAGCATTGCACTACTCCCTCTTATGAAAAGGGAAAAGCTTTCTGTCACCCTAAAGCTGCACTGAATGCTACTTTTTAAGATGTACAAATGGAAAAGGTCGGTCAAATTTTAAGATTCATCCCATTCCATCCTTGGAGATATTTAAAATCTGTGTAGAGGTGGCACTTAGGGACACAGCTGAGAGGTGGACTTGACAGTGCTGCATTAATGGTTGCACTCAATGATCTTAAAGGTCTTTTCCAACCTAATGGTTCTGTGATTTTAAAAAAGTTCCAAATTAAAGCTGACATCCTTCTACTGAGCCCTTTATCTGTGTTAAAATTTGTCAGCCTGTTCCTCAGGGGTAAGCACTTCAGTTTTAGTCTGTGTAATCAAATTGAATGGTCCTGGAAAAACCCTGCTTTTTTACTCTGAGTAGGTTTTATATAGTTGATTGTATGTAAAATTAACAATTATATGTGGCAGTTAAATATCACTTTCTGTTACAGAGAAATTTCCTGAGTGTTTTAAATCAATCCTGACTTGAATGGTAGACCTGCTGAACTTTTATGTGTGCAGCTTGTTCTTTTGAAATAGGGATTTTTACAAAGTAGGGCATGTCATAAAATCTCAACTTTTAATACTCAAAATCTGAACGAACACACACACACAGACACACAAAAATAATTTGATTTAAAGCCCACTACTTCTTAGGATACCTCAAAGGTTTGAGCTCTAAAAACATGTTGGACAGACTCTTTTGGAGGGAAGAAATTACTTTTATGACCCCTCACCCAGCATTTCCTTTGAAAAGAAAATCACCCTAACAACAGAAGACAAAAGGTGTGTGTTTTCTGGATCCATTTAATTTCAGCATTTGCATACATAATACTAAGTCTGTGGAAGAATATGTTTGTGGCATCTCTGCACCTATACTCTACCATCTATTTAACTATCATGGTACCAGTAGCTGATCTTCTGAAACCAGAGCTCCCTGGCATCCACTGTTTTATTTTTCTACATTTAAAGTACTGTGGTTTCATTTCTTTCAGGGTTGGAGTAGTTTCCCTTGTGAAGCCTTTCCTTTAACTATATATATATATATATATATATATATATGGAAATGCCCCAATGAGGAAATAACAGTGATGCTTCATTTCCTTCCATATTACTCCTTTTTGGAGAAAATTCATTCCCTGCTCACCTTTATGCTTCCTGTTCTCAGTCTTCCTAACTTCCTACAGAAAGTACTTCCTTCATCTATAAAGATATCTCAGTAAACTTAGAAAGAAAGGGTCCTACTTGGCACTGCATTGGCAAAAGGCAACATTCATTCGTTTATTGCCATGCCTGGTTTTAGAGGAGTGCAGCTGTGGGCACATCTGGATAGTTTAGCTCCTCAGACTGAAGAAGAATAAAAGACTTGAACACCCCTCAGCTGGAGCAGGGGCAACTGGAGGTGTTAAATTAAATAAACTCTTTCAAGGCTGTTGGCTCTGCAGTAATTACTGGCAAAAAAAGGACAGAAGAAATCTGAATGAAGCACTTACTATGTAACTTGGTACTCTTTAGAAACACAGCAGACCAGTAGAAGAGATTCAAATGACATTTCATCCAAGCAAGGGAGGCAGGAGAAAAAGGAGATCCTGTCTGTTATGCTAGGAAGTATTGAAACCTGTGATGTGGTCAATCATTTTAAGTTAATTCAGGGTGAAGAGCCTTACTACAAAACTTCACAGCAGTATGAGGAATGCTTCTCTAGCATGAAGCTGAGACACAGGTTATGAAGGAAACAAAATAGGGAAAGTTAGTAACTAAATTAACCTTTAAGAACTAACTGATGTGGGGGGGGGGTTATTGCTTTTGTTTTGTTGGGAGTTTTTTTATTTTGGGGTGGGTTTTTTTTGGGTGGGGGGTTTGGGGTTTTTGTTTGTCGGGTTTTTTTTTAAGGAGAGGCTTGATTGCAATTGCTGGGGGAGGAAGCAAGCTGTTTGGGGAAGACTAAAAGTACAGGGAGCTGGATTGTAGCAAGATTGGGCTAAATTGGAGAAGAGGCAGTCAAATAGAGATGAGTATGTTTGGTTGCATTTCATCTACCTTTTACTAGTTTTCAGCCTTGGGCCTGAGCAATAATGGAAAAGGGAGGGGAGGGTGAAGCTTTTCCCCTTCTGCTGAGCACTTGATCTGGGTGTCACCTCAGCCTAGTCCCTGTGTAGGGATATCACACATCCCAGATGAGGGAACCTGGAGAGCAGCTGCTAGGACCTCTTCTGTATGGCATGTACTTTCTCAAAGAAAAATGTATTGAGTTTGAGGAGACACTGAAGACTTGATGGAGATTTGGTAAATTAATATGTTAATTAAACAAAGCATAATTTTGATGGAACTATTCTATTAACTGCTCTTGCACATCTGAAAGCTTCTTTAGTCTGTGTTCCTGTTATGAATGAACCTTGCCCACATGCAAGGCTTTGTATGAGTGTTTTGAGTGTCAAGTTTTTAAGAAGAAAAACTTAGATTTTTTTTTTCTTTTGTTTCCCTCCTTTCTCCATGTATTTGCTAAGTTCTCTGTATTTTTTGAGATTGTGAATCTAGGAACAATTTTCTCCTTGTGAAAGAGTGAGGTGTTGCCAAAACCAGAATACTGCCATCTCTGCTTATGAATCCCAGTTTCAAATCCCAGATGCTTTACATAATAAAGCCTAACTGGGCTGATTACCAAGAGAACTCAGTCATTCAGGGAAATAAAAGGGAAAAATCCCTTTTCTTCATGGAGGAAGAACTCGTGCCAAGAGGAGGTTGAAATGTTAAAAATGCATTTTCTGTTTGGATCTTTCATATCAACTGTCCTGTTTCCCTCTTCTTTCCCTTTTATTTAAGGCTGGGGATCAGTATCACCCTTATGCAGTGGGTGTATGTGGCAGTTTTTTGTAGGATCTGAGAGGACTTAAATTTATGAAAACCACGTTCAATGGGTCTCTTCCCTCTCTGCAGGAGCCCAGCTTAGGTAAGTCTCCCTGGCTGTGTTCGCAGTGTCTTTAGAGAGCAGCGGTGCTCCGGGGGCTGCAGCTTCTCTGCCCACCCAGTCTATGGAGTTTTGGGGCGTGTGGTGGGTGGGGCCGTCCGGGAAAGCGTGCGGGCTTGGCTGCTGATGCCGGCCATGTGGCATCTCAGGAAAGCTGTATGGGATGTTTGGCAGGGAATTCAGCTGCACAGGCACAGCCATCTATATGCTCTGTCTCCTCCCTGTGCTGCAAGCGATGGGGCAGGGCCCGTGCAGAGCGGCAGCAGGGAAACTTCGGTGTGTTTTTATTTCTTGTAGTCCTGCTTTATAGTCAATACATAATTTTCCTTATGCTGCAGCCACTCTTAGGCTCTCTAGGTTAAATTGGAAGCCCTCTTGTAGATTAGTAATTGACTGAAAAATGAGAAAGTTGCTTTAGGTGGTCAGTTTTCTGTGGATGGAGGGGGAGCTACTGGTGGAGAAAAAGCAGGGATTTCTGCAGGGCTTCCTGCAGCTGTTCCACATAATCCTAAATGAACTGGAAATGGGTAAAAGCGTGGAAAGAGAAAATTTGAAAATATGTGTAAATACTTATTCAAAATAGTAGAATTCAGTGCCAAGTGCAAACCGTTGGAGGATAAGTTGGTGGTGCTAAATGATCCGTACAGAAGGTGAAATTAATTGCTTGTACAAGTGATGCAGACAAGAAAAGAAAATGCTGTTCTGTAAGCTAAGCTGTTACCCTCACTGAGAGACCTTGACTGGCTGTGGGTAGTTCCCCAAAAACAGCAGCAGCTCCCTTGGCATTCAGTGTTGGTCCGAAAGGCAAACAAAACATTACAAACCCCTGAGAGGGAAACCGAGAACAACAAAATCCTTATGCCACTGAGTAATCTCTGCTGTGCCTACTTCTGGAGTACCATGTCCAGTTTTGTTCCCTTTGTTAGAGTAGAATTAGAGTACGTGGAGGAACGGTGAAGGCGGTCAGAGGTATGGGGTTGCTTTTATACAAATAGGAACTAATTAGTGTAGGAAATTTTCTGTCTGGAAAACAGGCAATTGGAGGAGACATAATATCACCTACAGTGGCAGTCTGTATAGTCATGAATGGCTTGGGGATGTGAAAAGAGAGTGTTTATTTCCTGTAGGGTTTTCTTGGGTTGTTTTTTTTTTTTTTCTTTTCCACTGCTTCACAAAAGAGAAACTGGGGCACACAGAAAACTTCCAGGAAGGTAGTTTAAGCAAAACCAGTTTTTCATACAGCACATAGTTAAATTTTGGAACTCACTGATAGCTGATGTTACAGAGATTAACATAAAGTTAGCAGAGAAATCTTTAGGTATATTGCTGAAAGTATCATTTGCTCAAGCAAAACTCATTACATGATTATATGTTAATGACTTATGGTTACCAGTCTGGCCCTCTCCCACATGAGTGCATAGCTGTGTGTTACTTCTGAAACATTTTCAAAATAGTCACCATTTCTTGAAAAGCTAGGTAATCCTATTTGGGTGAAACTGTTTGGCAATAAAATATATGTGATGTTGCTGTATTTGAACAGGGTTTGCTGAAGACTACAACCAAAACCAGAATAAAGTAGAGAACTGAAGGAAAAAATAATGTTGCTGAAGCTTTTGAATCTAATAGAAGTTTAGAAAAAAGTCAGTACAAATCAGGTGAAATATTATACCCATGCAGCAATGGAAATCGATTTATTAAATTAAATACATTTATGCCTCTCTTATCATCTTTGCAGTTTAACTGAAATAGACCAGTAGACAAAAAATGTTTCCAATGCATTTTTAACTTCTAAGACAGAACTGAAAGGCTGTGTACTCCTCAAATTTCTTTATGAATTCCTCTATTGCAGCAGGGGCTTGCCTGCGACTGGTGAAGATATTTTGCTGAGCACAATACATTAGTAGAAGTTAAAAATCAGAATTCCAGAAGGAGTTTGAATTTTTAATTTAAAAAATAATCATATTGTATCTGAAAAATTGCAACATGCCCTATTGTATTTACAGACTCAGTGCTAGAACTGGGCATCAGTCCTTTTACTATAACATTCTAATTAGGCATGAGATGTGTGGGACTAAAATGGCATGTTTAATTCCATAACATTGTTGTCATGATGATCTGAAGGGGATCAAGTTTTCACTTCAAGAGTGAAAACTGCAGTAGCTCTTCCCTGAGATATTGTCATGTTGTATTTTCAGGATTGTTTTTATTCCTTACATCAGGGTCAGATACTGGATTGCTTCATGTTGCAAGAAAGCTCAGTTGGGTTTTCCAGTTAAGAGTTGGTTTTAATTAGTTTAAGGTCTGTTTCTTTAGTCTGAGTCAAGGTTGTTCATGAAGCCATGGATGATCCTCTGTCAAACCAGCAGAGATCATAATCCCACGTTTGGTTAAGAATCTTGAAATACTCTCTGTTTCATTCGGTAGAGAAGCTATGCCAAAGTTTCTTACTCAGGAAGACAAGGCTGCCTGATTTCCATGAATGAACGTGATTAAACAAGTACATGATTACAAATAACCCACTTTTAGGTAAACTAACTTTCAGCCCAGCTAAGTGAACCTTTTCACGTGGATGCTGTGCTCATACTTTGCATGTTTGGAATTTGTTTGAAGGTGTAGAAAGTATATATAAAGTGGCATTGCTGGTGTAACTGAGGTTTAGCTAACATATTAGGGTTCTTCATTCATTTTGCACAAGTATAAGTTATATGTGCTTGTGATTCTGAAAGTTGACTGGTTGATGTGGTAAAATTCTTCACTACATTTTTGTTTTCCTTTTCATTTGTTATTTCACTGAGAAACTCCATGGAAAGATGGACCTTGGATATATGAGAAACTTAAGCAGTTTGCGGATTCTCTAAGGAAAACATGAAATTACTATTGAATTCAGTCAGGATACTCAGGGAAATCTGGGATTGAACTGTCATCTTCTCTTGCAGTAGGTGCTTAT
Organism: Pyrgilauda ruficollis; assembly: GCF_017590135.1. Taxonomy (NCBI): domain Eukaryota; kingdom Metazoa; phylum Chordata; class Aves; order Passeriformes; family Passeridae; genus Pyrgilauda; species Pyrgilauda ruficollis. The sequence continues at coordinate 149,686 of NW_024524266.1, read as the reverse complement.
GAGTGAGTGTGTTGGCTGCACTTCTTGCTGCACCAGGAAACAGTGTAATCTTACAAGTGAGCTTTGCTGTTCTGCATATGCAAAAATGCCTCAGGCCTTTTACTTGCTGCAGGAACAAATCCCATTGGCTGTCTGGCATCTGGATTTCTCCCTGGGCTTTCTGTGGATGCAATATGGTCACACAGCTTTTGTTTGATAAAGAGCCTCAGCTATCCCAGTGCACCTGCAAAGATATTTTCTCATGCATTTGCTCCTCCTGGGTCACCAGTAGAATGGCAAGAGCCTGGTCTGGTAATTGTGGTCTTGCTGCCCGTCACTTGTTCCTGTGCATAAATGCAGTCTCAAATGGCAGTCACATAAACAAAATACTTTTTGCATATAAAGTGCCTACAGATCCTGTTTTTCAGTGGTAATACTTTGTTACATAAAAGCTTGACTGAAGACTTCATTTTACCATTTCTATTAATATTGAAATGGAAACATATATGGCTCTAGTCATATCTAATACATGGAGTTGCTGTGGGCCTGTCATATTTTGAGTGGAAATAATGTGAATTTATGTAGTAAATGAATTATCTAAATTAATTTTATTGGTAGAGGAAGCCTAGATAGTTTGACAGGTCCTCTTAAAAACTTTTTTTATTTCATATCCTTTCTAATGGTATTGTTGAGAGTTATGAGCAACTCATTACAGGCGTCCACTTATTTCCCTCTGGAGGCCTGTTATTTTTACCTGCTGTATACAATCTGTAGAAAAGAATTTTTATCTTAAATAACACAGCACAGTCCTTTTAAACATAACGAAAAACATCTCTTTTTCTTTCAGCCATGGACAATTCATTAATGTTGGTTAAAAATTAGCATAAAACCAATGGCATGATTAGAAGGGTGGGGGAATTCAGCAGAATTCACCATCAGCAAAAACCTGCAACGATGAGACTAGTAGGCATCAAGATGATCTTTGGAAATAAAAAGTGTTAAAAGCATCATAGTTTCAAACTTGTAAAGCAGTCTGTATAAAAGCAGTGGAAATCAATTATGAGCAGCAGTTGTATAGAGAAACTTTGTAGTGTTTTTAGTCTTGTTTTTCTGTGTCCTTGAAAGTTTTCCAGTGGTACTGTACCCTTTATAGTAAGTTTACTGGCTATGAGGTTTGGTTTTCCTGGCTGCCTTCTGCAGCAGTTCTGCTGTCATATACCTTGAGGAGTCCATAGAGCCCGACTCTAGAACCCCTTTGCCTAAGGTGGGAATGCAGTTGCTGTGGAAATACAGATTTCGCAGAGTTATAGCACTGCTGTGGCACAACATTTAAGCAAACTCCTCCAAAAACTCCAGAAGACAGGTGCGTTTAAAGGAAATCCGACAGCATTTAAAAGGAAATCTGAAGTCCTCAGCCTTCAAAAATGACGGGTCCAAACCGAACGTGGACTGGTGGGAGCGGCAGTGGGAAGAGGGTTGAATTTAACACAGCAGCATTTTCCTTCCAAGCTGCCCACCCTGGCAGGAAGGTGGAGGAGCCGCGGCGTTCACGTGAGTGCGGATGGGGCGTTCTGCGCGCCGCTGCTCCCGCGGGATGCGGGCAGCCCTTCCTTCCCAGCGCCGGCCGCGCCTCGGCTCCGCAGCGCCGCGCACCGGGCCGGAGCGCGCCGCTGGGCCAGCCGCGCGGCACCGGGAGAGAAGTTCGGAGCGGTCCTGCTGCCACCGGCACTCCCGGCTGCGGCTGTCCCCGCCTCGGCCAGGCTCTGCCAGCAGGGAACGTGGGCTCCTGCCTCCCTTTGTGCCGAGGGGAGCCGCGCGGAGCGATGGAAATGCGGGGCTGCGAAGCACTGCTGTAGCGGGCTGGTTTGGGGCTTTTTCCCCCCTGCCTCCTTTAATCCTTGAGCAGGGGGGCGTGCTTGCTGTGGATTCTTTTTGTTTTATCTGAGAATGAGATGCTGGCTGAAAATTGAAGAAATGGCCCTAGAAGAATTGATGCAAAGATTAAATGCGGTTTCCCAGTGCGCTGGTAGGAGGAGCTGCTGGTCTTAAATAATGTGTTGTGTGGATGCTGTTAGTGATTTTGTGGGATTTACAGAAAATCCTGGCAATCCGACTAGCTTTCTTTATGCATGCTCTCATTAATAGGAAAGAGAACATTAAGAGCTTTTTGTCAGCAGGTTAAACTTTCATTGATATTAACACTAATTAACATTTTTTTAGTGCTTAATTATTCCTGAAGCATGCTTTAGAACATCATTTTGAGTAGTTGTTAGCCCAGTCATGTACTCTAAATGGGTCTTGATTCCCTTTTTATCTCGGCTGTACCTAAATTGGGGGAGTTACAGATTTGTCTAGTGAAATGAGTCTGATGTGAAGCAGTGCAAAGCTGAGCTAACTGTAAGCACTTGCAAGCCAGTATTTTGGGTGGCTCTAAATTGCTTTTCCATGAGAATGAAGAGTTGCATGAATTAATCGTGGTAAATGTAGTTTTACATCTGTATGGATTAAAAATTAGAGCAGATCTCCATGTTCAGAACTCTCAGGTTTTAGCACTGAAAAAATATTATGAAAATTTCTGAGATTGTTTTATTTGTTGAAAAGGTAAATGCTTGTGTGTTCAAAACTAGAACCGAGAAGCAGTGCACAATGAGGTGATCTTTGATTAGATCTAGGAGTGTTATCCTGGCTATTGCTCATGCAGAGATGTGAACATATTTCAGAATAAAAAGTTACCTGGAAAGACAAGAGAGGTGGTTTTTGCATCTTTTGAAACTGTTTGCTTTGCCCTTTATTCTTGGTTGACAGATTACAGAAGTGTTGCATCTTCTTGGCATGTGAGACAAAACAGTGATTTGAAAATACAGAATATTATAAGGTATTATTCTTTGCAGTATCAAAACTTGGAATTTATCTTCCCATTTTCCTAGTCCGCTGTTTCCTAAGGGTGACTTTTTCATCTTTTTCAATTTCCATGTGGTGCAAGCAGATAATTAGCAAGATGGCTGATGCTGTAGGCTGATGAACACATAGATTAAAAGACAAATATGGAATGAACAGATCAGCTGCCTCTGTTTTCTTGGACAGGGATAAAAGATATTTTACCTTCTTAACAACATTTGGGGGGGGGAACAAGATTTGATCTGACAAGAACAAGCATTAAATGACAAGTAAAGGTCACATACACATTTTCTCTCCTTCCTTGTTTTTCCTGTTGATTATCTTCCTATTTTAAAAACACGTCTTTATTAAATATCTGGATATTTGTTTAGTTTCCTGTTTTGGTTTTCTGAATGCTTAAGAAGAAAGCCAGACTGATATTTGCTAGGGCATATTGTCTGTTGCAGTTTATTTTAGTATTTTTTACATTACTTTTTTCACTCCTGTGAAAATGCTGATCTAGGTTTTTTGTGGCAAGATAAATTTTAAGAACATGTGCTGGATTTGGTTGGGAGTGTGGGAGCCTTTTCCTCCTGAGCTGAAGAAGAGGGAGACTCCAGAGTGGGAGGTTTGCCTGTGACACTGGCTGTCTGTCAGCTGTGCAGCTGCAGGTACACTGTGACCTTCATGTAAGCCACCAGCAGCCCAAATGCTGTTTTCATACTTGCTGGCAGGTCTGACCGTGTGCTGGTTTTTAGCTTGTTAAACTTGCATATTTAAAGAAGAAAAAAAAAAAAAAAGGAGAAAAGGCAGCCTTTACTTTACAGCCAATTTCATACTCATGTGATTTAGCTGGTCCCTCTCCTCCCCCTTCTCTTTCTTTCTCTCTGTTATAATCCTTGTGCAGGTATTCTCAGGCCACAGGCAGTGCTTTTATACAGCCAGTGGTTGTATTTATAGGTGACTGTTTCAGGTTTCCTTTTTCCTTCCCCCCCTCTCCCTCCCTTGTTGCATTCAGGTTGCTCTGACAGTTGCTCTGTCGCTGTCTCCTATTCTTGGGCTGTGCACTGTCCTTGGGTCTAATTGTCCTCTGTCTGCCTTCATAGCAGTTCTGTTGGCTCACAAACCTTTTGCAAGCAAAGATTTCCTTAACAGCCCAAGATCATGTTCAGGCTTTTTCAATATCTCTGTGCTCAGGAGTAATTAAATGCAGAGGTTCCCCTGGCTTCCCCCAGTACAGCTGTCCACCTTCAGGCATTGAGGGATTTTCTCCTTTGTAGGATTCTAGGGAAAAAAACCCCAAAAACCTGTTCTTCTTCCTTAGCTCATTTTTTTTCCCTCCGAATTATACTACAGGCAGGCTGAGATTTATCCCAGGTAGTTTTAAGCTTTTGAGTAAGAAGAGGGATTCTAAAACCCTTGAGTGCCAAACAGAGCGAACGGGCATGTTAAGAAGGAAAGTCCTTCCACGTTCTGAGGTGTGCTGGTCGTTCCTGTGACTAGGTCAGGGGCCAGAAAGCCTGGAGCAGCTCAGCTCCCAACCTGGCATCTCCCAGTGCCTGAGGTTAGGAAAGGTAAGTCTGGGTGTGTCTGTAATCTTTCACTGTCCTACCAGAACAGCCTTTGTGCCTCTGGCTGCTTTCCCACTGGCAAGTCCCTTGTGTCAGTCTGGCACTCACACAACCTTTCTGGGCTACTCATCCCTCACTGCCACACCAATGCTTGCCTTAGAGATCCTGCTCCCTCTGCTCTGAGCAAATTCTGATTTACTCACATTCCCAGCCCCCGTGGTAAGTTACTGACCTCTCCTTACTCATACCAATGTGAGATCCTCTCCCTGAGTCCCTCGAGTGCCTTCCTGTGCCACATTTCACAAATCTTTCACAGCTTTCTCTGGAAAATCTTTGATTGATTATTTCTTGTCTTCCTCACCTTCACCTTATTCTCCAACACCTTACATTATCTTCTCCTGCTGGATATACTTAGCTGCCAAAATCATGCTCCCTAGTTTAATATTATCATCTGCTTCATTTTGCAGCTCTGACTCCTGCTCTACAGTTCAAAATCACCTTATGCCCTACACTTTCCCAACAACTGTGAAGGGTGTTCCCATGGCATCTTTTATTTTTTCCCAGATATGCTCCTCAATCTTCCTAGCCACTTTCCCTCTATCAAATGGCCACCTGGACTTGGAGGAGCAGAGTCATTGGTTTCGCTTTTCTCATATAAATCCATAAAAGGCAGAAATGATTTAAAGAAATTCTCTGGTTGTTTTTTTTTTTCCCATTAGATTTTTGGAGTTATTTCAGAAAAAAACCTCTGAAATTATTATCGATACTGAAAAACAAAATTCTGTTTTTGCCATGTTTATTATTTTGATGCATAATGGCATAATTTATCTTTATTTGGATTTAGTTTTTATTTTTCTTTTTTTTCAGTCCTGTTGCTGTTTTAAATTCAACCCCCTTCCACAAATTACTCTTTATGGACAGGATTTCCCCTCCCATGGAGCAGTAGCTCAGAGATGATAAACAGTTCTGACCTGGGACCTTATGGATTGTCCATTTCACTGACTGCTGTGGGGATTCTGCTTAGGACTCCCTTTGCTCTGACACACAAACAGTGTTAAGGCACCAGCTCTCAGTGTCAGCCACTACCCTACATTTGCATCATTTGGAAGCCTTGCAGTGATGTGTTTAATTCGTGCAAACAGGCAATACAAATCTGACATTCTCAGCCTTAAGCTTGTGGAAGCCCCACTATAATGGTTTCTTTCCACCTTGGAAAAGTGCCACTATAGCAGCTACCATCTGTTTCCTCTCCTCAAACACAATTTTAATGCTCTGCAGAAAGAAGAAACATCTGCAAACCAAAGAAGGAAAACAGGTGGTTCCTCAGTAAATCTGTATGCAGTGCTGGTATTTTAAGTGCAGGTAGCATCCCATAGCCATTTCAGTCACTTTTCAGTAGCTCTGCATTTTCAGTCTTATTCACAGATTGGGCCCAAACTTTACATTACATTTTTCTGGCTTTCTGTTCTTGACAGGCAGACTTTTGAAGCTTTGAAGGCTGGCTCACCTGTCTTGGCAAATCAGGCACAGATGTGGGAGGAAGGGACTCACACACCGTCTCCAAGTACCCAGAATCACTGGGGTGAGTTAGATTATTGCAAGGACAGGAACATCCTCAGGCATACTGAAGGGACATTTTAAAGTTGTGGGCAGCTGGAAGGACCTGTTCTGTGTGTCTTGTCCTCCCCATTCCTCCACTCTTGTGAGCTTGCCTGCTCTTTCTTACCCTTGTCCTTAGTTCGCTTGATTTTCAACTTTGGGGATTCAAAAAGTGTTTCTCCATGTGGCAGAGTGCTCTGTATGCTTCCATTAATTTGGCAAGCAGGCAGGTCTGAGCATGAAGGCATTGATTTACTACTTGGCAACTTTGTCAGCTTTCTATGTAGCTGGTGAAGTTGGAGAGATCCATGTGAGAGCTCTGAAATCTGCAGGCTATGGGTACCTCCACTGCTCCCAGGTGGCCTTTAGTGGTAGTGGGGAATGCCTCTGCTGGTATAAACTTGCTTTCCCTTCCTGACATGAGATTTAAAATTTTATAAATAAGGGTGGGTGCTGCAGTTGAACAGACACTAGCATTTAGGAGTGGATTGCTCATATTTTCTGTGAGGATGCACTGTCAAGGATCCTGGGAGCACCTGCATGGCATCCATTTCTTAGCATGTTCTGGCCTAAACCAAACTCTTTATTTTACTACTGAACAGCTGAGTCTAGTGAAACTAGTGGGAGAAAGGTTCAGAGATGGCAACAGAATCGTCCTTATCAAAAGGAGCTGGCTGCCTTTTTGGGAATCTGAAAAAAAAATTTTGATCAACATTAAGGTTGATTACATTTTCTTTTTAACCAAGTATTATTGCTTAAATATTGTGTCCCAAAACACTTCATTCAATAGGGTTTCTTTTTTTTTTTTTAACATACAACTTCCCCCCCTTTCAAAAAAAAAAAACCCACCTATCACTGACTTCATATCCAAAAATAGGTATTAAACAGTAAATGATAGCACATTTAGAATGGCTTTTCAGGGGATTGTGGGGTGCATATTTGTAAGTCTCCTCTTCAGTTTATGGACTTTGGGTATATATACTTAAAGCTTGCAGAGCCAGGAGAGCCCTGCTGGGATTTAAGTACTTAGTGATATGAAAGAAGAAAAAAGCCTTTTCCTTTGATGTGTTTTTATAACCATGGTGTGTCAGAATATTTTCTTGGCAGGAGTGCCTGGCACAGCTGCCTGCCACGCTTCCAACCACAGAGTGCCAAGCTGCAAGATTACCTCGTGCATATCAAATAACAGGGAACCACTGCAGAGAGGGAACAGCACAGAGCAGGAACGGATGTCTGCATGTAACACAGGCTGAGTTGTCTTCAGGGTGTTGGCTCTCAGCTGATGTGTTGGCCAAAACCTGGGAGTAGGAGGCATTTGGGTCGCTCACTTTTTCATTTAATGAAGATCAAGCCAGCTACCTGAGATTTTGTTGTCTGTGTGTCAGCTCAAACAACTTCTTACGATTTTCAGTATCTGAAACACTGCGTTTCAGCTGGAAGTTTGAACCTGCTGTTTTACGATATCTGGCTTAGTTCCATTGTTTCTTTTGTCTTGTCCCATTAAATAGCAGCTCTCATTTCGACAGAAAGAACAGGATCTTGAATGTTTTTGTATGGATTAATCCCTTGTAGGTCTCTTGAGTTAACCCTGCAATACTGCGTTAGCTATTTTGACCTTTCTCCAGTTACTTATCCCCACAACTACATAGCTCAAGCATGAGCCACTTGGCTCACCACACATAGGAATGTAGCTTTGTGGTGATGAAAACTGTTTGGAAGTCCAGCCCTTAACATTGCCTTTAACAGCACCAGGGGTGCAGCCTTCTCATGCCTTGTGGAACAGTCAGCCTAAGCACACAGTCCTGGGTGCAGGTAGAGATGGAATCATCATCTTGGAGGTTGACTTCCTGCACAGAGTGGGCAGTTTTGGACAATAAATCCCCTTACTTACAGCAGTCTTGGATTTTAGTTATATCCTCAGTCTGCCTCTGCTGTTCTTTTTGTGGCTTTTGAGTTTTTGTAATAATGCTTTCAATTTCTTAATGACTGACGGGAAGTGCTATTTGAGTTGTGGTGTTCCAGAGGCATGGAGCTGGCTGTTGGGCTTCCCACATGGTTCCCTGGAGCAGCAGGGAGTGGGACACAATGATACCCTTGCTGCAATGAAAAAATGTTAAACTTGGTCACACAAAGCTGTAACTGGCTGTGATTTTCAGCAAGGGAGAAAGCTGAAATGGAGAAGCCTTGTGATAGCTATCCCCAGATGTTTCTACCTTCATGAGAAGGTTGGTGGTGTTTGAGCTTGGTAGGAGCCAATGTGATGGTGTTTTAGGCACGTAAATCACTTTGAGGACACAGGGCAAGGCAGGTTCCTAGTATAATGTATCACTCAAATTGTGGTGAGCTGATAAAGCACAGTGCAGCATGGTACTGCTAAGTTTTGAAGATTTTGGTATGCAGTGCTGCTTGGCAGCAGTCAGCCTTTTTGAAATTGATAATCTGGGCAAACAGGTATTTGGCAAGTTGAGAACTGCACTGCTGTGCAATAAGTAAGCTCCTGTTTTTCACCTGTGCTGTTACTTCCGGGCTGTGCCTGCTGTCACCCTTCCTGTGCTTGAGGCATTTGCTAAGTGACAGTTTTACTAAATGTCTTTCTGCCTTCAGCATTTCATGTGGCAGCCAAAAAATTTGCACTGAGAAGTGACTGTCCTAGTTCTTTTAAAGTCTCAATTCTTGTTGAGCCAGAAATGTATCTTCCTTTTCTTTCAATTCCTGCCTATCATCTGATGGATTTAAAGGGAGGGTGTCTTTGCATGTGAAAAACCAAGTTAATTTATATAAATAGCAAATTATAATAATACACGTAGCTGATTTTAAAAATTACTCTTCAGGCTACAACCTTCATTGTTAAAAATATCAAATAATAAATTGCAGCCTTTTTTGTAAACACTCCTGTGTCTGAGATGAACAAACTTGTTTCCCTTGGTCACTATTTTGTTCTGGGCTGCTGGTTTTCTCTCCCAAGTAACCCTATGGTTAGGTTAGCTAACCATATTTAGCTGGTCATTTGAGGTTATCTCATGTCACATGCCTTGTGTTTGAACAAGAGCTTTGTAAAACCAGTCTGGTATCAGCTTTTGGCCCATGAACCACAGGAACCATGCGTTGCGTGACTGGTTTGTTTCCTCTTTCTGCATTTACCTTGCGTGTGTTGCTACAGGCATGATGCCTACTGAAGCAACTGCCATGGAAAGGCCCTGCCAAACTGAAATGTTCCTTATGGCTCTGTATCCTGCTCCTGTGGAATATTTGTAATTGAATTGGTTGTTCTCTATTTCCATTATCTTAACATTTGCAATTTTCAGATTTACTGTAGTGAAGAGAGTAATTTGGTAATTCATGTGGTGAGGTGAAAGCTGAGTGGGCTTTTCTGATTCCCTGTCTGCCCCTGGGAAGTGCCTTAACTCTCTCAGGCAGGTGTCTCAGGTGTGGGAGGGAGGACAGAATTTACCCATCTTATATCCTCTTGTTGATACATACATGAATTTCTTTATCCGAACACCGGGTAATTCTTCTGCTGGTTTTTGTTTTCAGTTTCCAGCTGAGTCTGGAACTTGGTTGTTATTACCAAATGGATTTATAAAAGGAAGCTTGATGCTTTCTTACTTAGCATTTCACTTTTTTGAGATACTTTATTCAGCCTTTCAGCATGTTTTTAATGGCAAAGTGCATTTATATAAAATACTCTATTCTTGTTATAATACTTAAAAACAAAATTAAAGCTCTCACCCGAACATTCAGTGAAATAAAGTAGATAGGAAAGAATGTTTCTGTTTGGGAAAGGAATTTTTCCAGCTTACTTTGAGGACTGTTGACAATGGGAGAAGGGGAAAGATGGGCTAAGGAAGCAAAACAGGTGTGTTTGGTTATGCAGCTTGGATGAGAACCAAAAGCTGGCAGAAATGAGGTGATATAAAAAGGTTCTCTGGATGTTTTGCTCATAGATGGGCATTTAGTAGGTCATGAAGCTGGGTCTGCATAATACACTGTCTGAAAAATAATAACTTTATGTTCAGTACTTAGGCTGGAATATGACCTACATTCACACAATCACAAGAGTGATGAAAATTCATCATCATTACTTAATTCATGCTTGAGCATATGCCAGGCTCTAATTATGAGATAGGTCCAGTCTGCTCAGGACCCAGACATTTACTGTGATCCTGGCACAGGTGGTTTTGTTGAGGACAGCCACAGTCAAAAATTCCATTTCTGGATTCTGTGCAACAGCTGCTGAGGCTGCAAGTGCCCTGTGGGATGTACACTGGAGTTCTGATAGTAGAGATTTGAAGGTAAAGAGGGGCAAAGAGCATCTGAGTGCACTGGAGGGATCAAAAGGAAGTCATTAAAGTTGCTGAGGGTTTTCAAAATGCTGCCAACAGCTGACAGGAAAATTAAAAAAGGATCTTTCCACATCAGATAAATCATTTGTGAAGTAAAGGTAAGAAAAAAATACAAAACAACACATAGCATTTTTAGCTTTCTAATTCCATACTTTCGTCCTTTCCTTCTGCTGAGTCTCTTCAGTGCTTCTTACTCCCAGCTGATGCGCTACTTGCCTTTCAAGGACATTGCAATCTGCATCTGACTTCAGTGCCATCATTGTTTCAAAGTCAATTCCTTTGAAAATTGTATACCTGAATTTCTTTGAGACCACAATGCCTGGAGCAGGAGAGGGTTATTAATAGAAACTGCTTCTCTCTGTTGTTGTATGAAGACAGAAGATGAACTATTTCAGTGTGACAGTGGGAGGTGTTTTTCAAAGCAATTGTTTACATTTTTGATCTAACAGGAAATTAAAAAGGTCTGGGTGGCACAGAGATCTGCCATAATTTTGCAGAAGGAGAGGAAAGGTACGCATTAAATGCTACATTCCTAATTTTGCAAGGTGTGCTCAGCAATTATCCAAGTTAAAGTAGTACTAACAGTTCCCACTCAGCCTTCAGAAAATCAGGAAGAAACTTTGCAGCATCCTACCACATGCCTTTTAACACATGGAAACAGAACAATTACTCGGAGCTTTATTTGATACTCTTTTTAAACACCCTTGAACGCCGCAACGATTCTTTTGGGATAATGGTGTCGGGCTGAATTCTGTAAAGACTCTGCCTGACATTCGTATGACACTGCAGAGAACTCTTATTGGAGCTGGTGGGAAGAGGCAGGATTTAAATTTTATCCCCAAAGGAGGGTGAGAGTTTAGAGATCCAAGAGTAGTTTGAAGGGAAATGCAGGTATTTGAGACAGTCCTGATGGGTGACTGCCAAGGCAGGAAGAGATGTGGGTGTTGCCATTTGGCACTTGGATTGCAGAGAAGCCCTTCCTGTTCCCCCACATTCCCTCAGGAGTTCCTCTCCCATCCTTTCCCATCAAGTAGCTCCTGACTTTCTGCACGTGGCCATTCCCTGAGCTGCAGCGTGGCTGGTGGCTCTTTGGTGTGCATCCTGCCTGAGAAGGAAAGCAGGAGCAGGCAGTGCTACGAGACAGAGCAGCCTTCCCACTCACCAGTATCACCACCACCCTGGACCAGCAGTCTCGCTGGTTTGACAACCAATCTGCAAGTTTCCCTGACATGTGAGACATGTGATGCATGGCTGGTACAGAGAGCTAGACCTGTGTCCTTAAATAGCAACAAATGTAGTTTATAATATTCAATTTCAAAGATACTCACGGAAGAGAAGGCAGCAAGACGTGTACATCCACTCTCGACTCTTTCCTAACCCTTTTCTCTGCTGCCTGCTCCTGGCAGCAGATCAGCCTTTCAGAGGGGTGTTTTTGCTGTTTAGGCTCTGTGGGTTTCTCACAAGCCTTGCCAGCTGTGTGCTGCTCTCCTGTGCAGGGAGCAGGGCCATGCTGGATGCTGTGTTGGGTTTGCAGATCTTGTTTCTCCACAGACCCTGCCCCACAGCCTGTCTGGGATTGCAAGGGCTGCCCTGTCCATCAGGGCCCCTTTATCCCATAGCGATCAGACTGCTTCACAAGTAGCTGCTCTGGCTACAATTTACTGGAGTCAAAAAGTACTCAGGAAAATGTTATTAGAAGTGTCCGGGTTGATTTTGTAGCATCGTTAATGCTGGAGACCTCAGACTTTGAAAATTATCAATGCATTGGTAATTGCAGAGAGAAGAACTTAGTTTAACAGTTTATGCATTTAAAAGGAATTTTGAGGGTCAAAGCCTGATTTTTAAAATGTATTGCTAATAACATATTAAGCAATGAATTAGTAAATTACTAAGCTATGAACAAATAAAATTGTGTTTGTTTTAAAGGCTGGTCATTTGCTCTGCTCCATTTTTTGTACAGCCTGCCAAGCCCTTTGCTGGTGAGCTATACTGCTCTGGACAGATCCCTGCCTCGAGTAACTTGTTATCTGTATTTGACACAGCAGAAAAGGAAACATCAGACAAGCGTGGTGGAATTGATGAGGGAGAGAGGGAGGAACATTCCCAGCAGAAATAAGGTCAGGCACAGTGCTGCCAGTGAGCTTCAAGCAGTGGTTTTGTTTGGGAAAATAAGGGGGGTGTGCCCCTTGGTATCTCTTGGCAGGGCTGGTCCTCTGCTAGCAGAGGTGAGAGTCTGGCTGTGGCTCCTGCCCAGCCCAGTCACCGGGGTTTCCTTTCCTAGAGGTGAGGTGAGGTGGGATAGGAGGGGGCAGGGCGAGGCAGAGCTTGGCACTTGTGCATCCCCTCCCTGATAAAGTCAGGGCACGGCAAGGGTGGGAGCTCAGGGGAGCAGCAACACCCGTCTCATCCAGAGGCAGCCTGGGAGGCGTCTGGCCAGCGCGACTCTGCGTAAACTTGGATATCTGGGCTGCTACCTGGTCTTGTTCTTCACCTCAGCTGCTTCTGTCAGCAAGCAACCAACGTTATGTTATGAACAGTTATCACATTTCGCCATAATTGATGCAGAGTTGTGGGTTTGTATGGTGTAAAGCAAACACTTGGTGAGCTCATTAGGTTCTGACAGCTGTTAGATGTCCAGTCAACAGAACTGCAGTTTCCATAAACAAAAGTTTCTAACGTCAAGCAGCAGTTTGACTGCTATTAATAAACCATGTTGCTGCTGCCTAATAAATGAGACATTTAAAAAAACCCAAACAAAAAACCCAACAGCAATAATTTTTAATAAAGTTTTTGATTTTTTAAGGTTTTTCAAAACGGTGATCCCAAACCACTTTCTAAGCACACTATTTTCCCTCCCTTGCCTTTGGCTTCCCATGGTTTCTCTTGTCTTGTATCAGGTGAGAGATGGGTGCCTTGCAGGGGTTTGAACCATTAAAATGGTGGTTGATTAAACAGAAATTTGCCTTTTTTTTTTTTTTATTTTTTGAGGAGAGAGAACTGTGCTCACTGTCGTATCTGCAGCCTGCCCTGCCTCATCCTGAGGTCATTTGATTTGAGCTGATACCAGGGCAAGAGTGAGAACACAAGGCCTTGGCACTGGAGGAGCAGGGCTGGGCCATGACTGCTCCTTCACTAGCAGTCTGCAGTTAATTAAGAGGAGAAATGGTGGAACTCCTGTGACAATCTCCCTTAATTTGTGTTACCTGGATAACTGAATCAAGTACCATCATCTCTTTAGAAGTTTACTGTCTTGGTTAACGTCAGATCTAATGGGTATTGAATGTTATGGCTGTTGGTTTGCTGCCTGGTCTGTTTGTTACCGTACTGCAGGTGCTTGATTTCTGCAGAGATCTGCCCATTAAGCCCAGTTTCTCAACTGAGTCTTTTCACTTATTGGTGCATGCTTCTGTCAAGATTTAATTGAATTTTGAGCTCACCAGTTATCCTGGAGTTCATTTCAGTAGGTGTAGTATCAGACTCCAAGTCTTCCATGTTGTCTGAAGTAGAAACATTTTGGTTCATTCTGTCCCCTGTCTGTAACTAATTTCAAGGTGTGATATCTGCACACAGTTTGTTTTCACACAAGATTTTATTTGATTGCTGTGAAAGGTAGAAATAGTTACATTTTTTATAGTACCACTTATCCAATTTTTAATTTTTTAATTTTTTCACACCTCTTAAAAGAAATACATGATGTGTAAAGCAATATTTTACTTTGAAGATCAAAAGTGTGTAGTTAGAAATGACAAGGAAATTCAGATTCTAGTATGTATAAACCAATACCAGAATTTCTTAAAGTGCCACATTTTTAACTCACCTTGTGAGTAAATAGGATTGAAGTGCAACCAGTGACTGACTTAGACTCTATTTCCTTTGCATTTTCATCTTGGCACTGTCTAAAGAAACAAATGTCATGGGATGGTGGTCTGGGAAGGCACAAGGCTGAAAGCTGAGTGTGCACACTGAGTCAAAAAAGCAACATTTTGTTGTGACTTTCATTTTTCTTTCTTTCTGTGGTTCAGTTTGTCAATTTACAGATTTGCCTTAGCTGAGTCCAAAATCAGAGAAAAAGGTTTGCTTAAACTAGAGACGAAATGTACATTACATAAGTAGCAACTTTCAAGTATGTGTAAACAATCAGCTGCAATGATAAGAGCTAGAAGTATTTTTTTTAATGAGACATCTTTTTTGATTTTTTCCAAGCCATCTATTGAGAGCTTCAAATATTGTTAAGATTTGCCATTTGTCCAAGAAAAAAAACCATGATTGTTGTGGCAACTATTTGCTGTTTTTCTAGCCTTGATATGAAACATGCGTGTATGATGCTTGTGTTTTCATTTAGAAGTCTATATTCATAGCAAACTTATTTTTCAGTGCTAAATTATTAATCTTAAATTTTATCTGAGAACATTTTGGTCATTTATTGGTTATTAACTTTTATTATAATTTATAATATTTGCAAAGTTAATGTGAGAGATATGGTTTTTTACACTTCGTGTCAGCTGTCAATTCTTGTGTTGCAGTTTGATGAGAATATGTTCAAGCTCTTACATTTCGTTTTTCAGTTGGAAAAGTGCCTTAAATCATGGAACTGAGGCATGAGATTTATTCTGAAAAGGAAACAAGGTACATCTAGGTTTGTATGACTGCCCAGTGTTTGCTGCTTTGAGGTCTTTGGTGGTTTTTTGCTCTGTCTGCTCTAAGATCATGAAAGAGTAGGTCTCTCACCCAAGGCATTGTGTTTTATACTTTATTAAAAATTGCACCCCATAAACTATCCAAACTTATCAAAATAAGCAGTAATTATGTTGTTTCTTATTATGATTCGTTGTTTGCACATGTACACTCCCCCTCTATCCCTGCCTGCATGCTAGGGAGGGTTTCTGTATCCGTGCAATATGAACAGGATGATCCCAAGTGTTCCTCACCTGTTTTCTCTGAGACACTACAGCACAGCAGCTACTCCAAGTGAAGGATTAGTCCCCAGCACGGAGCAGGAAGCACAGGGGCATTCTGGCAAAGCCAGAAGCAGTTTCCTTTGCATGGTAGAGGTGCTTTCTGCTCTCCTCAGAGTCCTGAGAGGTTAACTCTCATCCTGGCCTCTGCTCCCGTTGCTGCTGTCCTAAGCAGGTCCCTCCTCAGGTCTCCTGCCTGAGGTCCATCTGTGCACCCAGGCTCACACCACACCTCCCCTCCAGTGCCTGTATCTCCTCTGCCCTCACTCCCTTCAGTCCCAGCTGTCCCTCCTCAGTACCAAGTTCCTTTCCTCCCACAGGCTTCCTTGTGGTGTCTCCTTTCACTAGAAGTTGACTCTGTCCAGCCTCCTCCCCATTTTGCTGCAGTCTCACCGACCAGCCTTACCCAAGCTGAGGGCTGGTGTCCACCCTGTGCCAGCAGCCCTGTCTTCTGTGCAGGGCATCCTTCTACCTCCCACACCTGGTGGTTTTTCTGCCAGTGAGAGGAGGTAGGGGCTTGCATCAGGGAAAGAAGTGAGCTCCAGACCACACTGAGTGTTTCTGGGGAGGTGTGGCAAGCCCCAAGGCTGCAGGTGCTTTAACCCCTTCACTTGCTGTCGTTCCACCAGAGCTTATGTGCTGAGCACCCTGTGGATGGAAAACTGCCTTCTGGCTGTGGTGGAGCTGCCTGTAGGTGCTCAGAGGGGTTCCTGCTGAACTTAAAGTCAGTGGCATGCCAGAAGAGTTTGTCAGAAACAGAGGGTAGAAGAATGCTAACACAGTGTGGATAAGATGTGTCTGCTTGTTAGGACATGGAAGAAGCAGATCCTAGGTCTTTATTGCTGTAGAATATTGCATCACCCAGCACCTAACAATAAATACTACTTTCGGAGGTTCTTTGTTGGAAGGGCCCCCTTCAGAAAAGAAAGGAGATCTTGTTCTGCCAATCCTTTAACGACTGTGTGTCTCTGTGTGCATTCAGGGGAAGGGGGGGTTCAGATAGACAGATGAATTTTAACAGTAGGTCTTTGTGTGAAATATATGCACATTAAGAAAGAAATATATTTTAAATCAGTTTTCAAGAAGAATGTGAAGTTATGGGGGGTGGGGGTGTGGGGGGAATTGTAGTGGTATTTTGTTCAGCTTTGCAGTTTTTTTTGTAGAAAATACTTAGAGCATGGTGCTTCAAAAGTATTTCCATTTTCCAAACCTATTTCTGGTTAAGTTTTATTTGAAGGAAGTTGTTCAGCTGCATGTATAAGGCAGTAAATGCATTTAGAAAGCTAAAATTAGGAGGAATTCTGTTTGCTGTTCTTGTCTTCATCATGTGTAGAGGTTATTTGGAGTTGTATAAAAATTCAGCAGTTTAATAGTAGTTCTTTATTTCTTGAGCACCAAAATAAGAAGACATAATCTTTTATTCAAGCAAACTGAATAGGGTTGGTAATTGAAGACTTGAGAATTTAGGATTTGTTTGTTGGTTTATAGCACTGTTCACCCATTACAAATGAATTTTTAATTTATTCTCCCAGTCTGTGATAACCTAATCACCTGCCAACACTTGACAGTTCTGCACACTCGTGATTTATTCAATTCCATCTTTCTAAAGCATGGAACAAGGTTTGAATTGCATTTTGTGAATAATTTTGCCAGCAGGGCAACGGAGCCCTGTTAAATTTTTTGATTCCTTCATTTGCAGACAGAAACTGCTTCAGCTGGTAGCTCTGAAGCTTGTACAAACTTTGGAGCTACCTTAAATACATTTGCTTTAGCCTTCTATTATGCCTGAAAAAATCAACACAAACTTGAAGATTACTTTTCTCTCCTTAGACAAAGGACTTTGGCTGTCATGCCTATTGTTTTTGTACTTTCTAACAACTGTTAAATATATGATGCATCATTTATCTGCCTGCATGTGTGTACAACTTGTAAATAATTTAATGTTTTACTTTATCACTTGGCCTCTTCGCATAACTCTAAAATGAGGAAGATAAAATTCTGCTAAATTATTAATTCACTAGGAAATTGCAACAACCGACATAAATTAAGCACGGAAAATGGTTCCCTTTTCCTCTGTGGGAATCAAAGCAGTGAGCACAACTGAATAACAGCAAGGGAGCTAAATGGACCAGATGATTATAGACTAATTTAGATTGCAAAGGGCTTCTGTGGGTATCATCTTGTCCAATCACCAGCTCAAAACAAATCTGCTTATTAGAGACATGCTTGGTTGAATCTTGAATGCCTCCAACAGTGAAGATGATCCAGGATGGAGGGGTTCAGGAGTCTCCTGTGTCCATGGGTACATAGGGCATATCAGATGTGTTGCCTGGCTGGCTTGGTGCCACCTGCTTGGTGGTACTCTGCAGTGTTAGAAGTTTTCCTGTAGGTTGAAACCTTTGCAGCAAGGTGTACAGGTGCTCCAGTGCCACTGTGGCAGAGCGGAAAATTTTGCAGTTCGCTCTAAATGGATCAAGGCACAGTGACTCTATGATGGCTTCTAGGTGTTGCAACTTAAAGTAATTTGTGTCAATTTTTGTAGTAGCCATTTGGTTTTTAGTTATTTACTGTGGGGTTTTTACTTTTGCCATATGCATGTAGTATATATCGTAGCAGTCATCACAGATTGTTTTAAATGTTTAAAGATAATTAAATGATTGTACGTAGGGAAATGTGGTGAGATAGTATTAGTATCCAGGACAGCAGCAAAGTCCAGGCATGCAGCTGCAAAGCAGAGCAGAGTATAATTTGTGATTTAATGAGGAACCTTATAAAGTAAAGTTAAACCTGTGTTCTGCAAAATTTCTGCACTCAGTAGCAGCCCTATTCTTTGACACTACTTTGGTTTTGATCTGAATTTATTTTGATTCAAGAGCAGCTGGGGAGTTCTGAAATTTTTGAGTGTTGTATATATTTAACATGAACTGCAGTATCCGTCCTTTTTTTTGTTTTGTTTTCTTACCTGCTTCTCACTCCTGGGATATAGCTGGGAATCCCATACCTTCTTCTGAAGGAGAAAGTCAGTTTACGTAATGCTTTCCAGATGCCCTGCTTGTATTTAATAATATAAAATAAAAAATATCCCAGGCAGACCTGTACATAACTGGGGCTGGTGGCCTACACATCACAAATCTGAGCAAAGATTACTCCTATGGCCATGTCCCTGATTTGTGTTGGATTGCACAAGGAGAGGACCAGTTCCCTAGGTGGTCCTGTCCTTGAGGTTGGCATTCCACTACTGATTCTTGAACATCCTGCTCTGCTAACTGTTGTCAGCCACCCAGGTGAAATCCTGGACGTTGTTTGGGAAGCAAATGACTTTTTCTGTGGGGAAGATGGGATGTGTGCAGAGACACAGTTTAAATGCACAGGGACAGTATATATGACATGGTGGATGGAGTAATTGTCACCTGGAAGAGATGCCAGCTTTCTGGAGCTGATCACCCTCCTTAAAGATCCCTACGGCTGCATCCCTGAGACCAGGTCCTTAGTATAAGTCTTTTAGTGGGAGCACTTGTGCCCCTCTTCCTCAATAGTTCCATCTTCAGCGTCATCATCATCTTCTTCAAACTGTGGTTGATTAAGTCAGTTTGGTGATGGAGAGTGAAGCAATGGGATAATGTTTTTAGTGATCAAACTTTCCAGAAACACATCCTTAACAGACAGCAGAGAATGCCTGTGTAACATTTCTTCTGTATAAAAAAGGAACACATAAAAACTGTTGTCACAGTGCTGTCTTTACTGACAGCATTTAGAATGTCTGGAAAAAATTAATCTGTGAATCCAAATGTAACAAAGGAGATCAAAATTTGGGAGGGAGAAAGGAACTATTAACTGGAATTAACCTTTGGTTTTATGGCTCTACAGCTATGGGGACCCACACAGTGTGTCCTTTGCAGGCTTTAGTCACATCAGATAATATGCTGGCTAAGGTGTAACCTATGATTTTTTTGGTAATGTCTTGAATTTTCCTTTCTCAGTAGCTTACATATGAATAATGTTATTTCCCCCAGTGTTTCCATGCTGTATGTCAAGAGGAGCCATGATTTCATCACAGCCTGTTTCTACTTTGTATATTTAATTTACAAAATCTTCAGTGTCTTTCAACACATTTTGATGTGTAATAATTTGTTTGGCAATTGTAACTCCAATGATGTACTTACCCATTGTGCCTTTATTTGGATTTTAAGTGTACAGCCATAAATAGACATTATTTATGCTATTAGTGCTATTTTATTTTATTTATGCAATAGTGCTATTTTATTAAATCATGTGAACATCTCAGCTGAAGAATCCAACCACAAGCACATTTTGCAATACTATTTTAGGAAATATTAATTTAATAATACACCCAACCTGGAAATCAATGGTTACTAACAATTTCAGTAGCTTTCCACATGCCCCTTTGTGTACCATCATATTTGACTTCTTCAACCAGGAGCCACATCACGTGTCTCTGCTTGTCCTACCTGGAACGTATCCATGCATAATTCACTGTTGGGCTGCACAAATGCAAATGGCCACACAAAGGAAGCAAGAAGTCACTGGGAGCAGGAATCCTCCTTTCGGCAACAGTATGGAGTCAGGTCAAACAAAGTGCCTGTGTGATTGTGGCTGTATTCAGTGTTGGTGCTTGTTGGTAAGATGCTATAGATGGAATGATTTTCTCAGTCTTTTTAAAGGTTACAGTGATAGTAACTGCATATCATACAGCATTTATTTTAGGTTTTCAGAAGGAAATTGTTGATTCTTAATTCTCAGAGAACTACTCAACTGAAGCATGGACTTGTAGTCCTTCGCAGTTCCAGATGGCATAAAGACCTTTGGTCTCTCTCTCACTATGTTTAGGTATATTTATGTCTTTAATTATGACTGTGTAATTAAAATATGTCTATTAAAGCTGAGTAGCTAATAAGCAGAATGGGGCAAACTAACTCTGAACAAACTAAAACTTTGCCTGTCTAGGAAACTGTTGAACATCCCACCAGAAATCCCTTCATCCTGGTTCAATTAAGCATGCTTATCTGTACAAAGGAAAAATCCTACTTTGCTAGAGGCTGACATGAGCACCATCAAAATCAGCAGTTAATGAATATTCATTAATATGATGAAAATCTCATTCCTTCTCCAAACACTTAACCATTTCAGAAGACTGCAGTACACAACCTGCTGTGCCGGATCCTAACAGTAACCTGAGAAAAATTGTATGAAGTTCTTACAGCTTAGGGATTTTTGCAGCATTTTTGAAAGGTCCCTAAAAGGTATTATTTACAGCTGTATACAAGCTTTGTAACATATTAATAGCACTACTTCTTCTGTGCTGAGTGGATTACTGCCATATACATTTGTAATTGGTGTAACAGTGCATGCAGAAGAATTTCAAAGGAGCCACTCAGCTGAAAACTCTCTCATTTTATTAATAGCCCATTCATGAAGAGACTAAGAGAGGATTGTGAAAAGTGTAGAAGAATTGAAGTCTGATAAGAGAAGATGTGAGAACTGAGCACTGGATCCCTTGGGTCCAAAGCACATGGCAACAGAGAAAATTTTTCATAGGAAGGGAGTTTAGGGTAGCAGAGACTGAAGGCTGAAAGGGTGCTCCTGGCCTGTGGAAGCAGTACAAGACAACATCCTCTATTTATGTAGGTGCTCAGCAGTGATTTCCCTCTGTACACGTTAGATTATTGAGAGCACCTGAAGCTGTAGCCAGAGCACACCCCTGCTGGGAGTTGTCTGGGTGCATTGATCCAGCAGTGGTCTATGCAATGTTTTGTATTTCATGGTTGTCTAAGGCATCATCTGCAGGAAATGACCTTCTCAAAATCAAGGGGTTTGCATTTTCCTGGCCCTCAGCAAAATCAGCCCCTCTTGAACAACTGAGAAATGTCTTCCCAGCGCACTCCAAAGTGCTCTGTCTCCTTGGAGAAACTGAGGAAGCGCAGGTTTCACCCGTGAGCTGTTTGCTGATCTCAAATGCTGCAGATCCAGTTGGGGAAAGCAGCAACAGTCTAGAGTGTAAATGCATTCAAACCCCTTCTTTGCCTGCTTCTGCCAGAACTCAGCCTGATGGGAAAATACTGTGTACCTGCTTTACTTGTTAAAAGATAGAACTTTTGAACTAGAATTCTCTTTTGAGCATAATCAAAGGTTCCTAAATGCCAGCCAGAGTTTTCCCATGTCAGATTTTGGTTCTCACTTCCCCAGCTTATTCTGCACAGAGCTGTTTGCTGGAAGGTCAGTCAGTGTTGTTGGCTGCATGTGTTATTAATTTCTATACATTCATATGTGTTTGCATACGCATGTATATGCACATATTAGATGCAGGTGATTTTTGAACACAGCTTTCACTAGCATAACTCAATATATAAAGTCAGCCGCTTATCCTGAGTCCCTGAGGATTGATTTGATTATTAGCTGGTACATGATGGGAGCGACCACTGTGCCTCAGGGTGTATGAGCAAGGAATGACTGATAAGCCTGGAACAATAGTATGTTTATAAGACATAGTCAATAAAGCTGTATTTGATAAATGATCTTAAGACACTTCTTTTTGCTTCCAGTTGTTTTATCTGATTATCATCAGCAGCTTCCTCTTGCAGAGACTCCACAGGGTGCAGGCACCAAAAGTCTCCCATCACTTTCTTTCTCCTTGTCTTGCTGTGAAATTCTCTACAAGCCCCCACCTGCTGTGGTCTCCTCCCTCCCTTGCATTGGGCTCACAGAGCAGCACCAGTCGGGTGCTGAACTGTGGTTGGGTGAAAGTAGGGGTCCACATCAAGTTTAGGACTGAAATAATTCCCAAGAGCTTCCTATGCTTCTGTCTCCAGGAGCAGATTCCTCTTGACATGCTTTCACAGTTGTGGGAAACCCAGGACTCCTGAACAACTGACCAATATGATCAAGCAGAAGCAGTTTATTGTTTACATTACACACATATTTATAGATTCTACAAACTACTAAGTACACACTTCTTGATGGGTGCCTTTGTCTTGTTCACTCATTTTCTGCATGCATTTCACAGAGTATATGATTGGTTACAGTCCAGGTGTTTCACAGTCCTCTGTTATCTAGTTCTTGCAGTCTTGGTATTCGGTTTCTCAGCCGCTTCTTTTTGAATTTAGCACAGTTTATGTTCCAATAGCCTTGACGAATTCTTGAGGCTTTGATAACAAATTTAGAACCAGGCTGGCTGGTGCACACTATGCCTAACCTTGCAAATATTGCAACTTTTCACTTCCAACCAAAAATGTAGACCTCATACCTCCAACAGATCTGTTCAATCACAACCTGTAATTGCCACCTTCCAGGTAATTTTACCTGGCAGAATTTAAGTAAATGAGTGAGCTGGAGGTGGCAGTTGCATAATTAGCTCCAGTATCACAATGGCATTTACCTGTTGCTTTGCATTGGCACTGGGTATCATTGGCACTAATCAGGCTTTCCCCATGTTATCACCCCCTGGTCTTTGTCAGTGTATATGCAGTTTCCTTACTCTTTCCTAGAACATCTCTGAAGTTTTGAAATTAATTGCTATTTTCCTGCAAAAGTGAAAGGACTCAAAGGACAAAGTGGAAGGGCTGTCTTGTTAGATGTTAAACCCCACTTCACGTGCCTGATCATAAAAAGACATTCTCCTCTGGTTATTTCTCTGATCCGCTGTGATTTCCAGAGTATTTTCTATTGCTAATGGTGAAGGAACTTGTTCCTTTGGAGATGGGTCACATTTTTTGCTAACCCTCAGGAGATTCAGACATGCAATATAAGATTACCTAAATTAGAAGGACAGATGTTAGGCTTTAAGAGCTTTTTGTTATCTTGACAGTTAAGTGTTAACAGTTCCAGGATATTGAAACCCTAATCTTACATATTGTAATTTTTTGTTTGGTTGTTACTGTACATTTAAATTATGAAACACTCTGCATCAGGTTTAGGATTTGTTTTAGTTTAATTTTTTTTCGAGAGATCTTTCTGCTGTAAAGAAAGACTGGCAGAAGTGGCTCAGCAGCATAATGTGCAAGTATAAATAGAATGCAAGCTGTCCATTTATCTCAGTCCTGATCTACTTATATTCATCTGATGCTTATTACAATCGTGGTTTGTCTCTGAGCAGATACATCCAGTTAGGATTAAGCTTGGACAACTAACCTAATTCACTCTTGTAGCTTAATTCAGGGTTTCTGTCTAGATTTCTTGTAATACCAAATAATTCTTTGAACACCCAGCCCTTAATAAATCAACATCAAAATATTAAGAATATTTATTGCTGTCTATGTTTTTTTGAGATACTAAGTTTGATTGCAGTGGGGTTTAGGTTCACACAGATATATCTTCATTCATACCTATTTCTGAAATTTCTTCCCACTCCAGCTTCTGCTGCTATGTAATGGTATTTTATTAAATATATTTTCATATGGCAGATTCTCTAGAATACTTGATAGGACCCTCTATTGAACTTTTTGCTAGAATGTTCTGCTGGAGTCGTATGAA
Source organism: Pyrgilauda ruficollis (assembly GCF_017590135.1). NCBI lineage: Eukaryota > Metazoa > Chordata > Aves > Passeriformes > Passeridae > Pyrgilauda > Pyrgilauda ruficollis. Next base: position 125,875 of record NW_024524266.1, on the reverse strand, counting down.
AGTGAAAAATAAGCACACCTGTCCAATTCTAACAAGCATAAAAATAATAAATGCAAGTGATCTAGAATATCCAGGGAATAATGATTTATTTCTTGGATTTTCAGACAGGTTTTCTCAGCATTTTCAGTCTACAAAAACCCTGTGGGATTTGTGGATGTAAGAATATCAACCTTTGTGTCTTTAACACCTCAGCTACATTTTCTTTTTCATTTAAAATCTGCCTCTAGTTGACTCTATTGTTTTAGCCTAGTGACTGGCCTCTGGCATGGATTAATCTTTGACAACTTGTTTTTAATTTTAAAAATTAACACAACCAACTTGCCATAATTCAACGCTTATATAGGGTTATAAAAAAGCTCAGGACTAAGCATAGTAACAATCACTGTTAACTTGTTATGCTGTGTGGGTGTTCAACTCTATAAAACAATTTACATTTCAGATTAGAAGTAACTTGTATATTATCTTTTAACGTGTGCAAAACAATCAGTCTGTACAAGAATGTAGCATGAGTCCAATTTAGCTTTCTGTTTATATGACTGTTCTCAACAAAATAAATAAGTATGCAGGAGATAATTGATGACATATGATTTAAAGAGAAAAATCTAAACAACATTTTTCACTTTTCTTTCCCCTCATTTAATTTCCACTGTTACTGCAAGTGTGCTGCAAGATTCATATGGCAAGATTTAGCTTGTAGGTGCCCTTATATTTGCTTTTAGAAACTGATCCAAGAAACAATAATTTCTGAGCTCTGCAGATGTGTATGGTAGACGCAGTTCCCCATGTAATTTTCAGAGTCTTTTATATTTTTCCTGTAAGATCAGTCCTGCAGCTCTCTAGGTTGTTATGGGGGGTGTGAAGGCACTTCTGATACTGCTGTTTCTCCTGCTTGCCAGAACTCCAGGGAAAATGAGAGGGTGAGTGAAAGACACAGGGTGCACAGGTGTACTCTTGAGCCCAGGGTGTGTGGTGAGATCTTGAAGTGCATGAGAGCTGCCATGTTTCTTGCCTGTGAGATATACTCTTTTCCCTGAAAAACATGCTCTACAATAGGAAAAACAGCAACACCAGGGCAGTGGCTTATCAGGAGATATGAAGAAGTGTGGAGAAATTGAATAAATCTAGAAAAAACTCTAGAACAGTGATGATTCTGCTGCCAGAGCCTGCTGCTCTGTACAGTTAGGGGGGATACATGCTCCTTAGTGTGAATCTTTCAGCATCACATCAAATGTGAGGATGTAAGGAAGAGCCTGTAAATAATTGTTAGGATTTGGAGGAAAAATCACAGTGGGCTGTTTGAGATGCCCTGTAAAGATAAGGCCTCTGTACAAACAAAAAGATCAAAAGGAGCAGTAGGAACATTTAGTAGTGAAGAAAGTGATGGCATTTTAATTTAATGATTCCCAAGAAAACTTGAAGTTACTGTTCTAAAGTATTTTGCGTGTCCCTGGGAAAGGAGGAATCAGAGAGAGCGTACAGCTGTAGGTCGACGTGGCTGCTTCTTTGTCAATGTACAACAATCTGCCTGCAGTCAGAACAGACCTGGAAATGAAGCATGAGAAAAATAAACCCTATTTCATTGCCACAATTGTGTTGATTCATCAGGCTGTCTGCAGTCATTTAAAGATAATTGGAGGGGTGTTACCCACTGAATGTTACTGTTTATGTGATGTGAAAGGAGAGATAGGTGCAGTCTAGTTGGTTCTCAAAGAATATTGCTGTCTATAAACTCCAGGGTAATTTGCTGATGCTGTACAGAGCAGAGATGTCCTTCAAATAGGAGCTTTTGTTGTAGTAATGCCAGCAGCAAGGGAAAATATTCATATTATTTTCCTGGAGATAGAAGCTGCTGCTGTTTGGAAAACAGTGCATTACACCATCTGTTTCCTTCTGATTGCGCACTACCATAGCCATTGTTGTGATTAATTTCTTTGCTTCCAGGCACAAATTGGAGTGCTTGAAAGAAGATTAAAAGCTTGTTTGCGGACAGGGATGTAGCTAATGGCTAGATTTCAGTAGGATTGTGTGTACTTACCAACTTTACAGTTTAAGTCATCAATCTTCTGCATGCATTTGATATGTGAAGAAAGAAAGGGGAACATCCTTTTTCCTTGTAATAATCCTCTACATGAATTGCTGGTGAGGTTTTCACCATGTGCCACTGGTGTGTGTCATCACACGCTCAAAATGCCACTGGGACAAAGGGTCACTTCATAGAATCATTTAGGTTGGAAAAGACCTTTAAGATCATCAAGTCCAGCTGTTAACCCAGCACTGGCGGGTCCACAGCTAAACCGTGTCTCTAAGTGCCACATATATATCTGTCTTTTTAAATACCTCCAGAGTTGGTGACTAAACTGCTTCCCTGGGCAGCCTGATCTAGTGCCTGTCAAATGTTTTTGTGAAGAAATATTTTCTAGTATTCAATCTAAACCTCCCTGGTGCAGCCTGAGGCCATTTTCTCTTATCCTATCTACCTCATTTTCTAGTGAGGCTTGGCTGCTGAAAGAAGCTGTGTAGTTTCATCCTTATCCCACTTGATTTGTCAGAACAGGTCCTCAGGTGATGAGTCCAATGTGCCCCAAGAGCCCCAAACAAGAAGTTATCCTGCCATGTGGGAGGGAAGCCCTGCTGGCTGACAAATGGCCACAGACATCTCCTGGCCACAGTTGGTGCCTCCACTGGAAACTCAGCAAGGAACACATTGTGGTGCTGTCTCTGTGAATGTTGTTGCTACCCTTGATGTGGCCAGACCTGCTGCTTTGTGCCCCCGATGAGAAGCAGCACAAGAAAATGCAGAATTTTGCCCAGTATGGATGCTGTGCCTTACCTCAGTTCCTCTTTTCTTTGAACCCTGAGTACACAGTACACTGGCAGTGTGTATCATGGTGGCATTCCACCACTAGGCTGTTCCTGTCCCTCCTTCCTGTGAATTTCTGGGTACTTAAATAAGTTTGAAAAGCCTTTGATCCAGGACATGTAGCACAGCTACAAGATGCCGTGGTCCATCTACGTGATATAATGAATTTGCCAAACAAGTGATATTTGCATGAAACTCATCTGTTTTTAATTTTTTTAAAAAATATCTTTCTTGTTGTCACTTGAATGTTGTCACATTTGTCCACGATTTCATGTCAAAAGTTGAACCTCTTCCAGCTAGGATTGTAATAATTCTCTGTTAACATGGTGTATGCATACTAATACTTTGTAATAAGGTATTTAATATTTACTTCAGTGTGACTTATTTAATGTTTGTCTGTTTGAATTTACTTTTAGAGTAATAGATGATACATCATATTTTAAAACTCTTCTTCAGGGTGATGTGCATAAACATGTATTTGGTATATATTTGGGTTGTGGCAGATCTGTGGCCATACAGGACATAGTTAAACAGAATTGGGAGGAAAATCTTGACTGCCAAGTAAAGCAGCATTATCAATTTCCTCTCTCCTGCACTGAAAGAGACAGGGGGAGCAGACAGTGTAGGGTTTCCTGATATGTTTTAAGAAAGCCTGGGATTCATTTCCCCTCCCTTCCTTCCTATTAGCTGTTTGTTAACTCCCAGGAAGACCCAGGTTTTTCTCGTAAGACCTCTCTGCTCACATATTCTGGAAACGGGCTCTGCCTTTGAAGGGCTCAGTCCGCTGTGCAAATACAGGGGAGGAAGAGGAGTTGGATTGGTGATGGGAGTCTAACTTTGGGCAAATCAGCTGAAGAGGAGTTTCTAATTGACAGCATTGAATTCACAATGATATTTTCTTCTAATTCTCTGGCATGAGCATAGCACTTGTCCCTGAAGGTGCTTGAGACAGAGTAGGAAATGCAGCAAGTGTCAGTGTGAGGTTTCTGTCTTCGCAGTGTGGAGCTGTGAACTTACAAGCAAGACTGTAAAGTTAAAAGAAAGTTGTTCAACTTGCCTTTCTTCAGGAGAAACCTTGTGAGCTTCTTTGCAACAGCTAGACATCCCTCACATCAAGGAGAAGGATGTGAAGAAGGAGGTGATTGTACGATTGTGATTGTACCAGCTACTTGGGATGATCGCTGGTGCTGGATCTCCCTGTGCGGCTGGAGCACATTGACAGCCTGGATGTTTTGTGGGGGTTTCCTTCATCCTAAACAGTGCAGGGCTGTTAGTTTGGATATAGTTATTTTGGATAAAACACTAAACTAGAGACAGTTTTTCACCTTTTTTTATTTGCTTAAAATGTCACTCGCTAGTCTGACCTGCTTGTGTGAGGAGCTGTGACTTCTTTATTCACACTGATCACACTGAAAGTAGACTGAAGCTGTGGCAAGATGTCCTCTATGCTGGGTGCAGCATGCTAGGAGCTGAGAGCGTGTTGCAGCTTCATGCAGAAGATATCTTGGTATTTTCAGTGCATTAACTGCAACTGATCTTTCTTCTTCCTCTCTAATGGAACTAGATACTGGTTCCTGAAGAAAGGCATATACAATACAAATAACTGCACTGCACGCTCTTCCAGGACTTTAAATCTGAGGGCTTTTTCATAATTTTTGATATCATCTGAATTTGACAAAGTATTTTCACGCTCCATTGACATTTAAAAACAAAATCAGAGTGTTTTCCAGTGTGTTAGAAGAGAGTAATTCTAAAGAGGAGATCTTTTCTTTCCTTTGCTGAAGATACACCCATGTTTCAACGCCGCCTTTTAAGGGAAGGACATGAAAGTCCTCTTAGGATCCTACAAAGATTCTTCCAAATCCCTCATGGCAGAAGACACTCAAGAAATAACCCACATCAAATATGCTCTGGTGAGGTGAATGTATATATGATCCTCTAGTGTGATGTGTGTGTACACAGAATGTTGCGACTGAACTGGAGCAGCATGTGAGTTAATAAGAGCAGTAGGCAGCCTGGGATTTGTGTTACTGATGTCTTTCAACTGATAATTCTTGCAGGAAGAAGTGTTTGGGTTTCTTTTTTTCTAAAAGTGTACTCATATAGGGATCCTGCAACTGTTACAGTTAAAAAATACAAATCTTTAGCAATATTAGGTACTACTCATGATAGTAATTACTGTCACCAGTACCTACTGGAGAAAAATGTTATACCTTCTTTTTACTTGCATTTCCAGGTGTATGACAGCATCTAACACAGATTTGAAAGCTTTAGATCAGCCCTCCTTTTATATTCTAGAAGAACATTGCTTGAGTACTCCTCTCCTGAAAAGTATACCTATTTATGTAGAAGAAAATATTTATAACTGTACTCAAAAAATCAAGAAGCCTCTGATCACATCTGTAATGTACTAAATTTAGGACTTTGCCACCACTTACTCAGTCTCAAAATCTGTTTCATGCAGTAAGTGTTTTGTGACTGATAATTATATCATCTTTGTGTTTAGTAAAGCTACATTTTGTTTTTTTCTTTTTCTCTGAAATGAGTTAACCCTGACTGGCTAAGATAAGCAGAAGTAGATTTTTCAGTAATTAATTAAAACTTTATTGGGTTTTTTTATGCACAGTGACCTGTTATGATCTTTAAAAAAAAAGAAAAGGAACTTTTTTGTGTCTTTTAAAATTATTTTGGAAATCTACATCGACATAAACTGAGCTACCTTTGTGAATTTTAAAAGCTTTTCAGTATTCCTTTATTTGATGTTGACATTTACTCTTAGAAAAAAAAATATAAAGAGAAAAATGCCTGTCTGGTGATTTTATTTCCTTACACCTTCATTTTTACTGTGCTCGCTGTGTCTTCTGTTATCTATTATCTTTGGATTTTAAATTACAAGGGTTTTTAAAATAAACTTTTCTTTATATAACTTCTGAAATGTAAAGATTTCACCTTTCCTGACTTACCAGTTCTGGGCATTTGTGAGGCCAAGGTTTGGTACTTTGAGGAGTGCTTACTAGTAAATTATCAAAATCTAATAATTAATTCTATTTATCTGATACTAGAAAAAGTTTTGATGTAAATTGCTGTTAATAACAGTAAAGAAAAATCAGGGAAAATGTAGTAGTATTTTAACCATATGGAATTCCATCTTGTAAAGCAAAACAAAACAAGATCTCCTCAAATTTCAGTCTTACTTTCATGTAGGATTCAACTGTTACTTGGTAGCACTCACACTGCAGTCAAGTTCATAGTGTAGTCATGAAAGCCACTGCTTTCACCAAATATTTTATGATATTTATGTTCTTGTGACTTTCAAGCACCTGCTGGTCATTCATTAATGGATTGGAGCTAATCCAAAGTATAGGCAAAGCACTGACTACATAGGAGAAAAACACAAATTTAATATGTTGACCACATTCTAACAGATAATTTTCTTAATTTTTGCCTAATTTCCTTTAGACCAAGATTCTTAATATAAATCATGTCTTACGTCTTCCTTTCACTATTTAGAGGTGTGTGTATAGTCAAAAAATAGTATGTTTCTGTAGGAAGCTGTCTGTTCTGTCTCCCACCCATCTTTATTATTATTCCAAAACTCTTTTTAATCATGTGGCAGCCTTTTCTGTTTGAAGTCTTCAAGTATGCAAAAATTCTGTTTCCTTTCCTTCCTGTTACCCATTTTATGTTGACAGTAGGAAAGCAATTACAAGCTTTTAATGTTACCTTTGTATATCCAGTAAGAATTACTCCATTGTTTTGGTCAAAGGTGGTTTATGGCCTTCTGGACTGATAGGAGTTTTTCCGCCTTCCTGGTAGCAAACCTCAGCTTTCAGTGGCACTTGCAGACAAATATTACCCAGAAGGTGGATCAAAGTTTTAGACTGTGGAAAGGGAGACGTATTCCAGCCTGAGAACATTTCTGTCCTGTAGCTATGCTGGGTGAAATCACAATTTTGGCAGAATGTATTTCCAAAGTAAATGTGCTTGTGGTTCCATGAATCCCTTGATGTAAGCATCTCTCTTCTCCTCATGACAAAGTTGAGCTGCTCTGTCCTGTTGTGCCAAGTCTCACAAGACTTGGTTCTCTCTTCATTACCATGTCTGGAAATTGCTGAGAGCATGTGTGCTTTGCTGTCACTTCATCCTTTCCCTGCATGTTAAAATATTTAATATAGCACATAGAAACCTTTAACTTAACAATAAATGTCCTAGTTCATGTATTGATTTTGCATTACCTTATTTACCTTAATAAGGGAAGCTGGGCTGTCTTCCAGAGTCATCATACTTCATCAAATCCATCTCTGTTTTATTTTCATTTTAACAAAGCAGACTTTATTTACTTACAGCTTGTTGGCAGCTGGATCTGTCCCACTTGGCCTAATCTCCATTGTGCTGTTCTCTGCAGGTGTCTTTTACTCAGGGCAGGCTGCGTTGCCTTTATCCGCTCACCCTGGCTGAGCCCAGGCTCTGGTGACACTTGCTCTTTGGAATCCAGACGTTTGGGACCAGGTGCCATGTGGCCCCTCCTGCCTGGACAGGCAGGGCCCAGGCTGGTACAGTGAGTGCTGTGAGACAGCATTGTGTTCTCTGAATCCATCCCCGACTCTGTACCTTCTGTGCTTCCTCATCTCTGACAGCAAGTAGGTGGGACAGCACTAGTGGGTTTGTGGAGGGTTTCAGCCCTGGGAAGCTGTGGCTCTGAGCACTTCTCTGGGGACACCTGTCTCCCATCAGCAGGACAAATTTTCCAAGGTGCTGTGGCCCTTTGTGACGGGCATCCCAGCGCAGTGCTCACAGACTGTGCTTTGAGATTCTTCCTCTTCTGGCTTTCTCTAAGCAATGGAAACAGTAGGTCAGCTTGAACCTAGAGCTGCAGAACAAGTCTGGCAAGGGGAGATGCCAGAGGCATCTGTCTTCAGTCTGTGCTGCGTGTGGTATGGATGGGGAGTATCTTTGGAGGCATCCTGTCGTCTGCATCTTTTCGCTCTGGATTCAGGTTGGTTTTCTGACAAAGATGACTGAAGCTCTAGGGTGGTTTTTTTTGTGTGTAGTTCTAGGAGTGTGATGAATAGGTGGCTGTGGAGATTGTCTGTGTCACAGGGTCTTTCCAATCCAAAGAAGTTCTGTGAAAAGGCACAGAGAGCAGCACTGTAATGTGGGTGTCTCATACTAATAGGTTTTTGTACTGGGTCAGACAGAGCTTGGTTAATCCATAACCTGAATAATCCACCACAAAAAGTGAAGAAGGGTCTAGAGGAAGAGCATCATCTGTGTCAGCCAAGGGAATGCAGATGTGGTACATCTTTTCCTGAAGCTATATGAGTAGTTCTGTGGGGTATTGGGCATTCTTGTAAGGGTAGACGGAGTTGATTTGTGGGCAGGCTAGCAAAATGTGTGGATGCAGGAAATGTCAGACTGAACACATGAAAATAGCAGAAATATTTAAGTACCTGAAGGCTTCAGTGTAGCCAAAGCCTGCCTGTAGCCTTTGCAAACACTAGCATTTCTGGTCAGTGTTAAAGTCTGCCACAAGTTCATTCCTTTAGTCCCCACACTAGGGAGGTCCAAGTGTGTGAGGATGTGTTTACTGTTTGCTGCATTCATGCCTTTGTTTGCTGGCTGCATAAAGGTGTTTAAAAGGGATTCATTTGAGATTTTGAGTTTCTGTGCCTGGGACTTTGATTGACCTGTCCTGCTTGAAATACTTGTGCACTTTTTCAATCAGAAAGATGGAGAAGAGAGTTAGGTGTAAATCCATAGCAGAGATGATAAACTGGACCTGTGAGTGAGCAATTCAATATGACTGGTTCCAGATAGCATTGTGAATATCTGCATGAAAAACAGTTTTGCTTTGTCTTGTTAAAGCCTAACATGAACAACAATATGCTAAGGGCTTATGCTTATATATACTGTATCAGACACTGGGTGTATCAGCAGTCTGTAAATATTCAGGGTGTGGTGATGAGGGGAAACCACTATAATTAAAGAGATAATTACAAGAACAATGGCATTAGTGGGAGAAAATATATTTGTAAAGTCATCTTGTGCCACCTGTTGTATTTATGGAACAAAGTTCAGGTAATGCAAAAGCTCTTACCTTCTCAGGGCAGTTTGTTCTGAGCAGGGGAAGGGAAAAGTGGACCTCTTTCTTCTCTGATGATGGACCAGAGAGGAATTTCAGTAGCAGAAATGAAGAGTTATTATTTTTTCTCAGAATGGTGTTCATGGCTGGACTTTGTAGCGCAGGGTAAGTTGGCTTAACTTATAACTCCTAGATCTTGTAAATGTAAACAGACCTGTGTAGTCTGCTAAGTCAGGGTGTGTAAGGTGTGTGGCTTGGGGCTGTGCTCCTTAATAAAACATTTTAAACATGTTTTATATGTGCCAAAAAACCCATGTATTTCAAGAGTCTTAATATAAACTTTGCTAGCTCATTGATCCTTGAAAACACACTGTTCATAGAAAACACATCATTGGAGAGTCTGAATAGTAAACGGCAGTATTTGGGTTGTACTTAAAAACCCTTTTCCCAAAGGAAGTAAAACATCAGGAATTTTAGGATTTAAATTTCCATATAAGGCTTTTATATACTTTTTCTTTTTCAGACAGCATTCCTCAAACTTAAAATCATTTAATAAGTAATTGATTTCTTTGGCTCAGGCAAGTTACTTGGTGAAAAGTGTGCACATCAGCAAAACCAGTCACAGCTGACATCCTTGTGGAGACAGAAAAGGTCCCAAGCAGGCTGTCCATCAAAAGTGAACTGTTTCTTCCCTGAAATTATTTTCAGAGCATCATTATACAATTTAATAGGGATGTGTTCAGTATATGCTTTCTGATAAAGAGGTTATTACTATTCAGATACCAATTCAGCAACACTGGCAAATGTTTTTCTTCCTTCACTTGAGTGTCTGTATTGATCCATCCTATAGATCTGAGGTACCTTAGCTTCTTTTTTTTTTTTTTTTTTTTTAAACGCTTTTTTGGCTTCTTTTTTAAATTTTAAAAACTTTATTCTTTGTATTAAAAAGTAAAAGTGAAGGAAATGCATGATTTGAGAAATGTATTCTACAATACATTCAGATGCATGCTGTGATAGGAAGTAGAAATATCTGAAAAGCATGACATTATCAGCAGATTTGTGAGATTGATCCCACTCAAGATTCCTGAAACTGCTTATTATGTCATATTATTTGTGTTAAAGAAGTGATTTGAATACAATTAGAACATTCTGAATTGCGCTGTTGTAAAAGTTACTATTTCCAAATGCTTGATGCCTTAATTAGAAGAAAGAATGTTACTTCTCCACCTGTGTGCATAATAAGGAAGGAGTACATTTTGGGATACTGCTATACAGACCACCACTTTTCAGCTCCTGGATGATGTTTCTTCCAAGAAAACAAAGGCTTTTAAGAGTCTCTCTAATGAGCAAGAGACACGCACACAGAACTGGGGGCAATACAAGACTGTGCCTCTGGGGTCCCCTTGCATAGATCCACACTGAGCTCCATGAGCCTGCTCCCTTGAACCTCTTCAACCTCTCTTTTTTCGTGTTTGCTAAGATTTAAGCTGTCTTTGAGTTTTCTTACAGGGAACAGACCTATTCTAAGGGGTTGTTGTTGTGTGACATTAAGGGTTGCACATGTGAATGGAGAAAAAAAAGTGAAAAATAGTTCAGTTATTCAGTACATGTAAAATGAATCCGCAGAAAATGAAATCTGACTGTGTCTTTGACTCTTGAGGTGGGGGAAAAATGTCTTCCTGACCATTAGTGCTATTTGAAAAGCCCATTTAATTAGAGAGAGTAGCTATTTATGACATTATACCATCATAGTTAGTGAGCTAGTAGGAATTTATATTTTTCCTGCTTTCATGGCCACTGAAGAATATATGAAAAAAAAATACAATAGTGAAAAAAAGAACTTAGAGTTGCCCTGATCAACAATCTGAGGGACTTTGCTTATAATTTAGAGTTAATATGACAGGCTTCCTTATACTTTTGCTTTCCCACATGGAGAATTGTCAACAAGTAGATATTTACTCTCTGGGCAGAACCAGTCCTGGAGCCAGGATGTAGCTTTATTTACTCCCTTTATCTTCTTCATTGTTCTTCCAAGAAGCTGCCAATCTCATGTGCTGTTGCAATCTGTTTAGTTCTGCTGAAGTTGTGCTTAATGGGACGGTTTGCACTACTTCCTCTTACTGTGTATGCTTACAGTGTTTAATGAAATCCCATATGATCTTCAAATTAACCTCAGAGGTTAAGCCTACCTGAAAAGGTCGAACACACACAGCCTCGTGCTGAAGCAACCTAAGCCAAAAGGATCAAAGTTTATTCTAAGATTTCCAGCACTTCCTGACTAAAGCTAGCTCTTGTATTTACTTATTTATTTTATCTCAGTTTGGAGCCATTACATCTTCTTCCAAAGCAGGAAGCGGAGATCAGTGCAACTTTTATGTTTCATTTCTTGCTCAGTGATCTAAAAAACATCCCGCAAAAGATTTTATTTTAATCAGCAGTTTATACAACATCACAGTTTGTTTCTTGCACTTGGATTCGAATATGGCATGAAACCTTCTGAAGTCTTGTTCATTGGTGTTTTTTTCTGAAAATAATGGCCAAGGGTTGCTGACAGCTCTGGTTTTCACATCTCCTTAATTCATTAATACTTGTCAGCAGTCTTTGGTGTCACTGAATGTGAGTTTGTCAACTTGCTCACAATTCAGTGTGAGGGACTAGGCTGTTGAGTAAGTTCATTCTTTCCTTTTGGAGTGAGGCCAAAGAACCAAGTGAAGAACCTGGAAATTTTCTGTAGGGACTGCTTCTTCTCCCTTCTTACCCCCAGGTGGAAAAATTATGAGATTTTTTCCACCTACACTGTTGACAGCATGTAGTGAATCTCAACCTCATCTAATTATTATCAGTCTTATCCTTCTTTGTAACTTCAAATTTTTTATTAAACTCTGGAGCTTTTTAAAATAGAGGTCACAAAAATGTGAGTCCGGGAACCGAGTTAGATAAAGATCCTGAAGGGCTCAGCGGGAATGGCTTGTGGTTGTCTTTTAGTAAGGAGTTTTGTCCTTTTAACAAACCATAGCAGTTGGTGGAATAGTTGGGAGGGAGTGAATCTGTAATCTCAGGTGTGAGCAGTTAGTCAAGAGTACACTTCTAAAAACGGAGTCCAGTACAATTCTCATGAAAATTCATCTTAGAGTTGTTCTGGATTACAACAGCTCTTGTGATGTGTGAATTACCTACAGTAATCTAAATGTGGACATGACTATATTCTGAGAACCATTAGGAGTTTCAGATGGACAAACTTAACATAGTTGCTTAGTTGTGTTCTCTGAATGATTCCCTCTCTTGATTTATTTCTCTGAAAAATCACTTCAGAATTATGTGACATAGTTTATATGATTCTGTGGCAGAGAGCTAATGGAAGGACTCATTTATCTGTGTATTTTGGCTTTTGGGGAAGGAGTTACTTGCTTTTCAGGCTTTTGTTTGAAGGAAAAATGCAATATATGTTGCCTTTGTTTTTGTCTTCTTTCATGAAACACAAGCAACTTGTTTCATGCAGTGAGTTTGTGGAGCAGAATACTCTCTAATTCCTAAGACATCATGATTAAAAAATAAACACTTTCTCTGCTTTAGCCAAACACCTAATTCTTACCATCCTTGGTGAATTCCAAAGGTGGATATGAGAAAGTGGATAGGGATTAATACATGTTTTTAAAGAGTGGTAGTATGTGAAATGAAGAATTCAAGATGTTGCTTCTATGCTTTTACATTAGAGAAACTTTACCTTTCTAATACTGTTTGTTATAGCTGCATTTTTGAAACAAACTCGAAACATGTCCTTCTGGAGAGAGCACAGCTCACCTTCAAGGCTCCTTTCAAACTCTAGCTTCTACCATCTAAATCTCTAGTAGTGTCTTCAGACATTTTAACTTGACTGTGCATTTGTGTCATCTACCATGATGGCTGTCAAAGACTGTTTAAGAACTTCAGGTGCAAGTAAAGGTGGTGTCTACTACTTTCAATATAAACTTTTCCCCTTTTGGTTGATAGCATTTGACCTTGGTTCTGTCTCTGATTTTTTTTCTGACTTCCAGCTATTGAAAATGATGTTCTTTGTCTGCAAGGTAAGTTGTTATAATAATTTTTGCAGATGTTGTCATTTGCCTTTAGGGAGTTATTTTAGGGCTCAATTCTTTGTGAAAATATTTCAAGATTCCAAGTTTTTTGGGGTGTTCTAAGCTGGTTAACATGCTCCCAGGTATGAGTAATGTACACCTCCAATTTAGCACAAAACCACCTCTACTGCTACATTCACTGAAAGCATTAAAGGAGGTTTGCTGGTATCTACCTTTAATATTAAAACCTAAGAACTGTCTTAGTGGCTCCGAGCAAAGCTTGTTTCTTTGCCTTTGCCAAAAGAAGGACTTGGGGGTCCTTCTTTGCTGTTTGGCCCAGCCCTTGAAATTTCCTTCTATATTCAGTCATCTAAATACAGATCAGACTGTATGCAGAGAGCTTGAGTGTGTTGGAAAAATCTGTAATAAACTTTAGGTTTTGAGGTGTCAGGAAGTTATTTTGGGGATCATGTGCTTGGACTCAGGTGACAGCTTTCTCCATGAAGGTGCCCAAGCCACCATTTGACAGTGTTTAATCCCTAAAAAACTGGGATTTGTCTGTCCTCTTTTTTGAGGATAAAAGTCTTAGTCACAAGAGCTACGGATCCTTCACCCAGTGTTTCCCACTTTGGCATGCTTCCAGTGTAAAAAATAGAAAAGGTATTCCCAAGCCCATCTTATCAGATGGGGTTTCAGCCATTTGCCAGTTTCAGGTCACCTCAGTTTATCCCCTTCAGCATTACAAAGTAACCCAGCATATTTTCCGGGAACAAGGAGTCATAAACAGAGTAATAACAACTGTTTTCCACATTAGTTTGCTTCCTTCTCTCAGTTACAAAACCCTATTATTATTATTGTTTACATTTAAACAATGAGAATGCTCTGTCCCTGCACACACCAACCTCGAACCCTTGTGGTCCATGGGATTCTTGTGGATGCTCTATAGCACAGTCATGGTAGTGTGCTGCTGCCCTGGAGTCTCCTCTGCAAACAATGGGCTTGTTCAATCTTGAATAGTTCAAATTTTTTTTAAAACTATTTCCTTTATGTGAACATGTTTGTTTTAGAAAGGAAAAAAACAGATATTGCTTTTGTAACCTGCAGAAGGCATCGGTGCTTCAGGGAGAAAAGACAAGTTTTAGAGCACAGTGACAACAGTTAAGCAAGTGAGAGGAGGCACTGTGATATAAAACAATAATTTAAAACCAGAGAAAACGTGACAAAGTAGGCTTTGGGTTGCAGTATGCCAAATTGTGGAGTACACCAGAAATACACTGATTAGCTGCCAATCTCTGCTGTTGCATGGGAGGCAATAACTTCGGTGGAACTGCTGCCACAGATGGGAACAGGCTTACATTAGATCTATTTCTCAGCATTTAGGCTTCAGGAGAAACTTTGTTTGCTGGTTTATAGCACAGCGCTTGATCTAAAGTGCTCCTTGCAGGAGGGGTATTTGCACAAGCTCTTTATCAGCCAACTGCTGATGCCTGCACCTGTAAACCTGTAACGCCTGTGAATTCTCCCCAGCAGGGCTGGCTGAAGCTGAATACCACTCAGCTGCCAGGGCGTGCCAGGCAGATGCAAGTTCTTTTGGGCAAGCTCATAACAGAGCTGAGTTTTTTCCTCCCACTCAGGTACTATGAGAGCTTCTTTCTGCTTGCCTGAAGAAGAAAATATGAAATAATCTCAATGAAGTCAAGGCTTTTTGTTGTTGACTTGTGGAGACTAACATATGTTGTTACCTGTTTGTAGCTGAGCTGCTGTTTTCTTCACTAGTTAATAAAATAGGGTTATTAAAAATAAGATGTGTAATGGTTTTTTTTTATGCCCTGAGGAATTACATGCAAGTAACAGCAGGGACTTGAATATGTGTTATATGTAAGCTGTTTCATATTTGTTCATAGTACAGGAGAAGCAAGACTTGAATATGTGTTATATGTAAGCTGTTTCATATTTGTTCATAGTTCATATTTGTTCATGTTCTTCTTTCTATTGAAGAAAAAATCCTGAGAACTGATGGACATTTCTAGAGACTCAGAATGGGGGAAAAAGGGAATATTTGAGGGCCTTTTATACCCTACTCCCTAAATGCTCTGAAGAAGTGTGTATAAGATATTTGTGAAAAAAAATTCAGTTTCTTGCCCTGAAAC
This sequence comes from Pyrgilauda ruficollis, assembly GCF_017590135.1. NCBI lineage: Eukaryota > Metazoa > Chordata > Aves > Passeriformes > Passeridae > Pyrgilauda > Pyrgilauda ruficollis. Next base: position 110,728 of record NW_024524266.1, on the reverse strand, counting down.
TTCCCTCAAAAATATAGTTCAGCAAATAATTCCTCATTGGAAAGTGTGGTACTTTTAATACTCTTAATACTACTTTGCAGTTGTTCTGTTTATCTGAGAAGTATATTTGGTTCTTTGCTGATCCTTTGAATTGGGTGGATATATGCATCTGTCATCCTTGGTATTGAGCCTTTGGTGTCCTGGAAAGGTGTCTGTGAGTGCTGAGGATTGGCTGAAGTGCTGCAGTGTGGGGCTGAAAGCAGCAGCAGTTACAGGATGTGCTGTGTTTGAGCATGGAGAGATGGAGGCTTTTGGCAATGGACATGAAATCTGTCATGTTAAAAAGACACTGTTCAGTACTTCAAAGATGGGCTGTGGGATGAGACCTGAACTGAAGAGGCCTCATTTGCTGCCACTGTAGAGCAGGGAACTACAAAGAGTGCCCTCACCTTTGATCCACTTGCCTTGTGCTTTCTTGCTTAGTGCAAATACAGGGGTAAGAGCTCAGTTCAGATTATGTTGAACTAATCAGGTATGCACTTGGGAAGGCAGGAGCTGGTGGAAAAAAAATGCATTTTTTTGCAGAGTCAACAAGAGGAAGAGCAGAAAAAATGGCTGGGAGTTGTGTCTCTGTTATCTGTATCTTATTCTTGTGAGATTCATGGACATTAGTTCAGCTGCTGCATGTGTCAGAACAGGTGGAATTTGCTCTTTGGCCTTTGTTTCATCTTTCTTTACATCTTCATTCTCCTTATGGATGGGAGAAGAAACACAAAACTGTTTCAAAAACCTCTTGGGGTTGAGGCATTTTCCCAGAGCTGCAGATGTGGGGGACCCCAGAAGCGTTGCTTTGTGTTAATTGTGACATCCTAATTGGTGGAGGTTGGGAGGTTGATGTGGTGGGCTGCCAAGTTTATATAAGTTTGCATAATTACATCTCTTACATGGCTGGTGCATCTCTTTCTGCTATTGCTCATCTCAAAACCGTGTGAAGGTTTTTAAGGTGTGCTGAAAAATCCAGCCTGATGAGAGGCTGGTGCTCATAAACCACCCTTGGCAGAGGTGGGGTTTTGTTGTCTCACGCCACAGGCCAGCCTGCGCTGTCACACCTGGGCCAAAAGCAAATACACTAACAAGGCAAGTAGCTGGCTGTAATGTGGAAAATGAAGGTAATGCTGCTGTTAAAAAACTTGTCCTCCACACTGCTTCCCTGAATGGGCCAGGAAGCATCCCAGGAGACTGGAAAAGAAGGAGAATATTGCTTTAGGTTGATTAAAAATCACAGGGACTGGCTGCTTTTTCAATCAGGTAAGGGCATAGGCTTCCTGTTTGGATCCTGGAGACTGGAAACAGGACACGGCTACAGCTGCTGTGCTGCAGTTGTTTATGGATGTTACAACAGCTCTTTGAAGGCTTAGGGTTTTTTAAACTTATTTTATAAAAGTGGCTCATTAAGGAATCACTGCCTTTTAAAATAATATTTTAACAGTGTCTTTAAAATCCTGCATCTACAAAATAAAAAGGCCAGGTGTGATTTATGTCATGTCTTTCCACAGAAAGCAAGTCCTGTGAGCTTTACCTCTTTTCCACTGACTAAACTCAACCAAGAATATTGTGCTGCTAAGTACAAGGGATAAGGTATTTTCTTCTCTCATTGTAGTGAGACTTCCTTTCTTTAAAGGAAGTGAATTTCTGTTGAGAACCAAAAGCAATTCTCCTGGTTGCCTCTCCAGGAGAAGTCAGTCTGTTTTCTGCTTCTTTCCTTTTTGCTCAGTGGAAAATGGCCTTGTCTTTTGCAGGTGTTGAGTATCATGTCTTGAGGAAATTGTGGAGCTTGTTGAAGCCCAGGAGGGTGAAAGAATTGGCAATGAGAGAAATTGAGATACCATTTTGGAAATATTTAAGTGGGGGGAATGGTGACCTTTGAGGATTGCTCAGTGCATTTGCTTGCATTTTTTCACACTTTTCCCATGTGTGGGGACTTTGTGGGTTGCACAGCCACAGACAGCTTGCTGCAATGTGCACGCCTAGGCCACAAAAATTCCAAATTATGAGTCAAAATCAGAACTGCCTTGAAAAGTAAGAAGACAGTGGCATTTTTATCCTATCAGTTATGTAGATTTTACCATTCTCAAGTGTAATCTCATAACAGTGTGGGTCAGATTTATGCAGTGTAATAAGGACTTCAGGTTGATGGCCCATTCTGAAGAATTTTGCTTATATTTGCCAATCTAAGATGACAAGTAATGACATGATCTTATAACCAGATTTTTTTCTATTCCATTTGAAGCTATGAGTAATCCTTCAGTACTGAAATATCATAATTAACTTGTTCAAACCCACCCCAATTGATTATTTTAAAGATGTGATGGAATGAATATTTTTTTAGCTCTTCATTTTGCCTCACATCAAAAACATGTCTCTCTTCTTGGCTCTCTGTCCTGTTTGCTCTGTATTTGGATTTTTGGAAATGACGATTTGTGCAAATTTTCCTTTCCTTCCTTTGTAATAAATAGTTTTGTAGTCTTTATCTGTGCTCATCAGTATTACAGGAGCATATGATATTTTCTTTGGAACCAGTTCTCCACAACTTTTGACCTGAAAGTTTTTCTGCTGCTCAGTATCTTGTTCATCTGGGGAAAAAAAAGGATGTACTTTAAGAGTCATAAAAAGGTTTTCCTATTGCTGACAATGTTTTATTTTATACTTGGGCTATAAATATATTTGTGATTGTGGCACAACACTTCATTGGTTGTAGTGGTCTCTGTCAGTTTTCCTTGCTTACTGAATTAATATTCTTACTAATATACATGTTTCAGAAGACATAATAAACTTGGTTTTCCTTTCCTAATTTTAATTTCTGTACTGCTTTCATAATGTGTTTCTGTTGTTATTACTCACTGCTGAGTTCTCCTTTCTGCTGCCACAGAGTTCCACATCCATTTTTTTCTTACTTCATTTGCTCCTTTAATCCCACTGCTGGTATAAAAATGGGTCACATCCTCTTGATATTTTCGAATTTTAGTCCTGCCTTCTATCCAAGCTCAGCAATGATTTGGTTTCCACCTTTAATTACAGTTTTCAGTTGTCATCAGACTGCAATCTCCACCTCTGGACTTTGAGCACCACTGCAGAAACGTTGAGCCCCGTGCCAGAGGTCCTCTTCTCCTCACACCAGCACAGTCTGGATAGTCTGGAGCAGTGTCTCCATGCAGGCACTGCTGCTCTGAGTACTGCTGCGGTTTGTGCAGTTAAAAAGGTCACATCCATTTCTTTGTTGGCTTTGCAGCTGTGGACAGAGGGAACTGTCACTAAATACTGCAGGATAAAGTGCTTACTACTAACTGCTGTGTGATTAAATTAATCCTGAAAAAAAGTCCAGTTTTTGTGTCTCTCTGAAAAAAGAAACCTTGGTAAAGACTGCAGCACAGCCAAGGAGAGGCCTGTGATTAAAGATTTGTGGGGGAGCTTTAGAAAGGGCATGTAAATAAAAAAGTATAAACCGATTAAAATTCAGTTCACAGAACACCAGAAATATGGAATTTTTAAATTAGAAATTGAAACAGATGTGTGATAACTGCATTCAGTGGCCAGGCTTCTGTCATGGCTTTGGGGAAAGCCCCTAAGAGTAGTCATGAGACCAGAGAAGTACCATCCTTGGTACGGTGTTACTCTGCCTTAATTACTGACATGCTCTTTTGCCTTTTGTTTTACTTCTTCGATACCTGGTGTGAAGGATGTGTAATCTTCAAAACTTTGAAGTTTATTATTGTCTTACAGTGCAAAGTGTACTTTTAAGATGTAATCTCTCAGCAGCTTTCCCTATGTTTTTTTGAGGCATTATCTTTTTGAAAGACAGTACAGGGTTCAGCCTTTTGATTGAACAGCATCCTTTTCTTTTAAGTGCTCCAGCAACTATATATATTTTCCAGCCTGCTCATTTTCAATGGAAAGAATATATTTCTTCATGGATGGAAGTTGTGATTGGTTTATTTTATTCTTGTTTACTGACCATGATTTTTGATTGGTTGCTCTTGCTTAAATTTAGGTTTAGATATCATGTGGGGACCTTTTTTGATTACTTAGCATCTAAGATAAAAATTACCAAAGCAGTTTCAAAATTAGTTTTGTTGTTGTGTGAAGATTTAACAAGCTGCTTAGTAGAATGGATTTATACAAACATATATATTTGTGCGTGTGTTTGTGTGTGTGTATAATGGGTGCATAAACTAATTTTAATCCTTGGAATCTTTTGATGTAAACCAGACAGAATTGTAAATCTTGAGTGCTTGATGACTTCAAAAAGAATGAAACCTCTTTTGCATCCATTCTTTGAAAAAAAACATCAAGAAGGATTAGAAGAAGAAAATTAATGGAACTTCTAAATAGTCTAGTATGCTAAATGAGAAGCCAACAGATGATGCAACAAATTGCTTCATGTCTTCAAAACGCCACAAATTTATAAATTCTGCAGCTACAGGTGTGAGGTGTATTTTACTAGGGTTTTTTTTTGAGAGAGTATGCATTTGCATTATACTAAGGATGATCCTATAAGGATAGCTCTTGCCATGCTGAATGCCACATTATTTTATTGGTGTGCTTTTTGCTAGGTACAGCACCCCTGAAAGAAAAATATGTTTAATAATTGTATTTTAATGTTGAACTTGCCAGACTTTAATATCCTTTACCATGAGCATTGCCACCCTTATGCTGCACACATGCTTTATAAAGCAGGTGCAGTGTCTTGTATATTTAAGCCACAGTCGTAGCTTCCTTCTCTGGGTTTCATAAAACTAGGATAACAGAGTCTTTAACCTCAATTGACTTTTACCCATCCTTTAACAGCTTCTCCCACAGTGTTTTCCTCCATTCTGCAGGCTGGAGCCTGTCACTCACATCCCATGCTGAGGTGGGAGGGAGAATTAACCTGAGTGCTGAGCTTGAGTGGAGTTGAAATTAATTTCTTTGCATTTATAAATACATACTCTCGTGCCCACCAAGATTTTCTCAGGAGGGCTCTTGGTTCTTTGTGTTTTAATAGAGCTTAAATTTGCCCTAAAGTCTTCTTGCTAACATGCATGCCCACACAGCACAATTTTCCTCTCTGATTCTATTTTAAGCTGGATCATGAAAGCCAGGGAAAGGTTTTCTGCTTCAGTGCTTTTGCTCTTTCTTTCTGCTCTTCTCTGAAATGCACAGCAAGGAATTCAGGTATTATAACCATAGAGCAAACATTTCACCCACACACAGAGTCCAAAATAGAGTGCTAACACAAAGAGCCATTTGGTTACTGGCTGGAACCCTCTTCTACCAGAAGAGTGTTTCCCCAGGTGCCCATCAGCCCAGCTTTCTGTGCAGAATGGAACTGCTAGGGAAGGTAAGCACCTTTGCCTGAACACCTTTTGACCAGGCATCTGAGACCTAGTTCCACAGAGACGCTCTGTGGGCTTCTGTCCCTCCAGCAGAGTGGGGGCAGGTTCCAAGGCTCCTCCACAGCAAACACTGAGCTCTCTGTGCGTACTTTTTCTTCACATGTGTTGCTAAGTCTCAAGACACTGGTCTCTAAAAGAAGGAGGTGAAGGTGTGCCTTGTTGGTTAAGATTGAAAGGTAACAGGATTGGAACACACAGTGCTTTATTTTGGTGCTCTTAGCCACAGACATTATTACATCTTGATCAGTCTGGAAAAAAAAAACCCTGGCGGTGTTCAGGGCCAGGTTGGATGGAACTCTGAACAGCTTGGTTGAAAAGTGTCCCATGGCACAGGGATTAGAGCTACATGATCTTTTAGGTCCCTTCCAACCCAGGCCATTCCATGATTCTATAATATATGTAACTGTGGGGCGTGGAGATTTAAGGCTAGGAAGGAGTATTCTAGGTGGGAGCATGGAGGATGACTGCTAACCCAAGAAATTAAATTGTTTTTAAACTAGTATTAGGTTTTCACCTGAATGACTGATTCCACTGTTTTCTCTACTGTGAAATCTGAAGGCAAAAGCCTGTTAAAATGTGGTTGTCCAGGTTGGGTACAACACAAAGGGACTCTGGAGCAGTCATTGTTGGATAATACAAGGATTTGTAGTTCCTCTCTGTCTTGATAATGAGAACAAGCACAACCAACATGTTATACATGTCATTGTTTTTCCTCCTTTACATTCATGGAGGATTTTTTGGTTTTGTATTTCTTTTTTCTTACGGAAGTAGCCAGCTTGCCAAAGTATCAGGTTGCTGGATCTTACTGTGTGGATCTAGGTGGGAGTGATTCCTATCTGGAGAAGGGTGTAGCTCCTCTTTTGCATGGTTTTAATCTCTGAAAGATGGCTATAAAACTTCCTCTCCCTCTCTATGGATGTTTGGAAAGTGTTCTCATGTCTGTTTTATCATCATTTATTATCAGATAATAAGGGTTATATTTCCTGCATGCTGTGCTGCAAGTGACACCCAGCCCATGCCACCACTAACAGAAGTATCTGGTCAGCCAAGCATATTGCTGTGGACTCTCTGCCCACTGTTTGATACCAGCTTGGTGCTGGTAAGTAAGAAGTTAATGTCAGTGTGTGTACATGCATCAGGTATCTGAGACTGTTCTTCCTGGAGCCGTGCTGTGGCACAACAGCCAGAAATAAAAATCCTGTGAATTGTGATCTTTGTCTGAGGAGTACAAGTCACGATATTGATCTGGGAGCACGCTCCAGCCAGAGGGTTAGGTGGCTGTCCTGGAAAGGAGGGAGTCTGGGCTTAGAGCCGAGACATAGATCCTGTGTCTGACGGTGCAACAGATGCTGTTACCTGATCTGAGAGAGCTCACCTGCTCCATCTCAGCTTTCACATGTGAGAGTATTTACATGACTTGTGGGAGTCGTGTAAAGACTCATTCACTAATTTTTAACTCTCTGCACAATCTAATGCGCTAATCACTCATAAAATACAGAATAAGTAAAGTAAGTACAGAATAAGTTCAGTAAAATATTTCTAAGGAGTGTCACTTCTTTTAAATCTACCTTTATTTAAAAACATCTGATATTGCTTAAAAAAGTCTTGTGTTTTGGCTTGCTACAAAACCCAATGACCCCAAAATGAAACAGCAGCACTGAAAATAAATTACTATGATTATACAGTCGCATACTAATGTCATGCACTGAATAGAGCTGCTTGTATAGATGGTAGATTTGTTAGAATACATCTCACTAGTGTGGGATTATCAACAGTTCCTGCCCCATGGCAGATGAGTGGTGGGAACACAGATGTGGGGTGTTTCAGAAAATAACCTCTAGTGTGGTCTGTGAGTGACCTGGGTTTGTTTTGGTTTGCTTTTATGGGATTGGTTGGTGGCTGGGAGTGCCAATGCAGAAATGGAGCTTTTTCCCATCTGCAAATGGGATTTTGTGAACAGATGTAACCATCAATTCAAGCTTTTTATCCTCGCTGTCCTCTTTCCTTGACCTCTCTTGTTGGGAGAGGACTCTTATAACACTGTGAAGTGAAGAAAAACAATCCTTTTGTTTTCATATGGCTGTTGCTGTCACTCGTGCTCCTTGGCTCACTCTTAGTACTAGTGAGTCTGAATGGCTGATAACTAATCTCAAGTGTATTAATTAACAGGTAGTCTGTCACTGGGCAATTACTTTAAAGGATCAAGTAAGGCAAGTCCACTCAGCATTCATGTCTGAAAGATCATATGGAATACTTCTGTTCTAGTTTATTTTGTCATTTGTTGCCTTATTTTTCAGTATCTTATTCGTAAGATTTCAGTGTATTTCCACTTGCAAAGTCACATTAGTAGAATGCCTTTTTGTCAGCTCCTGCTGCTTTGGGTAGGCTCCTTCATAGGAAACAGGTGTTTGTTGGGTTTCCCACCAAGGAAAACACCCCATTTCAGTTCCACCAAAGACATGTGGGTGAGAATTCCCTTACCAACAGGAACAGCTGACTGTATTTCTGGGGAGCTTTCTAGCCAAAGGTTGATTGGTAAAAGGGCAATTAATTTCCCTGCATGGAGTAGGGGTGGGTGGTAGAAAAATATGATAATACTAGTTTTACTGTACCATTGTTTGTTAGTACTAGAGCTTTTAAAGAGATGTTTTTTTTCGACAAGGCACACTTAGGATTAATTTTTTAATGCATTCTTACTCTGATAATGTTTGAACAGTGCATGTGTTCATATTTGAAGCAAACAGCTTGCATCTAATGCGTGCCAGCGCTTTATGCAGGAAAGAAGTGGTAGCCAGCAAGCCCTTCTGAGGAACTCTGAGCCAGCTGACAGGCACACTTACTCTGCATGTAATTTGAAGACAGGCATTGTGCCCCCAGTGGCTTGGCTTCGAGTGAAAGATGGAGTTTTGCGCTCTCATTTTGCACTGAGGATGAGTGCACAGATAAATAGGTCACTGTCCACGGAACTATTTTGCTCTAAATCAATTAAAAGCAACATGACCTTAAGCCTGATCTCCTTGCTCTACAAAGATATTGCTGAATTGTGGCTGCTTCTGAAGAAATGCACAGGTGTGTCTAGTATTTTAAATTTTCTTAGTTGCTTGATTGCAGGTCAGGCAGGAACTTTGGCAGATAACGTTATCCTACTGAGGAAAATGGGATGTGTTTCAGTACAAAGGCAAAAGTTGTATTCTGCTTGTGTGCATTAGTGTATAAATATAATTTATTGGTGTGTGTGTGTGTGTGTTCAGTCCTTGTGTAAATTTGCAATGTATCATTTTATTTGCAGATGTATCTCTCAGTACACCATATGTATCCACAAACTCTATTCCTGTATTTTACATGGAAGGTACTTTGCTCAGGATTCATTCATGCCGTGATTATGGTGATCGGAACAGCTGCTAAAGCTTGCAGGGAGAATTTGCTGTTGCAGAGAGCTGTCCTGCTGTTTCTGGTTTACAGTGTGTTATAATTTTCAATTCACGGCATTTTGTGTGACTATCAGATACATAATTTCTCCTGATCCCTATTGGAGGCAGAGAAAAAGCAATGTTTCTTTCACAGGATACAGTTTGGCATCCCCTAGTTGTTAGTACAGGCGGGTTGATCTGAAATGAATTATTTCTTTAATTCCTTCAGTCAGAGCTTTCTATAGAAATGTTGTTTCTGTTAAGAGATAATGAAATAGTAGAGATATTATTTGCTGTTAATAGTGCAGCCACAGTCCACTGCAAAATGAAAGCGTGTTTTGTGGAACAGGAACAAGCAAAAATTGCGTCCTTATTCTGGTGCCTGAGTCTACATTCCCAGTTCTGTTTTCTGCTTTTGGTGTGCATGACTATTGCAGAGGAGACAGAGCTCCGAACCCATGGAGTGGTGTCTAATACTGTTGCTTTTGAAATATCAGATTTAAATAAAACAGGTATGTAAAGGTTGGGTCTTCTAACTAAAGGGTGGATCTTCTTACTAATCTTTAATTAGTATTATTAATTATCAACTTATAATCAATAATCAATTAATTATCAACACGTGAGTCTGAGTGCTCTGCTTCTCAAGCAGTGCTTAATGCTACCAGGGGTAATACTAAAAGTCATGCTGCTTGGGAGAAATGAATGAAAGGTTTAAGAAAGATGAGGATAATCAGATGGAAAGGGTGGAGTAATCAGCCTAAGTAAATTTTGTTCTTTATTGCATCCTCATCTGCATCCCTGAGAGGGGAGGGGTGGATTTAGGAAACCACTGATTACTGTAGGAGACAGTGAATGTAGAACCAGGGAGTGTTTTGTGTCAAATCATGGTGGTGCCTATGTAATCATGCCAGGACTGCTTGTGTAAATTGCCAAGTTTAAAATTTGGTGTTTTCATCTGTATTTGATTAAGGCTTGAGAAATAAGTGAGCAGGGCTTTTGTTAGCAACTGCCAAGGCTTGATTCTCATCTGTTGACTGCCACCACTTCTTGTGGGCATGTTCAGTGTGCCAGACATCATTCCTTTCTGGAGAACTGTTGGAACATTCTGCTCGAAGTGGGCAGAATGGTTGTCCCACAACGGTTCCCTGGCACTGTTTTTTCCTCTTCCTCCTGAGCTTTGTATGGAGTATTTCTTGTGCCTACAGTCGGCAGAAGGGTGAAAATGTAAGTGAAGGAAAGGTCTCAGCAAGAGTGACTGTATTGCCCTAAATGAGTCTGTAGCTGCCTGTGGAAGATACTGAGCTGTGTCCATGTCCTGCCTCTGAACTACCTGAAGTAGTGCATGTTTCTTGTGCTTTAGAGAGGCATGATGTGTTTCATCTTTTTCATGGCATTAGACAGTAAGCCACAGTAGTTCAAGAGCTCTGCATTAACAACTCTGTCATCTGTGTGGTAAGGTGGGGCAGCCAACTGGGTTATGAATTTAGCAACCTCTTCTTCATAAGTAATCTGTAATCAGAGTCCCAGATACTAGGAAGTTTACAAGTAAATGTTTTAGCTGAAAACTAGTACACAGCTCTAAACAAGCCTCTTAGTGAACACTTAGTCCTTCTTTCTCTCTCACACTCACACATTCCCTTTCAAAACATTAGTTTATAGATGTATAGTTACATGAAAAACTGTATTTGTGTGTACCATAAAATAATATATTTGTTTCTTGGAAGTTATTCTCACCATCCTCTGTGTTGCTGAAATTATGATACTCAAGAAAGACCTTATTACCAAGCCCTGCAATGACTGGAAAAGGAGCACCAGTTTTAAATTGAAAGAGGATAGGCTTGGATTGGGCATACAGAAGAAAATGATTTTTACAATGAGGATGGTGAGACACTGCAACAGGTTGCCCAGAGAAGTCGTGGATGCCCCTCCCTGGAAGTGTTCAAGGCCAGGCTGGAAGGGGCCTTGAGCAGCCTGGTCCAGTAGAGGGTGTCCCTGCCTACAGCAGTGTGGTTGGAACCAGATAATCTTTGAAGATCTCTACCAACCCAACCCATTCTGTGCAACCTCACAATTGTTAGCATTGCTGTAATTTATCTCCAGAATAGATGTGTACAATAAACAATAAGATTTTACCGCTTTGCTGCTTTATAAAAGTGTTTCGGTTTTGTTTTTTGAACAAACAAAAATCACTCAATGTTTAAAATCCTACCATGCTTCCAAAACAGCACAGAAAAAAAGCATTCTGTGTAGTAGAATTATCAGGTATTCATATTCATACAGGTGGTCCTGTGTGTGTTGACTTTTCAGTTAAAGCTTTGGGGCCTGCTTTGAGATACATATTTTTCTGAAGAAGAAGAGTTGAAATCAGGTGGTTTTGGTGGAGACAAACCTCCAGTTTAATTCTCTGAAACATGTCTACTTCAGCATATGTGTATAAGCTGAGTGATTGCATCATTAGTTTTTAAGGCTCACTGAAGATGGGTCCTTTAGCTTGCATGTGGCTCTTCTGCTCAGAGCTGATCTTTCCATTTTCTCTGTTTGGAAGACTTCCACTTCTTTGCAGAGCTTTAGTATTTAGAAAGCAAAATTCCTGTAATAATTTTCTCAGGGCATTAAATCTTACTAAAATGCAGTTGGCAAAATCCAATGTCTTTGTTATTCCATAGAGGCTTGCTTGCTAAAGTACTGAGTGAGACACATCTGGGTCATTTCCCTTCTTATCACTTGAGTCCTGGCTAGGAGAACATTCTCTACTGCTCAGTCTTTATCTACTATTTCTCCATTTAGAAAACAAAATCTTTGCTTTTTGCAAAATCTGCTGCTTGTAGGTGAGTAAGTACATCTAATATTTTAGACGTAGTTTTATTCTGTACACTCAGCATGATTTGCAGTAGTGGGGAGTTAACAATGCTGCAGTTTTGGCAATATTTAAGTGTGGTTCCTAGCAGTCTGAAACTATCCTGCAAGAACAGAAAAGCGTTTACCAGCAGGCTTGGCTTCCTTCAGGACATCCTGGAAAGAAGAGAGCAATATTGTTGTTGCAATAGTAAGAGCATGCCATACGCATGAGGTTAATTATACATTTGAGTAGTAGGTACACCTGGCACTGATGCTGCTTTATCCCTAAGCCCATTTTGTGCTTAATACAAGTTTAGGCTATAGTATGGCTATGTGGCATGATTCTGAGTTCCACTTACTTCTCGGTTTGGAAAGAGAATAGTAGTTGTGACTTGAAATAGCACAAAGAATGTCTTTCTCACCAAAACAGAATGGGCGCGCTTGAGCGCGTGCACAGCAAAAGCCTGCTAAAACAGATTAGATGCTGTGACTGGTAACACGTCTTGCAAAATTGCAATGCACATCCCTGTCCCCTTTTGTCTTACTTTGTATTTTCTTCAAGAACAAAGAAATACTAGAGTTTGGGTTTGATCCCTAGATTGACTTTCTAATTATTACACGTTTTTCTTCTGGTTACAGATTAGCTAGTGTTTAGTCTCTCTTGTAAGCCATATCCAAACTTAAAGGTGATCCCTGACAAGTTGTGGGCTACAGAGCAGTCTGCCAAGTTGGTGTGACTGATGAAGCAGAGGAGGAAGAAGCTGTAGTATTTAGCACTCATAGTATCCTGCGAATGCATCTATTATACATGAAAGGGAGGGTATTGTATTTCCTCTCATGTTTGTGCTTTGAGGGGATGTTATTTTTGGCAAAATAAGGTGAAGAACTTTGTTGCCTTTCATAAAAGGGGAGGTGGAAGAAGAAAGAGAAAAAAATACTTTGGCATGTATAATAAGCAGTCAAATCCAATAATATTAGAGTTTGAAAGAAACCAGAACCTTGGTTGGCTCTCAAAGTGTGCTTTTGAGCAGGTATTTAAAAATTCGACTCAAGAAAATGGGAACTGTTACACCTCCTGCCATTTTGGGCCAAGCCAAGAGCATTGCATTTGCTGCATACCTCAAAACTTCTTTTTTTTCTAAAGGAAGGATCAGTGTTTAATCTCCCTACCTGAAACCAAACCAGCATTCTCATAGTTTTGTAGGTAGTCTTGTGCCAAATCCCCAACTCTGTGATCTCAAAGAAGAAATAGGTGGATATTGTGATTGCAGAAAGCAAAAATTACCTGAGTAAAGTAGGGAGTTCGGTAGGTTTCTGTACAAAGATGTTGGGTTTTACTTTTCGTTCTTTAACCCATGACAAGTTTCTGCCTCTCATATTTAAATTCTGGAGTTGTAGCCTTTAAGGATTAATTGGTGTGTCTTGTGGTGTTCTTCAGGTATGATCAATGAAGCAGAATTATATAGTTTCATTTCAATGAAATAATTTAATTATCACCAAAATTTAGGAAATATGAGCAATGCTGCAGAAATATAATTTCTGGACTTTGTGATGGATCTGTCAGATTTTCTGATGCACTAGGCACTTAAAACACTGCCCAAGGAGTAAGTGCCTGTGTCCACTGTGCCTGGGCTTATAAAACAGGGAATATTGTTCCTAAAATTTTAGATTTTCTTTGGCAGTACCACTTCCAAGTCTTGACTTAAATAGATCCTTAACTATTGTAGCGGGCCCCTAAACAGGGAATAGTTAGCATTGATTCCATGATTGCAGAAGGCTGATCAATTTCTTTATTGTACTATACTATACTATATTATACTATTAAGAAAAAACCCATCGCCCTTGCAGACAGTCCAATACAGCTTTGACCAGTCTGGTCAATCAAATCCAAACACCACCACCAGTGGCCAATTAAGAAATCACCCTTTGGTAAACAAATCTCCATAACACATTCCACATGTGCACAACAACAGGTGCAGCAAGTGAAGATAAGAATTGTTTTTCATTCTTTTCTCTGAGCTTTCCCACAGCTTCCCAGGAAAATCCTGGGAGAGCTATGTTTCTCTCTCTGTTCAGAGGATATGTGATTACCACACTTAACACTGAAGATGCATGGGATTCCATCCTAGCCTGTTGGAGCACTGGGTATATAGTAGTGCTGTTCTTTGCATATTGTGACAATAGGCCAGTCAGTCTTAGAAAATGTACTGATTTTAGCAATGCTGTGGAAGTGGATCTTGCATAAAGCATTGATTCTCTTAAAAGTAAAGGTATCTCACCTTAAGGATCTGCTTTACATACCAGGGCTTTTGAGAGGAAATAGTCTTTTCTAAGTAGCAGAGGAAATGGGAGATAGAGCTTAGCTGTAGTCTGTAAAGCTCTTAAAAGTAAAATTCTTATGTAACTATATAACTAAAAATGTTGATTGGACACTTAATATCATATGAAGCTGTTTGGAGCACTAGTCTGTTCTATATTTCTTTGTGTCAGCTAGATGATGGTAGAAGCAAAGAACTTGCATTTTCTGCTTGCTTAGGATGTTTTAGCTCACCAGAAACAAGCAAGTTGCAAAAGGATGGTTTTGCTCTGGTGATAATTTCCTTCCCAACTATACTTTAACAGACAACTGTGTTTTGCATGAAAATATCTGAATTTATTTGCTCACTTTTCCTGGTCCATCACTTTAATGATGATGTAGTCAAATGAAATCAAAATGAACTTTTCCTAAAGGGATTTTGAAATGGTGAGATTTGAAATCTTAGTTTATGAACACTTGCAGAAATTCCTGTCATCAGCCCAGTGTGGCTATAAATAGCATGAGGACCTGAGGAGCCTCATCTGCAGCTGTTGTGCCTGAGCATACCAAGCAGTGAGCTTGCAGGCATTGTCACTAATCAGCAATGATTTTTAAAATTCAGTTTTAAAGCTGGAAAGCTCACTTGGCATTTTGAGCAGCTCATTAGTTTTAGGTGGCTTAGAGTAGAAGGGGGCTTCTGTGCACCAGCTCTGCTGCTCTGGTTCTTCCCTGCTTGGGGGGGCTTCACAAAGGAGCTGACTGTTAGTAGTGGTGGTCGGGAGGTGAAGATGAAGAGGGAGGAATGAGGAAATGAATGATTTGCCTTGGGGCTGAGAGAGATGAAGGGACTGTTCTGAAAGTCATTATCTTGCATTTCTAATTACCAGATGGAAGGGTGGTTTAATGAAGAGATTTTTCAAATGAAGACCCCCTTCATAAAAGGCATTCAACTCTTTGGGTGGGTAAGCTGTTCCAGAGGAGAAGCAAAGCAAAACTGGTTAAGGAAAATACAATGTTTCTTGAATTTAAGGCATGGATTTCATAGAGAAGCTGTAGACAAGTTTTCATTAAAATTTTGCAGACTCAGAAAGAAAGAGGAGGAAGAAAAATTATTTGTCATTTGATTTCAGATGTGCTCCTGGGATCTGTGCTGAAAGGCGTAACTGTGTCCGGATGTGTACAAATAGATGGGCTTTCAAGTCAGTATAAAGTAATGGCCGTAGAATTTCCTGCAGAACCACTCAAAGGGTGGTGTAATTCCAGCTGGCTTGCTGGGAATTTCATTTAACTGGTTACAGGAGGCTCACAAGTCATGTTGGGAGACTTCCTTTTGTGTAATGTGGGTGCAGTCAGTTCAGAGTCCACTCAAATTTTGTCTTCTGTGAAAATGGGTTTACTTTAGCATGTGAGACAAACAACAAATGATGATGAGTTTTAGTTTGATCAGAAAAGAAAGAGGAGCTTTTTATCAATAAGGGAAATTCTTGACTGCAGTGACATTGATTTTTTTTCTCAGATCCCAAGCTCTTCAGGGCTTGCTGGCACCAGGTAATTCAAGCACGAGTTATCTTTGTGCCCTCGTGCTTAAGTCTGTCATCCTGCTTCATCTGAAATGCAGTCAGGTGCTTCTGGTGAGATGGGGTCAAGTCCCTCTAAGCCATCGTCCTTTATCATTGAGACAGGACTATCAAAGCAAGATTTAAATTTAATTAGAAGATTATATATCTGCAAGATTGTGGTTCACATTTTTTGTGAGCAAGGCTTTTTGTAATAACAACCATATATTTAACTGATTCCTTTATGTTAGTAAGATGACGCTTCTGCCCTCTCTTATAATTTGAATGCTAGCTAATGTGAGGATTTTTTTAAAGAACCTCCAGTTGTCAGCTTAAAAAAAATCTTTGTACATTCCCAGCTATTTTATGTGTTGGAGTTTGAAAAATAGTAATAAAAAAGCAGTACTAACTTTAAAGACCCTTATTTTACTGTTTATTATTACCTACAATACCAGATGTACTGTTATTCCCAGGGGCTTTCTTTTAAGCTTCTTAAGTGAGCTCCTCAGGAAAGACAGGATATTCAAGCATGTTTTGATATGAACAACTTTTTTCAGCAATGAATTTTTGAATTTTGGGACCGGTAAGACAGACAGACTCTTAGGTCTCTGTGTTGGAAATACTATGTAAAGCAGAAAACATAGAACAGGGAAGATAATGGGCTGTGTGAATCTTCATCTATTCAAGTACAAGTGGAATTTGATCCTATAAAAATTCCTTACAAAACAGTGAGCAGATTTTCAGTAATTCTGTATTTTAATGTGCACTTAATTAGCTTTACAAAAATTGAAATGGTCACTAAAGAATGTAGCAGGTGGCAGGTTCTCTATTTAAAGAATATTTCCAAGAAAATATTTTCCCCAAAGGCCATGAGAGTAAGGAGTGTGTGCTCTCACAGTCTATTTAGCATGTGAGCCTTTTGTTGACCTATCCTTTTAAAGAAATAGCATATTGAAGTAATGATGGATAACCTTGAAGTGAAATCATATTGAACCCCAAACAAACTGTGATGAACTCTCTTTTCCAGAGGGATGCTAAAAGTCACAGAAATGGTGCAGAGCAATGAGTCTTTACAATTGCATCTCCTCTGAAGGAAAACATACTGAAGAGGGATTTCTGGCTAAATCTGTGGTAGTACTGGGTTCAAGTGTACCCTGTCGAGCTGCTGGATGTGACCTGTTTGGCAATTCCAAGAGTTGAATTTCCTTGCACTTTTTTTGTGTTGCTATTTTTTATCTTGGTTGTTTCAAATTATTGAAAATCAGCCCTATCTTAGTGCATACTTGGCTTTAGAAGTATGTCTTGAAACCGAATCAGCAAGAGCAAGATGAGATGGCTTTGGTAGAGGGGAGTGCAGCAGGAAGAGGAGTTTGGTGTCTGTCAGTGGACACTGTGCTGCTCCTCCAGTTGCAAACAAGCAGGCTCTCACACTGGAGTTAAAACTGAGTTTAAAACCAGGCGGGAGGAAGAGATTGTCATTTCAGTGAAGCTATATTTGACCAGTGCTGTGGGGCTGACCAGTGCTCTGGGGCTGACCTGTGCGGGTGGCAAAAGCTGCTGCTTCTATCAGAGGGAACACTGGAGCAATCAAATCTAGACTTGGGTATTCACCTGGCACAGTGGGATTCATCTCAGGGCTACATGGGGAAATAGTGATCCTTATGTAATGATACATAAATAGTTTTTCTTCCTTGGGAATGTCCTGCCTCCAAGAGTGTAGTGTGTCATGTATTTACTTACATATGCAAAATTCAACTATTTTACTACATGCCATGCTATGCAGCAATGAAAATTATGTCTGCCTGTGACTTGAGCCAGGATGGCATTTTATAGACTGATGATGTTATTTTCCTATCTCCCACCAAAAAATTTGCATTAATCCTGTAAGAGTTTATATTCAGGTTAATGGGTCCACCTGCATGTATTGGTTTGCAGAATCAGGGCTGGGTAGTTTTTAAAACACTGCTGCAGGAGGTCTCCTTGTATCATAAGGCACAGACAGCAAAAATAAACTCTAAAATCCCTTTTCCTTTGGGGAAGTGGGGTATTCCTCTTCTGGAAATTACTTGGCCATCTGAGATGGGAGTTTTGAAACATCTGTATTGAGTGTTCTGTTGAAAACATTGAAATGGTGACATAACTGAGGGTCTGGGTGAAATATGACTTGACAGTTAAAAGTATCCACTTATGGATTTGACAGCATGGTATGCAGAGGTCTTCTGATCAGGCAGCAGTTTGCCGGATGCAGGAAAATAGCTCTGATCAGTGCGTGACCTTGAAAGTAGTCATGGGTCTTCCTCTGCCCAACGGGACCACAGAGAACAGAGAAGTTCTGTTTCACAGTATAAGTTCTTGCTTATCTGGAAGAAGTAACTGAAAGTGGCTTTTTTGCTATTCTCAAATAATTGCAGTTCTCAGAATTTTACATATGTAAGAATTGCTCCTAGAAGTGTCTGTCTGCTCACGATCTAGCATTGAAAGCCCTGTGACAGCACGTCCTTGAGGACCAGAGCTCTACTTCAGCTCATACTTCAGTGCAGGTGACACTTATCCTTACATCAGTTTTAGGTTTTTACTTACTTTTCCTGTGCACATTCACAGCTCTGAGTGTCAAAACCTATCTTCATGGCATTCAATTCACATGACATTCATTCTTTCAATGTGCATTAAAACCCAAAACTTCAATGTCAGTACAATGTCAGACTAAAAGAAATGTTCATAACCAATTAAAGAAAAAGCTATGTTGTCTCTTCTGTACTATTCAATGAGGCTAATATTTTTTAGGAATTGCAAAAGAGTAAAACTTCTTGTTTCCTTGTAAAAAATGAGATCTTAGTTTATTAATTAAGCAATTCTGTCATGCAGTATTTGTCACAATTAGCGAAACTCGGGCTTCTGCTTGACCTCTGGAAACATGCTGTGGGAAATGCCTCTGCTGAAACACTGGGGCAGAAAACCAAGGGTTGGGAAAGCAGAGTGGTTGTCACTAAGCTGAAGGGGAAGGGCTGAGATAAAAGCTTAAGCATTGCTTTTCAGGGTGGAGGTAAAGTGTGTGTGTGTGTGCTTTCAAGGGGAGGATGTATTTCCAAGCCAGTTCTATCTATCTTATTTAATGCTGTTTTCTTGGGGTATTTGAATATAGATGACAGGCTAGAGAAATCATAAGTTTCTTGGTTTTGTTTGATAGAGGATTTTAATAAAAATTGAATTTAATATGTAGAAGTCCCACTGTTTAACATCATTCCTGAGGAATATTAGTTCTACAGTGTTTTGTTCAGTGGCAGTTCTCTACTGGTTCTAAATGTCAGTAAATGTAAATTCCTCTTTTATATGTGTGCTATTCAAAGAAAAGTGTGCCCTTGGCAAACACGTGAAAGACTCCAAAGATTTTCATGTTTTTTTCAGAAGTTAGACAGTTTTCTGAGTTTTGTGGTTTAGGGATTTTTTTTAAATGTGTGCTGTGAAATTTTGCTTAAAATGACTTTGCAATGCAATTTTTTTTCTCTTCACAGATGAAATCATGCATCAGGATATCATTCCCCTCTATGCTGCAGATATTCAGGACCAATTAAAGAAGCAGTTTGCTTATCTGTCAGGTAAGACTATGGTGTTCCCTCTTATACACATTGCTTAGATGCACGGTACAGCCTGCTGTCCTTTCACCATCTCCGAGGACTCTTATATGAGAAATCAATGAGTAACTCAAAATTCAGGCTACTAAGACTTGTTATTTAAGGATTTATTAAAAGATTTTTTTAAAGTATAATAGAAATTTTAAAATTGCAGGTAGTTTTCCAGTTAACTGGAGATTGCAGCATGGATGCTCTGGTGGTTGCTGTGGTCTTGGAGTCCTCAGCTCACAGCCCCAGCTGCCACAGGCTCTGCTGTCGTGTTTGATACTGAAGCCCAGGCTGACACCTTGGTTGTGACCAAAGCACAACAGCATCAGTGCTGCGCTCAGACAAGTGCAGCATCGAGTTCTGGGCATGATTTTTGACTTGGTATCACTGACTGCCTTCTGCAAAGGAGCCTGCTTTTGGGTATAAGGCTGTCTCCAAAAGCAGCACAGCTACTTGCACACAGCACAGAGAGTCTCTGCCCCTGGGCCACCTGTTGGTGATGGGAGCAGTGTTTGTGCCATGCAGTGTTGGCTGCTGAGCTTGGTCCATCTCCGCACTGAGCCTGTGGCTGGCTGATAATGGGCAAAGGAGATGGTGCCTCTGCTCACTGATCAGGCTGAGTGGAAGAAGGTATCTGATAAGCTTCTGAGTTTGTTCTCGTGTCTTCCGCCCATAAAAGCTCTTGCAGGTGTGCAGCTGTGAACTTGCTGGAATTATGGCCCTGTTTGCCCTCCCTCCAATACACAAAAAGGGAGAGCATCAGTGGCTTTGCAGAGCTGCCCTGCATCCTTCAGCACAAAGGAAATTTACTTCTCTGAGCTACAGCTGGACTCTATGACTGTTCCCTCTCCCTCTGAATCCCATCCTGCATCAGATCCAGAGAAACAGGGGAATGAAACAATGTAATGCTTTACTTGGCAAGAGCTCACTGAATCTTGTTACACTCATAATCAACTATTAATTATGATTTATTTCTGCTACACAAGCTGAACTGTGGATCTTCAGCAGTGACTGTGTTTTCTGTGGGGTGGTGGTAGCACTTGGAAAATAAGATATTTTTTATAAAATTGGCTGTTCATACTTCATTTGAGATTATAGTGTTTAAGCTACAATTCTTCTCTGGGAATTTATTTTTTGACTTTCCAAGCTCATTCTTATCCATGGGCAGAAAATGTCCAATAAGAGTGTTATTCAAGAATCAGCCTATCTATGAAACTACAAGTAGGGTTTGTATTTTGCCCCTCTGAAGTGAGGGGGAAAACTGGTGACTGTGGTGGATGAGTTGTTGAGTTCACAAATCCACAAGTGTCTTCAGCAGTCAATAAATCCACTTGGCAGTGGAGCTTAGTAAGAGCAGCCATTCCTTATTCTATTTTCTTCTATCTATTCACACTCTTGTCAATTAGAATTTTGTTTTATTTTCCTCAAGGAATAAGTCAGCTGCGTTACTGTTTCTAGATTTTGTTGTATTTTATTATTCTTGGGCAACTTGAGTGTTAGGCATTTTCACTTCACTTTGGAATTCAGGGGGGTTTTTTTATCCTAATGTTCTTCTGCAGGATGTTTGTTGATGGTTCATTCTCTGTGCTGTACCAAATAGTGGTTTTACAGGTTCTGTGTATGAAGGAACAGAGCCAATGTTTTGATACTTGATTTATGTGCAATTTGTTGTTAGAGTTGAGCTTAAGAGGGGCTTTGCTCTAAGGCCACTTAAGACATTCCCAGTGTGTGAATGGGACTTTTTTGCTTATTACTGTTGCCTTGAGAATAGAATCTAAGTCCATGGCAGAAAACTCATTAAAATGAAAGTCCATAGATTACTAATGCCTTTGGCAAAATAGCATGTTTGCAGGTATTGCAGAATGTTTTAGATAAATTTCTGATTTTAATTGTTGGCTTTTTAACAGCAATTCAACGTGTACTTGAGAATTGCTTTAGTTTCTCTAATAGGATGTATCTAGGTCTCATGGGACACTTGCTTAATAGGGAATGAAACCCAGTCTGCTTCTTGTCCTAGAGGCTTTATCCCTTCCCGAGCTGCTTGGTCTACATCAAGGTCACTTCTTACTTGTGTCTCTCATTGTGCTGGATTGTAATGGGAATGCTGCAGGAACACCCAAATTAGACTTGAAATGAAACAATAAGTGAAAACTTCCACTAATGCTTCAGTTTGTCAGTAAAGATCTCAAAGTGCAATGAAATCAAGGTGCTCACTGCTCCTGCAGACTGGCTCTTGCTCGGCACTGAGTATGCAGTCGTGTTCAGCTTAAATATGATGGTGGGGCAAGCTGTGGATGAGGCTTGTAATTACACAGAAAGTTTATGAACCCTGAAGTTAATATTTTACCTCAGGCACGGTTGTTTACATTTTACCCTGGAGTTTTCTCTTTCTGTGGAGCAAGGTCCTTATCTGCGCTAAAATTATTACTTTTGTTGTTGCTAGGCTATACTAAGTGCTGCATCTACACGGTTCAGTGTTTCACCTTTTTTACCTTTGCTTTCTTTAGTTACTATTAGTGCAACCACTTTTTCTTCCACATTTAAAGGGGTCTTCTGCCTTTTTTTTTGTTTTATTTTTGTTTTTTATCCCATGAAGGACAGTGTAAGGTCCATTTGAAAGTCTCTGGAAAATGTATCCTTTGTGTATTCCTCACAGTCTTTCATTCATGTTATATGTTTTCTTTCATAAGTATCTTCTCTTCCCATGATTGCTGTGTGACTTTTCTCCCCACCCAGCCTTGTGTCTGTCTGCCACCACAGTGTGCAGATGTGTTAAAATAAATGTAGATGGAGAAGAGCATACAGACCTGTGTATGTTGATATGCATCCTAAATCATTCAAGCTATGTGATGTGCAAATGAGACTCTTGGCCACCATGAGTGCTGAGCTAGTTAATTTAACTCCCTTTCCTTTGAATGCCTATTTATACATTGAACAACTTCAAAGTGTTTCCATTAAAGGAAATACAAATATGAGTTCATGCTATTTGCATTTTCGTCTATTGATTCCTTGTTGTTTTTCCTCCCATTGAAGAATTTAACATTGGTACTAGCTTTCAAAATGCTTATACCTTTGATTTATAAATATACACCTATATGCTCATACCTTTATCATTGTAAATAGTAAGTATCTCACTTTGTCTGAGTTTATTTTCTCGGATGTGTTCTTGCTCTCATCTGTGGGAATGACCTGACCGCTCCTCACTGGTCAGACTGTTCCCATTGAAGTAGCTCTGGCTGCTCAGTCTGTAAAATTACATTTGAGAATTTCTGAGTGGATCCTTTACCACATACATTGTGACAGTTAGCTAAAAATATCAGCCTTATTTTGTTGCTGATATAATATGGACAGTATCTATGTTGTGTATGGACAGTGGAAGAGGTATTGCTTAGCAGCCTTTGCCTTGCACAGGTGTAAGCTTAAGTAATGTTTTTTATTTGCTGTGCTAAACCTGCTGTCTATAGAGATTTAAAAAAATCAAAGCAAAAAAATGTAGTAAGGGAATAGATAAAGGGAAAAAATGAATCCTTGGCTAAGAGATTTCCAGTTCAAATATGTTCAGATTCAAATTTATGTATTGCAATCCAATTTTTAAGCTGTTATATTTGCTGCTGATCAGCCTGAGCAAAATGCAGCTTGTGAAGTTATGCAAGTAAAACTTCTCCTTTCAAGGAAAGAACATTTTAATAATTTCCTCCTGAATCTGTTTTTCTTTGCAAAGGATATGCAGAGAAGCTTTTATCCAGTCCCTCATTGAAGTCTACATGTAATTTCAAATACTGAATTCTCCAGTTAAGTATATTATGCAAGCAGAAAGGAGAAACTCCTTATCAGAAATGCACAAGCAGAATAGCTGAACCACTACAATAGTAAAAAAAAAATCTGAAGTAAGCCCTTCTCTCAGTCACATGAGGACTTCACTTTTGACAGAACTGCAATTTTTTGGCAGCATCTTTTGAACTAAAGTTGTAGATCTGAGCCATTCAACAAGGCTGATGCTCTGGGATCTTGTGTGTGCACACTGATCAACAGAGAGGTCATATTTTTTCTTATAGTCCAAATGCTATTTCACTTGTATTATAGAATCAGGCCAGAAGACTCTTTGCTCTGTCATCTAATTCTATCCTGCTACTTACTTCCTTTTTGTGGGGGTGGTCAGAGTACTTTTGAGAATACTTTTTTTTTTTAATGCAAACAGGAGCAGACTAGTAAGGGAAACATTACAAAATAATCTCTTACTCATCCTTCCTGGAAGTAAGGCTAAGCAATTTCTTTGCTGCTGGCAAACTTTGCTGCCCATACAAAACCCCACACAACTAGCATGTTTTCTACAGGGTTGTGGGGAATGACCCTTTTCTCTGTGTTTGTGTCTGCCTGTGCCCTTGTGTGTGGTTTTTAGCAGATGTACAATATGCAAGTTTTGTCATTTTCCAAGTCAATGCTTTTTTAAGTTGAAAAGAATACTAATTATGTCTCATTTGAGATTGTTTTCAGATACCAAGTTACTAACATGCCTCTTGATTAGAATTTCTGAAAATGCTGTTCAATTCTCTTGGGTTAGCACTTCTCTATCACCCAACCTGCTTAATAAAAAAGAAAACAAATGCAGAAGACATAGCAATTGTGATGGGAAAAGTTAGATGTAGCAGAATATAAAGAATAAGTGCTAAATCACTGGAACTCTAAGGGAAATTTTACCAATCCCATCTCACAATAGTGCAGCTAGTTTCCCATGGTTATTTTCTCTACTGTTTTCATCCATAAGATCATGATGCTCTGGGTACACACAATTTTAGCAATTGGTGATATTGCTGGTGTTAATTGTGTTCAAAAGCTGGGAACGTGAAATGTTATTTTCTAAGCACAGTTAAGTCACTTTGCTGTGGACTGTGGAGCTAGTACGATTCAATGTTTTTAAAATGTGTGTTTCTCCAAAACACGGGGCTGTCACTGTTGTAAAAACAGACCTTAGACCAAGGCTCGTAGATCTGTCTAGAAGAGCTCCACCTAACACAGCTAGCATTTTCAAGGTTTATCCACTGAAAAATTTCCATTTTATGATGGCAATTTGTTTTGTTTTACACTAAATCTATTAAAGAATTTTCATGTGAATAGGCTGCCAAAGTCATGTATAAGTCAGATAATAACAAAGTTTTCCATTCATGAATACTCACAGAAGTCGCATGGAAACAGATCTGCTTAATTTAAAGTGGTGTGGTGTTTTTATTTTATTTAATTGCTGAAATAAGCTTCAGTCCTCTTTACTTCTATGGTCCTTCCATTTGTAGCCTGGAAAGTAACAATCCTCTCAGTTGTAGAATGTTACATATAATCCTCTCACAGCTTCATGTTATAAGACAAGCATCAAGGAATTCTTGGGAATCATTTCAGGTAATATGTCTGCAGACTGATTGCACCCACTTAAGGACTGATGTTTTCTCTTCTGCTCTTTGCAATAAACAAAAAAACAAAAGTTGGCACTCAAGTGACATTTGTTTAATATTTCATAGAGTAATGATGCCAAATGTATTTCAGCATTTTCATAGAATCACAGAATGGATTGTGTTGGCAGGAACCTTTAAAGATCATCTAGGCTGTCCCTGCCCTGTCATGGGTAAAGGCATCTTTCCCTAGATCCATTCAATCTGATATTTTCATAGTCAGAACAGTGCTCAGATTTTTTAAACAAAAATAAGGGGATTTGTTATACTTTCAGAAATGTATGTTTAAAAAAAAAATAACAAGGCTAAGATTAGACTAAGAAAATGCTCATAATGCTCTCGGGTACTTGATTGTCTTAAAAACACATAAAACTATTAAATTCCACTTGTGCAGTGCATCCCTGTGTAAGATTAGAAGTAGGAGAGCAGGCTTGTTTGTGCCTCTGTGGGCAGAACTTGTCAAGCAGATCAGCTGAGGCTGTTCAACAGCTGTAGCTGGAATTTCTGGACTCTGAACTAGAGGGGAATGCAAAAGAGGTGATTTTCCAGAGGTTAGGACTGAGGTAGTTAGATGTAGTCACTGTACCAACTGACCTGAATTTATTAAAATATTGCTGTTAAATTACTAATTTTTTGTATGGTGATTAAAATTGCAGTAATTATTTTTAAAAACTACTCTGTATGTGCTGAATTACTTGCATGAGTTGTAGCACTCAAATATTCATCTCTGTCTTTTTTGGTAATCTGGTGTATATAATTCTGAGGTGCTGGAAGATTATTATATGAATTAGTTTTAATAAGATGTCTGAATTTTTTGCCTTAAACCTGTTTCAAAAAGGATAAGAGAAGTGAAATTTTTCAGTACTTTTCACTTGAATGTTTTCCCTCTCACTAAAATTAAAATCAACAATAAAACCCCTCTTATCTTCCTAAACTTTTTATCTCCTCCCCTAAGTTCTGTGGCTTGATTTATTTTTGGGTGAAGAGAAGAAAATCACATTTTACACAGCTAATTTTATGAACTGTGTAATCCTGCTTTTGCAGAGGTGAAGAAAAATGAGGAAGAATGATTCTGATTAAAGGAAAACAATAATTTCCTGCTGTGTTAGCTTCATTAAGAAATAAAGGACACTTTAAAAAGTGAACTCACTATTTCTAATATTTAGTATAAACACAATTAATATGTAGGATTTTTACTTTATTTCATATACCATTTTGTAAATTTCTCTGACAAGTGCTCATTTTAAAGCAGCAGTTGCTTTGGCTAGAGTGACCTGTCTTCCCTTGGTGGTCATGTAGTTAATCACAGAATCACTAGGTTGGAAGAGACCTTCAAGATCATCAAGTTCCACCCATAAAGTTGCAATATAGAGAGCAACTTCTTTAAGTCATGTGGTGTTAAAGCTGAAATTTACAGAATTTCTTATGTTTAGCATTTCAGGTCACTCTGCCCTAAACTCTTTTGAGCAGCAGGGTTCTGATAAGGAAAAGTAGTTGAGGAGCATTTGAAGGTATATGTGTGTTCAAGTAGCCCAGCAGGGAAACAGCAATGAAAAATCAGTGAAGAACTGATTCTAAGAGCTCAGGGCAGAGTCATCTCCACCCAAGATAACCACAGATGACTGTTCTAGAAACTGAAAATTAATAGGCAGTCACCAGGCAGGATGGCTCTATTTGCCCTTGACAATCGGTGGTGGTCTGGGAACTTCCTGAAAATCCTAGTCCAGACTTCTGCTTTTAGGACATGTCCTGCAAGTCTATTGTTGCTGTTCTTTTGTTTCACATGTCCTATTTATAGAAATTAAGTGGAACAGAAAAAGTAACCAATGAAGATACCACAAATAATGTATGATTATGTCTAAAAATAGTTTCTCTAGAGAAAGCAGAGCACCTCATAAGCAACAGAAATAATCATTATCATGCTTTTAACAACAGAGGAAAATGCTTTAGTCGTGAAAGCTTGAACAAAAACCAATAGAGTGAAAATTGGTCTTAACTTATAATTGTGTTTTGAGTATTTGTATAGCTAAAATTAGCTCCCTTGACTCAGTATTGCCATGTTTGGATGTGTCATAAAGGTCATATTTGCAAACTTGTAATATTTGCATAATAGTTGCATTTTGTTGTTGTTTAAATGTATCCAAAGCACATTATTTTTTTCATGTATTTTGATTCCAAGAGCTTCAGTGACAGCACCATGCCTGTAAGCTGGTAAACAGAAATCAGATTCACCACAAATTAACATAAAGATACTATTTCAGCTGTTCTAATTACATGTGGTTTGGAGGGAAGTTGTGATTTCTTTTATCAAATGAATCTGAGGTCAAATATTTCTCTTGTTTTTCCTGTGAGGTTAGACTCAAAGGGACTGGAAGTGGGTAATAATCTTCACAAGTCACTGTTGCTCTCATAATTGGTGCTGTTAATACTGGTTTCTGCACAGTTACCGGATTTCAAGGCTGGAAAAAATATCCTTGTTATTTTGTAACAGTAATTTTTTTGTTGTTTTTCTTCTCCTGTAAAGATAACTTCCCAACAGTGTGTTCCTGTCACCCCAGAGCAATTAACTTCATGCAATTGCTAGGGCTCAGCAAGCCCCTTGTCCTACCTGTCTTTATGAATATACACTTGCTAAAGACATGAAACACTAATAATGCCTTTAAAAAGAAATTATTACATTTTGCATATAAGAATGTGTGTGAAGTGCATGAAGAAGCATTGTGTCTGTGAATTGTACCCAGTGGTGCAAATGCCAGGAGAGACGCACATAATGGTACCTAGCTCATCAGCAGCTCTACTGCAGTGTAGGTGTTCAGCTCTGCTTCACCTTCTGTACAAAATCTGGGAATGGGAAATCTCATCTGAAACACCTACGCCCATTTCTTTTAACGTTCTGCCCCTTCTCTTTCACCAACCTGGAAGCAAAGCAGCAACTGAGCAGGGTAGGGGGTGTTGCATGAATGAGTTCCAACTGGTGAGAGGGTTGAGTTCAGTTCAAGATGGAGATTCACCTACTTAATTCTGAATTAACAATTTTGTTTCTAAATTAGTTGCTTTCTTTCTCCGAATTGCTTCTACTTAGATGCAGTTGATGTTTATCAGAAGATGCACTGCCATCTGGTGTCAGTACTGCTCACATTGGTCCAGAAAAAATATCATGTGGTGAATGGGATGTAAAAAATTCCTTTCTATAAAACTTCCTAAGCACTGAAGAAGAGAGAGACTGCTCAGAGTAAACTGTCCACACATGAGCCCTGAAGAAAAAAAGAAAGAAAAAAAAAAGAGACAGAAAAAATGCAGTTGTTTTATTACTGGGAAATTTCAGTCTAGGTAAAGAGACTTGCATATAAACACATTTGCTGCTTCTTTTGTAGGTGGAAGAGGGGGAGATGGCTGCCCTGTTATCACCTTTCCAGACTATCCAGCTTTCAGTGAGATTCCTGAAAAAGAGTTTCAGAATGTCCTGACCTACCTGACAAGCATTCCAAGGTGAGCACCTGTCTGGAAGAAAATAGCCTTTTATCTGCTAAGGGACTTTCCGTATTTGATCCCTTACATGTGGTGTAAAAGTCAAGCTTGGTATTTAATTAAAGAAAAGGAAAATTAAGCTTATGGTGCAGTGTCAGTAAGTGTTGGTTGGTGACAGCTGTCTAAGGTAGTTGTTAGAAAAATTACATGCTTCTATTTTCTATTTCATCAGAAAATTACTTCCTGGTATGTATGGATTTACACGATGGACATTATCCTTCTGTGTCTTCACTGTATCTTAGAATGCAATATTCAGAGTTTTAATTGAGCACATGTATAATTTTGGCAGAGCATGCTAATTCCTGGGTGTTGCTCAGGATATTACTCAGTGAGGGAACACTCTGTATCTGCATACAGAGGTTTGTCCTCACCACTTGAGCAGT
The DNA here is from genome assembly GCF_017590135.1 of Pyrgilauda ruficollis. Taxonomy (NCBI): domain Eukaryota; kingdom Metazoa; phylum Chordata; class Aves; order Passeriformes; family Passeridae; genus Pyrgilauda; species Pyrgilauda ruficollis. The sequence continues at coordinate 82,245 of NW_024524266.1, read as the reverse complement.
TTCCCTGGCTTAGCTGAATGTATCGTGTCTGCAGACTCCCAGAGCTTTGCCTGATGGTGCAAAGCAGGCCCAGGGATTAATTCTTACTCTCTTAGAGGGCACAATAGTCTAACCAATGGGCTGTCCAAGAAATACCATGATTTTTGATAGTCTGTTAATGAATGAAATCATTAACAGTGGGCTCAAAATCTTGATGGAGGTAAGTAAGGCAAGTAGCAGAATAAAGTGCATACCCTAGAATTCAAGTGAGCTAATTTTGGGCTTATTCAGGGAACTGGTAGGTGGAATACAAAGGAAGGCAGCTCTGAAGAGTAAATCTGCTGCAGAAGGCTGCCAAGTTTTGAAGGACAGCATTCTCCAAGTACAAGAATGGCACGTCCTGGAACGTGAATGGACGTAACAGGAGGCTGACCCCACTGTCTGAAAATGAACTTGTGACTGAGCTGCGATACAAAGGCAGCATACAGGAGGTGAAAGCAGGGACAGGCTACAAAGGAAAAATGTAGATACATTGTCCACACATGTCAGGATGGCGTCAGAAAAAATCAAAGCACACCTGGAGCTGAGGGACAAGAAAAAAGGGACACCAAGGACCCCTTGAAAAAACTTCCGGTGCTTTAGCAGTACAGGAATAAACAAGGAAAACGGGAACCTCTGCTGAATGGACTTGGGCAAATTAGTAGCAGCCAATAAAGATGAGGCTGAAACACTTGAGTTCAAGAAGGAGAATGCAGTCTTCTCTGACACTCACAGGCCTCTGTGTACAGAAAGAGAGTTCAAGAAGGAGAATGACAAGCAATGGCTGAGACAAAATCAAGCATCTCTTGAGAAATCTTGACCCAAATCTAGAGTTTGGGATAAGATGAGCTGCTTTGAGAGTGGTGAGGACACTGACCAGTGTCATAGTCAGGTTGCTCTTTATAATCCTTGAAAGGTTTGGAGATTAGAGGTAACCTCACTTTGATCTGTGAAAAAATTATGGAGTGAGTCCTCTTAAAGCACACTTTTGGGCACATAAAAGAAGGAGGTGATGGGGAATAGCCAGCGTGAATTAAACAACAGTAATAGTGCTTGACCAGCCTATTTCTGTGATGACAGTACTGAATGCATCAATGAAGCAAAGCTGTGCATGTTTTTTGTCTCACCCTAAGCAGGACTTCCAGCTCAGTCTCCCACAGCGCTCTTCTATTTACCTTGGGTTGTTACATTTTGGCAGGTAGGCTCCTGAGTGGTTAAGAAAGTGCTTGGATTATTTGGCTCAAGGAGAGGTGTTTACTGGCTGATGTTTTATCTGGAGACAGATTTCCCCAGGGAACTGTATGTATGTATGTTTTCTGATGTCCTTGGCAAGGATCTGAAGTAGGAGATGGAGTTGAAGTTTCATGAAGTTTCATGAAGTTGTACTTGATGTAACCAGCCCCGCCTGGTTGTACTTCTTAATCCCTGCTTTGTCAGGGAATGAAACTCTGAAGCTCACTGCCAGCTTTTGTGTTTTCTTTGTTTATGCTGGTGGTGGTTAAACTGCATGGTGCTAAGCATCCCTTGATCGTATCTTGGATACTGTTTCTGCAAATAATTATGTTCTGAATTCACATCTGCTACTCCTTTTGAAAGTCCTTGGTGGTGCATTTCATGGTGGCCCACTAAACTTCTGCACATAGTGGGGTTCATGTGAGAAATTCTGATCAGAGCAAACAGCATCTGGTGCAGTGGGGGAGCACTGAGTGCATCCCAGAGCACCACTTTGACAGGAGCAGATTTTCTGAAGGTTTTTCTGTCATTCGCTCCTACCTGACAACAATTACTCTCAGAGTATTGAGCCAGAAGTGGTCACTCCTTAAGTCTGGCTTTCTTCTAGGATTTTCTTGTTTCTTTAATTCGTAAGTATTTAGAAAGAGAGGACTGTTCTTTATAAACAAAGGAGATAGCCCAGCTGTCTAGATGTTAAGAGTAAGGTATTCACTATTGTGCATATAACAGTTCTCTAGGTTTAAAGTGATAACAGTTCAATTTCAAATCTTGTAAAAATAATGCTGTTGTTAAGATACTGATAAATGTGCCACCTTTTTGTGCCTGAGAATCGATAAAATCTCAAAGGACTTATGATGTTCCTGACTGATACCTTCTCTAGCAGTGTCAGAAGCTTATAGTGTAAAATTGTGTTTGTGAGGCCTTGTACAGGTTTATGGGAATAAAAAACTACAGAAATGACACTAGCCAGATGCCAGCACACATCCCCTTGAGAAAGATATTTTGCTATTGATATCTTACATATATTGATAGATGTATAACCCTAAGGGGCAGTGCTGCAGTTCTTCTTGAATTGGGATATTTCTAGTGCTCTTAAAAGGTGGTGTAAGATAGGATTTTTCCTGCTATCTTAGTGCTCAGGTACTGTTTCAGGTGCTTTGGAAGTGGCTTTTAAAGGAAGTGGAGGCAGTTAGCTTTTAGTTTGTCAGTTGGTTAAAGAGGTGTAAGGAGTACAGATTTACAGAAAAGATGGAAATGCAGCCCACAGCTCTTAAGCATGGACTGCTCTCCTAGGTTGCTGTCATTCAGTTTATCAGATATGTAACTTGCCTTTTGGCTGTTCTGACAGACTAAGGGGAAATGGACTTTTCTAAGAGCACAGAATGCAGAGCTCAGACACAACTGGAGCCACCTCAGTTCCTCAGAAAACTGCTTGTTCTCCTTGGCCCTCTACAAGATCACAACAAGGGGCTGGCAGCAGTAGCTCAAACATTGTCCGACTGCCTGGTGTCACATGTTAAGGGAAAATGTATTTCATGGGGTGACAGTAAGGAGCTACTAAGAGCCCCATGAGAAAAGATCTTTCTCTCCTCTGCAGCAGAGCTCACCCAATAGTATATTTACTGGTAGAATAAATCTTAGCAGTGACTTCAGGTTTTCAAGATCTCTTCCCAAGTGAAAGAAGGCTAGCTTAGAAGTTTGTTGAAAGAGGAAAAACTGAAGCCTCTCAACCTACCTTTTTATTCCTTCTAATTTTATAGATAAACATGAGCTTGTCACCTCTTACTGTGTCCTTGTTCTGTATTATCTAAACACTGGATTTCACAAGTTTTTTCTGTGTGAACTTCCTCTTGTCTTTTTCACAGTAAACTTTAATCATGAAACAATAAATATCTCGTGGGGTATGTTGCATTTAGGAATAGAGCTATTAATAGTTGCATGCTATCAGCTTAGATTATAATGGAGTGGAATAGTGCAAATAGTAGAGCTATTAGCATGTGCTTAGTTGTGTAAATGCCTGATATGTGAGGATGTAAAGAAAGGACACAGTGGAAAGGGAATACCTCATCTCAGTTTAAAGATACACAGTTAACCTCGGTGCAACTGTATAACATTAAGCAGAAAGCTGAACCATATTCTTCAGGTGGGTGTTAATGTTGCAAGGTAAATTCGCATTCCGTAGATGGCTGGATAAAATATGATGTCTAACAAGGTTTGTAGTAATCTCAAAATATTCAGTACAGATTGTTGACATAATGTGTAACAACAGTCATGTACCATGTGTACAGAAAGATTGCTGCTTTGTCAGGAAAAACAATGGATTGAGGAGGAGTACAATAGACAGTGGAAGATTGCAAATAATGCTTTTATAACTTCTGTTTTGCTATTGAACTATATGTTGTAAGGTATCTGTGTAGTGCTTCTGAAGCAGGTTTTTCCTTTTAGCAAATTTATTATTATTATTATTAAAATATAAGAAAAAGTTTTATTGAAAGGTGAGAATTGTCTTAGAAAGATACATAGGCTACTCAAGTAGGAGAATCCATGGCAGTACATAAGGCAGTACTTTCTAGGAAGAGTAGCTTAAGTGAAATGCTGAATTGGTACAAATAGTTAACATATAAATATTGATCCACGTGAATGAATAGTTCCTATCAATGGAGTTGTAGAATACAGTAATATCTCTAGATAAAGTGTCTGTAAGAGGTGACAACTTTAAATTCAATTGTATTTCAGTGGAGGTCAGCCATGTCTTGCATCCCTTTGGGATATTTGGAGATTTTATAATGTCCATGTAGTTGGTCTGATTCTCTTTCTGCAGAGAAAGTCTCCTGTTACGTCTCTCTGTGAGTCCTTTGGGGATGACGTCTGAGCTTGGTAGGAAAAAAAGGCCCTGCAGATCAAGGTTGTCTTCTCTCTTAGCTGAGTAAAAGCCAAATTACCTCCAAACACCATCATTCTTACTGCATAGTGGGAGAGGCAGCTGTGCAATGTACCTTTTACATCCCACATGTACTGAGGCTGAAGGAAGAATATTGTATTTCAGGGCATTCAGTGTTCTGTGTTTTTAAAGCTGGGTTTTTTTGCATTTTTCTATTGATCCTGGTAAATTGGCTTCTAAGACTTGCAGTGTACCTTGAAGGCAGGTGTTATCCATAATTAATTTCTCTTCATCACAGCTGTTTCTTGAAATGTATTTTATTTGCTTAAGTGTATACACATTGTTGGAATATGAATTTACCAAATATGGGTAGTAGCATGAGAACTTGCTCCAAAAGAAATTAATATATAATTGCAGTGGTTAAAAAAACTTAACTACACAGTATTCTTCAACATATGGTTTTGCTTCTGGTTAATTAGCAGTTTCTACTGCAATTAGAAAACAATCTGCTGTTTATGAGAACAGAGGAGTATAGTTTTAATGCTTTTCTTTCCTGCTCATATAGGCTCATCTTTGAACAAAGAAAGCAAGCTGGGATTCTTGTGGCTACAAGAGATTGGAAAGTTAATATTTTAAAAGTGCAAAGCTGAGTCTTAAACACAAGGTCCCTTTCAGGAGAAATAAGTAGTGTAGATTAGAAAATTCAGAATGGTTTTTGATGGCCTGTTTGAGTCCCATGCTGCTGATTAAGCATGATACATGGGCCCTTTTTCCTTGTATTCTGACAGAGCCTTGTACAGCTTCTCTTTGTAATGCTGTCCTGTCCTACTGCATGATCTTGAGCATAACTCAGGTTAACTTGGCATGTTCAGCAGTTTCCTGTTTTGAAAGGTGTCCATCAGTTTCCCGGCTGGGAGAGCATCCCCTTCTTTGAGATTCCTGAAGGTTTACAAATTCTTGAACACCATGTAACCTTCTAAAAAATGCTGTTGTTTTTGGTACTCTGTGGTGTAGGAAACTAGGGAGCCATCCTGTCCAAGTAATGGAACAGAACAAGATGACGTCCGAAAATGTTGATGTCCAACAGTTCCAAAGCTCGGTAGTTAGGGTTTGCTAAGGGTTGCTTGTTCATTATACCAGCTTCCCATTGTTTGGGATAACACTGGAAAACTGAAAGAGAAATGTGTGTGCTAAGGCTTTCAGTGGGTTCAGATCTGTGTGGGCACAGCAAAGCATGTTGAGGTGGAGTTAGTAGGGACCAGAAGGACTGGCAGCAGCATGGCATGGGTGTTGCTGGAGCTAGCAAACCTCGGTGTCAGGGACACAGGAGAGCTCAGGGCTCACACAGCTTGGGCCTGGCCAGTCTCCTTGGCATACATCCACCACTGTGCTCTGAAAGCAGAGGCAGCAGTGTTGGGGTAATGCTGTGTTTTGAGCCTGTAAGTTTGTCAGGGTCCAGCAGACCTTGCAAAGAGCCAGTGTCAGAGGGTACTACCTGTGTTTGCTCATTTTTCTGCAAACTGAATGGGCAGCCCACCACCAGCTAAGAGTTGAGTTTTGTTTTTATGGAGTGCCAGGGATGAGCATCACCACATAATGGGAAAGAAGTGCCAAAAACCAGCTGCCCTGACAGTTCATACTGACGTGCTGAGCAACAGCTTTGCAGCTTCAGAGTTTATTTCTGTCAGCTGTGCTTAATTTCCGTGCTCCTCTCTTTGTTGGATTACAATCCAGGCTGAAGATATGGAACCTGTACCCTGCTGTTACCTTGGCAGCCCCCCAAATTTGTCAGTGAGAATATCCCAGGACTTCCAGCAAAATCTGTCACGCTGTGTGTACCCTTCCTTTCTCAGAGCACAGCTGCCAAACAGTTGTAAATACCATATGTTGCTGTAAGCAGACAGGGAATGTAAGGTCTTAGATTTGAAGTAAGAGCACTCTATCTTAAATTTAAGTGGTAGCCCAAAGCTTTTGTGTCAGACACACACCCTCACAAGATTAAGATCAGAGCCCAAATTGTTACTCAGAGTCTGAATTTTTACTGGGTTTAAAAATATTCACACTTGTTTCAATGTCCACCTTATAAGTGCCCTAAACTTGTTTTAAAGCCTAGCCCTGTACAGGTAAAGCCTTTCCAGTCTTTAAATCCCATTTACACCTTTAGGGTTTAAAGGATTTGGGTAGTATGTATGACACGCACCATCCAGTGGTAAATTTAGTCTGCTAATAAGACAAAGTAAAGTACACACTGTAAAATTGTAAATGTTCATTACTAAAATCCTGGACTGTCACACAGGGGTTTTTATTAGTCCAGTATTAAATTCAGAGAATTTAACACCCTATTTAAGTGTAATGGGTGTTGTAAGATAAATTGTGCAGCATTCCCTGTAAGGTTGTTGTAATACTTTGTGCATTAGTGGTTTTTGCAGTGTCCTGGAAATATGTATATTTCCAATATTGCAGTTCTGAATAGGTAGAAAAATGTTTTAGGGAGTTGGACTTAATAGTTCTAAAATGAGGGCCACACGGGGTTTCTGTTGCTCAATTTACTTAAGCTTAAACTGACATAGAGCCCTTTTGCCTTTATTGACCTATTTATCCTTAATTGTCCCTCCAGGATAATGTGACCTACTTCAGCCATCTGTAGTTAAGTCTAAATGAGTCCTCAAAGTTGTTGTCTTTCTTCGAACAGTCCTTCTAAAAGCAGCTCTGCATGACCTGAAGAAATCACACTGTGTTTTCCATTTAGAAAATTATAACTCTTACTTAAAAACTCTTATTTTACTTAATTTCACACACTAAAAGAGGATGTGCTAAGCAACAACTTGTTAAATTAATTTTTCTTTTATATTCAAAAATGCATTAAGGTTGCTCTGATTTTAGTTCCTTGATGGGACTAAGCTTGTGAAATTCTGGGCAGTCAGAACTAGATGATCTTTAAGGTCCCTTTCAACCCAAGTCATTCTATGAATCATAAAAAAGGCTAATTGGTACCATGGGAAGGTGATGAGTGCATGTGGTACACGCAGATGTCCAGGCCCAGGCAGATGATGATGCCTGGATACTTTAGTTGTTATTTTTAACCCTGGCTGCATTCCCTCAGCTCCCCCACAACAGCATAAGCTTTTTGGAGCAGAAAGAAGGTCAGCATATATACTAGAAGATAGCCAGCATTACTGTCTTCCAATCAGTCATGGTTAAGGAGGAATTGCTGAAAGTGGAAGAGAGGCTGATTTGAGGACCTAAAGGAGCACAGGAGATAAAGAGCAGATACAGGGACCAATCAAGGAAGATACTCATGCCCATATCTCTGAATCTGAGTGGGGAGATAAAAGAAGTGTGACTTGGATGTTATATAAATTGGCATAAATATTTTAAAATAAATAAGGTGTGTACCAGTGCTGTCCATTTGGCCAAGGAACACAGCAGTGCTTAAGACAGAATTCCCTCATGTAAATATGTTGGGATTTGTATCTCAGTATTTCAAGAGACCTAGTTCTGTGCAGGGTAAAGACTGCTGGTTGCTTTTGGGACCAAGGCTGGAGGGCAGTGCTTTTGGTCAGTGAGTTAGCATTTGCTCTCCTGTAGGTCAGTGAGTTAGCATTTGCCTTGTTGCTGGGACATCTCTGGCAGTGGCCCATCTTCCATGTGTGGTCTTGGTCTGCTGGCAGTGCAGTGAGCTCTTGTCATCACAGTCCAGTGGTGACCAAGGAGTTTTCAGAACAGGCATAGGGCTGCACATAACCACATAACCACTTGTGGCTGTCTGACCTACAATCGTTCTGAAGTTTTGAGTTGTTAACAGCCCCTTAGACAAAGCTCTTTGAAGTTGCTCTCATTATTTTTCTCCTGTTTATCTGGCTTTTAAGATCTCTTGTCACTGACATAACATCATGTGTAATTATTCTTGCCTATGCTTATAAAGTGACAAAAGGCATGCATTTTCATGGTGTCACTCTGCCTGGCTGTATGATTCTGTTCATCTCTTCTGCTTTATGAGCAAATTTTAATCACTTGCCTATGATGATCTTTATTTATGCCACCTCACAACCCAACATTCATCTAAATTCTTCTTTGCCCACTTGCTGAGAGATCGTAAAGTGCAATTTTGGTTATCTGATTGTTGCCCAGCCCTCAGAAAATTGCAATACAGTATGTTTTTAGAAATGCCTGGGGCATGAACTAATAACAGCTGAGACCAAAAGTAAGCATAATAGGAAAGGAAAGAGAGTAGGTTTTCATCAGTGGTACCCTGGATAAGATTTAGGGAGAGTTAGCTGGAATGCAGAGAAATAAGAAAAAAAAAAAAAGGTACATAGTTGAGGCAGGGAAATGCATCAAATTTCTTATCTGAACCTTGTCTAATGATGAAGGTTTACAGGTTCAGCTCCAACACAGAAGCTCAGATTTTCTTAATTTCCTGTTTATCTGAACCTTGTCTAATGATGAAGGTTTACAGGTTCAGCTCCAACACAGCTCAGATTTTCTTAATTTCCTGAGCAGCTTCATCTGTTTCTGTGAAGGGAATGCAGTAACTACCAAAACCAGAATAAAGAGATGGTGTAAATGCTTTGGGGTTTTTAATGTGCATTTAAAAATATATCTATTCACAGAATTTCAGTAGAGAATTAATTCAGTAGAGAATTAATAGATTGTAGAATAGTATGTTGTTTTTTAGGGGGTGGAGGGGAAATGTTTTTATTTTCAAAATCAGATTTGAAGCATCAGCATCAATAAGAAATGGGGCCCTCTTGCTTGCAGGTTGTGCTGCTGCTATGGAGTGTCAGGTTGTGCTGATGCTATGGAGCATCAGCTGTGTTGAGTGAAATGATGCTGTTAGTGCCGAGAGCTTAAAAGATAATTTTTACTTGACATTCAGTGGTTTTGGACAGGCCACTAGAGGCTGCACTTGTATAACAGCACTTCTGGCTGGTTTATTTTAAATTTCTTCTGCTGGAATTCCTTGTCTTTCCTACATTGCTTCATGAACAGTGGCCAGCCTTAGTTTGAGCTGCGTGGGTTTTGCCTTCCACAGTTGCAGTTCGTTGAGCTGACTATGACAGGACTCAGTAATCTACATCAAGAGCCTTCTTTTGTGTTGAAATGCAGTACAAGTTGCTCACTGGTTAAATACAGTAAGGAGTATCTGGCAAGCTTTTTCTCTGACTCCAGAGATGAGGGTATGGAAAGACAGGTGCAGTGCAGCAACTTCCACACCACCATGCACCAGCTTTAAATTCAGCACCTCAGGAAGTTTGAGGTGAGCCTGTTCCTTGGGTCTGCTTTGGATAATTTTTCAATGAGACAGAAGAGATGAACATGTCCTTCCAGCACTTCTCCACTAGCTGACTTCTTCAGTGTTTTCAGCTGAAGAGGTAGAGGTTACAAAAACTGATCCCAAAACTATATTAATTCTGTCTGAAATGATAGAATTAATGTATGAAGTTGTTAATCACTGCATTCCTATTTTTGCCCCATATGCTGTGCCATGTACCATAAATAGAGTGCATCTGTGATTTCTGGTTTTTCTCATAAATATTGCTGGAATAAGAACTGATTACTGATAAACTAGATATACACCTCAGCTGAAAGTGATTCTTGTAGGAATCTGAACTGAGATGTCACAAATGAGTTTCACCACAAGATGTCAGTTTTGTCACTGTTTGAGTGGGAGCCAAAATGTCATGCCAGTTTGCTTTAGGGGCTCAGGAGGTCTGCTAGGTAGCCAAAGAGCTTCATCTCAGTGCTCATAAATGCTGCCTTGGTTAGGGACAATTCTGTCCTCAGGTTTGTTCAGTATACTTGACCTCAGTTAGTCATACATCTTCATCTGTGGCAGATGTATGACTGCTATTTTCTGTCTAAGGGACTGAATGCCGTGACAGCAACATGCAGTTGTACATGCAGCCATCTTTTGGAAATACGTTTTCATTCTATTTATTTTCTTGGAATATGGTTTCTTAGCTCAATTACAATGCAAGTCTCAACTTTTCTGTTGAAAAAAATAGAAAATATAATTCTGAAGTTTGCTAATTTAGAGCAAGTGTAGTTAATGGGAAGGTTTTACTGTCTAGTAAAATCTTCAGAACACTTCCAACTTGTGTTAGGGCTGTAATTACTTTGTGATTACATATGATATAATTTAATGAGTGTCAGAAATGATACATTGCAAGTTTGGAATATAATTTGTAACATTATGTAACTTTATAAAATGTTACATTTGTAACACATTCTAAAGGATTATAACTTTATTTGCTAGGGTATTCTTCAGTTAAATGCTTTTAAATGCTAATTTAAGTGCAGGTTTTTAGAAAACTCATTAAGTAAGATCTGGAATAGCAGCAGGCTTACAAAGCAGCATTCAGCTTAGATACAGTGTTAAAACCTACAGGCTTGCTTTGCAATTGAAACAAGGACGTTCAAAGTAAGAGCTCATATGTCTGGTTTGTAGATCTTTTTCAGTTCCTGCTATCTCTAAATTGTTTTAATCAGGAACCTTCTGCAGTAAGGCTGGGTACTTTGGACTATAAAATCCTGCAATATCTGAGGCTTTCAAACTGATGCTTTGAGGAGTATGATGTATATCAACCTATTTTCATCATTTACTTAAGAAAGCACAAGTCTGCTTTCTTTTCCTTAGAGATGCTGTTTTAAAATGTTAATTCCCTAAATTTAGTTTTACTTTGGATTGTGAGAAAGAAGCTGTCATAAGATAAAAATATTTAAAGACCACATGAGTAAAAGACACTTTAACATTATTAAGCAGCTTTTAAACATTTTAAAATTAAGGGTACATGCCAAATATTATACATTTTTTGAGCCTTTTAAAAAATACCCAGCAGGTGGATTTCTTTTGGAATTAAGTGGATGAATTGGCCAGTTCTGAAACAAAGCAAGCTTTACAATAATGAGCAATCAAGAATTGTAAGAAAATGAAACTGCTCTAGATCTAATTATGGTTTAGCTGGTTTAGTGTCTGGGTGCTACATTTTGTATAATGTTACAGCTGAATTTTTTTTTTTTTTTTTTTGTGTCAGGTTCATAATCCATTAAATTCTTCTGCTCTAGGAAACACTGCATCCTCTAGGATGTAGCTAATGATCAAATTGAAGTAGTATGGGTTACCCTGCACAAGGGGCAGGAGCAGAGGAGATGTGCAGCAAGGCTCTGCCAGGTGAATTGTTACTGCTCTTTTCCTTGCTGGCAAACCACCATACAAGTGGTACAGTGAAATGTCACCACAGGGCTTAGCTGGCTTATTTTCCTTTGCAAGTTGCTGTACTGGAGATTTTTATCTTGATTTTTTAATGCCATTAATACCACATTCTTCACTATATTATTTGACTGTCTCCTAGATCTTATAAAGGCCATTAAGGAGGTGGCTCTTCTCTGCTTCCATTAATTGCTGGGGCATTCATGGTTTCATTTTTTTAGTGTGTGAAACACTGATGATTATGAAAGAATTCTTGTCTCCCCTTCACTCCCCAAGAAATCATTCTTAGCAGCAACAGGAGAGATGGAGAAGTAGTCTTTGAGGTGGCTCAGGTTCAGTCAGTTTGAAGTGTCTTGCCTCTGCAAATGTAGAATGCAGTTTCTCTTGGAAAACAGCAGCCTTGCTCATTGAGTATCTGATTTCCAATGGCGTGTTCCTAAGCTAAGTGACCAGTGAGGAGTGGGTGAGCCAATTCCAAGTCCTTCTTACATAGGTTTACAGTTGTATGCCAAAAAAGACTAGAATTTGTGAGGTGCCCCAGACCTCACATCTTTTGAAGCAGTGTGTGCATGTCACTATGCTGAGAGTGAGGAAGCTTTAGGATAGGGTTGTACCAGAGTTCTGCTTATGATACAGATTGCTGCAGACATTGCCTTGGTGCTCTGTTCAATGAAGTAATTCTCCATGAAATATTATTGAAGTCCTACTATGGAAATAGCTGTTCAGCCCTTGAGAGCAAGAATTTGTAGTCCATTTGTATGCTGAGGTAGTTGAGGTAGGGAACAGTCCTGACTGTCATGCAGACCAACTGTTTAGTAATAAAGCTCTAAGACTGAATTTCGGTTTTAAATAAGTGGACTTACGTAACCTAAAATGCTGTACAGAATTTCAAACATACAGAGGTTTGATACTTTCAAGTCTCTGGGATGAACCCAAATATTTGCTTTGTTTCATTTGTGGCAGAGATCAATGTATACTAACTGCTTTCATACAGCAGTGTAGAAGCAGTGGGAAATTGTGTAGCAGTTGTCACCACCCATACCTTGGAGAAATGCAAGATCTTTCAGAGGATGTTTATGTAATTTCTTCCACATACCCCAGAGGGAAGTTTCTTTCCACAGTCCTATGTACTATAAGCTTTCCCACCCTTTCCCCCAAGTGCATGAGCTAATAAGTCTTGCAAACAAGACAAAGAGGAGATGTCCCCATAATCTAAACTGAGGAGTCACTAAGTGGAAAATTCAGTTCCTGCTCTGCATGGAAAACTGGCTGCTTGTTGTGCAGGTATTTCAACCTCACTGTCATCTCCTCCTAATGGTTTTACACTGGCTTCCCAAGGCATGGGGAGGGGGCCTGAGCAGAAAGTCTACCCTCTGCTGCATTTCTCCCATCCTCTGTGGCCCTGCTCCTCTTCCTCCACTTTCTACCTTTCTAACCTGGGCTTTGTGGGTTTGCTGGACACATTTCCTGCAGAAGCAGGGATGTTTTAGAAAGGTTCCCTGCCTTTCTAAAAATGTTCTGTTCTTTGTTCTGGTGAATAAACAGAAGAACAGTGCTTATCCCATGATGTTTTGGGTTTTTTGTTTTGGTGTAGGGGTTTTTGTGCATGTATTAGGAGAGAAACAAAGGAAGGAAATACTAAATTTGAATTAGAAGTTTATATAAATTATGTTTCAGAAAGTACACCGGATACAAGTTAATACATTAAAGAAACAAAGGTCATATGGGAAATGTTAAGAAGCCTGAATAGACAGGTGCTTCTGCTAAGGTTTTCTAATATTTCTCACTGCAAGCATTGCTTTCTGGTCGTTTACAACTCTGCCAAATTTTCTTTCCATTTGTGAGGTGCCACCTGATTTTATGGTGTAAGCCAAAATAGCTGTGTGGTTCCTAAGATGCCAAGGAAAAAAATCCACCATGCTCTTCAAACATTGAGACAATTGTTTGAGAAGCTCAAGTGTCTACTTCCTTTGTTCAAGGACTCAGACTTGATACTCAGAAGAATGATGGCTTTTGTGTCAAGAAAGTACCTTGAGAAAAATCTGCCTAAATCCCAGGCCACAGATGCTAAGTAACTACTCAAGCCTGTTTCCAAATGTGTCCTGCTTCATCCTGGGGCTGAGCAGGAGCCTCTCTATGGTTACAGGATCGTCTGCTCTAGAGCCAGGTCTGCTGCCAGGGCTGAGAGCAGGAAGGCTGTGGCATGGGGTGTGGATGCCGCCTCTTGAGCAGCAGGCAGTGCAGACAAGCTGCTGGACTCCACAGGCAGGAGCACAGCTGAGGGAAGTGTCCACCAAGGAAAGATGCTGGGAGATGGAGTGGGACATAGCATACAGTTGGAGGATGAAGGGACTGTGATATTCAGGAAGGGGTGAGAACTGATGTCATTCATCCTGACAGTCTAAACTTAAAAAGAAAAAAAAACTTTTTGAACTGCTCTTGGGACAAGGAGCGATGAATGGGAGAGACAAGTGTCGGTGGTGGAGACAAGTTTATTGGAAAGTGATGCAGAGGCATGAGAAGATGTGAGCTAAGCTGATGAGTACCGTGCAGCTGGACTAAGGCAGGGAAAAAAGCTTGATGAGCTTTTGATGAGCTGTGCCTATCAGAGCATGCTTCTGCTGAGACACTGAGCACAAAACAAAATGCATTCCTCTCAAGCACATGGAGGGATAGGGGAAAATCAGTGTCTGGATAAAACGTAATAAATATGTCTGAGGGAAAGAGGGACAGCTGGCACTCACAGTTAAATCAGGAGCCAAAGGAAAATTGAGTGTGTGCTTGTTCCCAAAACACCATTCCCCTATGCCCTAGAAAGGAGGAGGGTATTGCAAGGTGTCTTGCATCCCCATATGCAGGTGCGTGTCTGGCAGCAAGGAGAGGTCAGTAGAGCAAGGGTACATTGGCAAACAGACCTGTTTTCAATATTTACTTTTCTTGAATGCATGACTTTGTTCTCTTTGTAATGTTCTCAACTTTGTTGTACACAATGTCTTAGTTTGGTTTGTTGCTTCCTGCCTGTGACTTGCTGGAGCTGGATCCCAGACTCCAGAGCCAGGCCTTTGCAGCAAGGCACTGTTGTCAAGATAACAAATACTTTTCCCACCCTGATTGATTTGGAACAGGGCATGTAATTTATTTTTTTTTTCCCCCACCGGTCTATATTAATGGAGTGTTAACAGTTTGAAGTCAGATGCTCAAGACTTTGCCACCGAGTCTCTTCTGGGCAGCAGTGGGGAATCCTGGCTTTTTATGTCTGAGCTTGCTGCTTCATGCAAGCACACAACATATTTGATCCAGTGGAAAAAGAAGGTTGGCTGAAGACATCTTTTGGGCTATCTTAGAGATGCGCTTTTCTTTGTTAATTCTTCCACATAAGTAAGCCTTGTCTTTTTATTTTTCTAGGATAATGATATTAAGCTCTGCTTATTGTCAGGTGTTGAGGCAGGTGATTAACTGTGTGGAGCTGCCATGCAGATAATTTCTGGGATCCCAGCTGAGCCTGTATTTTCGTGTGCTCCTAGAGAAAAATTCTATTGATGCTCTTTCAGAGGCTTTAATTTTATTCATATTGCACTGAAATATAAGTATTTTCTTGAAGTATTATACAGATGTTGCATTTAGGTACTCTGTGATTATGCTTCCTCTGAGGAAGTATGGAGGGATTTCAGGGCTCCTGGGAACTTCTACTGGGCAGGGAAAATAGACTCTTTATGAGTCTTAATACACTCAAAATCCACACTGACTCCTGTGGGGACAGCTGTAGCACCTTTTCCACTCCATTGATCCACATTAAGGCTGTGTAAGTGAGGAGTTTATTTTGCTGTTTCATTGTTGTGGCACATGGTTGCTGTTATAATTTTATTTTGCTCAGTCGCTAAAGGTTAAAATTGTGAGACCTTTAAGCGGGGAACAGGAAGAGGCTAAAATCAATCTGAATCTCTCTCCTCCACTTGCCCTTTAAATAAAGGAAAAGAAGAGAGGAAAGTTTAGTAAATCATGGAAATTTACTGTAGTGGGAAGCATATTGCTAATATAAAGCCCTGTTTGTCTGCAAGGGTAGTGAGGCTTACAAGGCGAGTGCTCAGATGTTGTTTATCAGTGTTGTCCTAACCCAGAGGCAAGAGTTAAGTAATGTGCACTGAATGTGGGCAGTGAGGATCACTTCTAACATTCTGCTGTGCTGAAAGGACTGCTTAGCTTCTTCTGAAAGAAAGCAAGGGTTCCTTTGCATTTCTAATGGTTATTCATGTTTGCCACTAAAGAGTATGTCTGTAAATTTGAGAGATGCTGCATTTTGTAAAAGAGAGGCAATAAACTGTGAGTCCTGTTTAAATCTGTAATTTTGAAGAGCAGCTTAAGATGACACATCTGGGTACCTGTGTTCTTCACCCTCCTAAACATCCTCTTATCATTATGCTGCTGACACAATCTTATAAAGAAAAGCTGGTATTTCCATGATTCAGCAATCTTGAATAAAGAATCCTGACATTCTATTGTGTTGATTTTTATTTTTTCTTTTGAGATATTACCATAACTAATTGATGCACAGTATTTCTAAAGGTCATAAAGTGCCACAGCAGGCAATAAATCACCAGGTGTAAAAATACAGCATATACTGAAAAAGGAGCAAATGTATGAGAAAACAATAAATCTGAGCCAGTCTGCCTTGCATTTGCCTGCTGTTTCCATTTTGATTGCGATTGGCTGGCAAGGGCTGCTGCTGGCATTGCACAATTGGCTTAGATGGGGAATTACAAAACAGGAGCACATCCCTTGGTCAGGGCTCGGTAGCACATGCAGCTGAGCACAGGCAAAAGAGAAAGGTCACCCGTATGGCAGGATTTGAGCAGAATCTCTCTCACAGATGTTTCCATTCCAGAGCGGTGCCTCTGAGCTCGTTGTTCTCATCTGTGGTCTGAAGAGTTTAAATGCTGTAAGGTTTTTTGTTTCAGTGAATGTGAAAATGCACCTAGGAAGAAGTTTACAGCCTGGAGGCATATGAGAATTTCAGATGCGTGGAGAAGTGTCATGGAATGATCAGAAGGATCTGTAGTTTTAAGGAGTTTTAAGTATCAGTGAGGAGGAAGACTATTCAAACAGAAGGTTAAAAGCAGATGTGAAAGGAAAACAACTTTATTTTGATCCTGAAATTATACTGACAACATCATGAGGAAGGGATCATATCAGCACCAAACAGTGGAGAATCAATCAGTCTCATTTTCTTCTGAAATAATCCCTGTGCAAGAAATGTAAATACTATCTTTTGTGAAAAAGAAGAATTCATTATTTGAATACATTTTGAAACTCTGTGAAACACTGTGGGACTGCTGCATCTTTGCAATGGTGCATAGTGTATCTTTATTTAAGATATTTATATGAAGAAAGTTCTGCACAAAAAGGTCAAGCTACTTTTTTTTTTTTCTTCACTCTTTTTTGACTGCTTTTCTGTCTGAGGGAACCAGGAGTTACATTTGTATTTTTAACTAAACTTTCCTGTTTTCTTCTTTCCTCCTCCAAACTTAGTTTACGAGATGCTGGAATTGGATTTATTCTTGTCATAGATCGCAGACAGGACAAATGGACCTCCGTGAAAGCTTCCATCCTGCGGATAGCAGTGAGTACTCTCTTCAATTACTCCTTAGAAAGAATTTTCTGTGTTGAATCTTCCTCTTACAAGTGGAAAAACATAATTTTTCTTCTCTCCAACAATATGTCAGCTAATAGATGATACAGAAGGTATTCAGCAGCATCCCAGACAGAGCATCATGTGTCTGTGGTGTGCTTTTAATGCAGTCTGCAGCTCAGGACATCTTCCTAAGTGTGCACTTGGAGAAAGTGAATGTGTGAGCATGCAGCTCTCCCAGGTGGGAGCTAATATTTGCACGGACTCCCATAGAGTTTGGGTCCACTTTTCACTATTCAAGTGAGCTTCCCTTTTACAAAGGAATAAGGGTGAGGGTCCTGACTGAGTTTACCACTTGTGAAAGGAGTTCACATGGAAAAAGCTGCTCTTGTGATGTTTGATTTAAAACAAGGATTACATGTAAGCAAGAAAATCTTATGTGCCTTCTGTGATCAATCAACAGGACATGCTCTTAACTTTCCCAGTCTCCCTTTCAAGTAATATTTTTTAAATCAGAAAAAGAAGCTTATTAGAGGCTTTTTTTTTCCTTTTCTTTTTTCAAAAGTAGGGAAGGACAGATTCATGTTTATCATGTGCTTATTCTACTGCTGTTTTACTTGGTTTTTAAATTTTTTGGTTCATTGGTTGCCTTTTTTTTCTTCCTTGTTATCCTTGCTTGAATTGTTAGAGTCAATAGTCTTTCCAGTAAGGGCTGAAAAACAAACTCTAAGTATCTTTTAATTTTTAATGGCTGAAAAATTTTGACTCTGTAAGAAAAAAGTGAAAACAAAACAGTAAATGTCATTTTAAGGTGGCCTGATTATGGCCAAAGAATTTTTTATTTATTATAAGTTAACAGTAGTACATTACTTTAAAGTAATATATCTTTAAAGGCAGTATATTACTCCCACTATATGATGTTTTGTGAATGAATATATAATGATATAATATTCCCACAACACAACTCTTTACACAATAATCGTGGTAGAAATGTTAAAACATAAAATACATTGAAATATCAGCAAAATTTGCTTTTGCAGCCCATATTGAAATTTTGAGATGCAGCACTGAGCAGATTCCAGTAATGAAAGCTGAGAGCAATATAATTTAGGATGGTTGAAGAAAAAGGACTCTATCTGGAGGTTTGGAATCTCTCAAAAGTCAGTGCTGTAGTTTCTGTTCAAGGACAGATAAGTGTTGCACAGATTATGGTCCTTTTATTTGCATAATTGGGGTTGTAAGGGTTAGGGAGCAACTACAGACAAGTTGCTCATAGCCATGATGATAACATTTATGGTAACATTCCTCCAGTGTGTGTTACTTTGCTTTGAAGCACAGTGAACAGAACTGAGCAACTATTCCCCATTTTAAGGGATCTGTCACTGTCGTGATGGTGTTGGTGCCTAAGGGATTTGCCTAGAGAAGGGTGTTAAGTGCTGGAGCACTGCAAATTTGCAGTACTGCTGCTGATGGGTTATTTTGCTTTTTTCAGTTTTTCTCATTCTTCTCTGCGCTTTTTCTGACAGAAGAATCATGCTTCTTAGCCGAAGTCTAATTTGTTAAAGGCAGGATTTTTTTATATTTGCTTCTCTGTTGAACAGCAACAGTGTTGGCTTTGATTGTACCCATGTATATGTATTTATAGCAGTCCTCCTGTTGGGCTTCAGCAAGAGTCACATCAGCCCTGAACACTTGAAAATTTTGTGCTCCTATTCCAAAAGAAGATGTAGTGAAGAATTGTTTGCTCTTGTCCATCATATCTTTGCTATAGTATTTGAGATAAATGAAATCTAATGCCTTTCAGCTGTCTGTTGTTTAACAGAAAAAACAAAGCCAAATATGAAATATATGTATATTGTGCCAATTTAGAGAGGTCCTATTGATAGACAGGTTTTTTTTTAATGGCTCAGGGGTAACTGGAAACTTCAACTTGTTTGGTTTTTCTAACAGTCAGAATTGTCTTTTGGTGGTTATGAAGCATCTGAATGTTATTTGGGCTATCCAGACTGTACTTGATGTGTGAAAGCCTGATAGCTCTGGCAGTTTCAGTCACAGAATGGTTTAGATTGGAAGGGACCTTAAAGATATGTAGTTCCAGCCCCTGCCATGGCCAGGGACACATTTCACTAGATAAGGTGTCTTAAAGCCCTGTCCAAGCCTGGCCTTGAACACTTCCAGGGATAGGAAATTCCCAGCTTCTCTATGTAACCTATTCTAGTGCCTTGCCACCCCCACAGTAAATAATTTCTTCCTACTGTCCCATCTAAACCTACCTCCTTTCAACTTGAAGCCATTTCCCTTTTATTTTTCTTTTTCCTTTTTTTTTTTTTTTTTTCTTGCTGAAGCTTATTGCTCTGTGTGAAGACAGGAGTCTCACATTATTTGAGATGAGAGTTTTGACTGTTGGTTTATTTGTTGTCATTTCTGCCATTTTACCTGGTTTTTTCTCTAATCATCCTGAGGGAGTTGACCCTTTTGATTTGTGAACTCAGAAATGCCAGTATAGGGTGCTGTGGCTGGAGCACTGCCTGACAGGAATATCCTGGCTGGAGCATCTGCCCATCACTAATACCCTGGCAACTGTAGGACCTGTATTTGTAAGCACTGAGCAGCTGTTGAACAGAAATTCATATTAGCGTGGATTTGTTATTATTATTTCTTGTTATTTTCAAGACTCTTCATACACATTTGGTTTGCTCTAGTGGGTATTGGAAGTATGTTTTGAAGCAAAACGAACAAAATGGTTTTTTTTCAGGCTGAAATTATTGTGGAAAATGTATTATTAAAAATTTCTAACCTTCATTTTTCCTTTTTTGTTGTTAGGGGTACTTTATTTTTCCTGGGGCAGAACATGAGCAATGATGAGCTGAATCTGTATTTCATGCTGATAGTTAAAGGTTGTTTAGTCAAGACTCTGGAGATGAGGTTAACCTATTTTTGCAGACACAGTGGAAGGCTAGTGACTGTGCTGCTTGCCCAGGGTGACTGCTGCTGCAGGAGATACAGTGCAGTAGGACTGAGAGCAAAGCCAGAGGCCTGGGCTGAAATATAGCACCACTTTTCATGGGATGTGACGGATACTATGGCAAGAGCATGCCCAGGCATGCAGACTTTGCTGTTGTTTTATTCTACTTGATGAAGTTGCAATGGGCAGGCAGCCCAGGATGTTGTTGTTATCAAGCACAAGACTTGCAGACTCTGTGGCTTAAGATGTTGCTATCTTATTGCAAAAGCTCTATACCTTCTTGGTGAGTTCTCATGGGCAGCTCCTCACAGCACTGACTCCTTCTTCCTCACAGTACAGCCAACAAACTGACTTCTCCACCAGCCAACCTACTCTTTTACAATACCATCCTGATTGGACCTAGCTGTGGCCTATTAAGGGCAGGCCTGTTCCTAATTCCTGGTAATTAACACAGCTGTAACCCCTTAGGGGTGAGATTACCTTCATCACTATCTCTATTCTCCTATATTCCATCCATCCACATTAAGAGACACTGCAAATAACATTATTCTTTTTATTTTTCACCTGATTTAGCTGAAGTGAAGTTATTAGCCTAGGAAGAATCTGGTCTACTGGGATAGTCAGACTAAGAGGTGAAATTCTGGTAGAGGTTCCAAGAGCCAAGTTTAATGTTAAGTGTGAAGTCTTGATAGCAAGTTGTCACGTTGTTAGAGACAGTAGAATTTGAGAGTTCTTACAAGAAAAATACTGAAGTTAGTAGTTGCAAATTGTTCACTTGTATTACATTGTTGTTTGAAGATACATTTCTTCAACTTTTTGCCCTGTCACTTGCAGTGATTCTTCTAAATGTGTATTAGAATGTCCTGTTTTCAGTTCAACACAGTGTTCAGAGTATAAAGAGACATGCGAGACTTTACTGAACCTTTTAGCTCCTGGGGCTGGGCAACTACATAGTCTCATGGATAAGTGTGCAAGGAGGAGCAGTCGTGGTGACTGGTAAAGCAGCTCTGTATTGTCCCAGCTGAAGTTGAATAACAAGTGCTGGACAAATTGATCCACTTGTCCTTTCCATGCAGTCAAAAATGACTCTTTTTCTTCCTCTTTTTTTTTTTTCTTTTCTCTGCTAATGTTACCATACTTAAACAAGCAAGATTCAATCCACAGTTGTAGGAGCAAGGCTTTTTACTGATCAATGCATTCTAGGATTTCACACTGCTCTCTTGACAGTTCTAGTACATTTTCTTTTAAAAATTAAGTCTATGTCATTACATTGTATTAGTTTCTTGTTGTCCTGTCATCGTCTTCCTCCATCTAGAGGGAAAGGTTACAGTGTGAACTCACTCTTTTAGACAAACAAAAAACTGCACTCAACATCATTAAAAATTTTACCATAGCCATTCATCAGCTGCATACTGAAGCTCCAGGGAAAATAAACTTCCTTGGTGCATTAGGGGATAACATACCTGTGGGCCACTGCTCTTGAGTGCTCTTTAAGCTGTTAGGGTGGAGGTTGGTTGTTTTGTTGGTGAGGAATTTTTATCCAGTTAGAAAATTCGCAGCCCTTTTTAAATGTGACAAGAAATAGGTTTTATTCTGACTCCTGGAGAAGAATGCTTTGTGATTTGCCACCGCTAGCTAAGGACACACTTCATGCAGATTTCATGCCTTCTGTTTTGTCCAGAGCACTGCTTTTCTTAGCTTCTTGAAAATGCAGTCCTCACTGTAACAGTGGCTTAGCCCATTAACTTCTTTGAAGATCAAGGCCAAGACTGCTGGCTGGCAAGAAGAAACCTGAAGCCAATGGACACAGCAAACCAGAATGCTTAGGTTGGACTCGATGATTGTGGAGGTCTTTTCCAACCTAACTGATTCTTTGATTTTGTAATACCAGCCTAAACCTTGCAGGAGTCAGACAGTCCCATTTTTGTGCCATCTGGAATCTTACTGGTTTGATAGCCAAGGTGAGAAACACTGAATTGCAGTAATACAACTTTGAGTTCTTTGGTCTTGTTTGTAGAGACAAGAGGTCTTGTATGTTGAGTTTCTTCGTGAGTTCTTGATGTAGAAAAGATATGGTTTTTAAGTGGTGCCCCATGAAAGGCACTGTTTTATATTTATATGGCATAGGTACTTCCAATTAGCCAAGTTTCTAGTTAGCTCTTTGCATCATGTCCTGAAAAGTATAGTGACACTTCACACTTTGTATGGCTTTAGTTTGAAAACACTGCTCTTCTTTCAGCCCCGGTCATGATTCTCATTTTGCTTGGATTTAAGACTAGAACTTGGCAGTATGATGAAGCTGGAACAGTATTTATATTAATTTTGTGGCTATTATTACGAATGAGTACAGTAAATGATAAATGAGTAAGTTTATTTTGAGACCAGTATGCTTTTGTCTGATTGCTTTGGATGTTTTGAAACTACTTCACATGCAGGCACTTTTGCAGTTATCCTTGTGTACTTAGCCATTTGTCTTTATTTTATGTATTTGTTGAATATCTGAAAACAGAAGTGAGTCACTTAAACTCAGAAAGCAGGATTGTAGTGTCACAAGCATTAAACATAGATCTAATGCAATACAGTTCTATGTTTTTAAAACTAGATTTCAAGCTGCTCTTTTTATTAACTGATTTCATTCAAGATTCTTTCATGACAAGAATTATGTGTAAGGCTTGTTCATTCTAGCCAGGAATAAACAGTCTTAAATAGGTAAGCAAGTACTTACTAGGTCCTTTATATACAGAAGTATTTTGGAAAGAAGTGCTCTGTGGCTTATGGCGTACTAGTAAGTGCAGAAAGGAAAACACATTACCACAGAGTTTGGTAATGTGGGTATTTTGAAGCTGTTCATAAAATGAAAGTTAGTGTTGTTCCAAATATTTTGAGACAGAACTACTAAAACCAAGTCAAGCATTAGCTCTTTGATGGCTCACATATTATGCACGGTATTTCTGCAAGCTGGCTTAACTTCAGGGTCAGTTCTGGGGGTACACACAGCCTCTCTGCCAGTAATTTCTGTGAAGAAAAGTGATAGCTAGGATTATATGCAAATAACATGTGCTCCAGAGGAGGCCACAAAGGTGATCAGAGGTCTGGAGCACCTCTCCTATGAGAACAGGCTGAGAGAACTGAGGTTGGTCAGAAGAGAAGGCTCTGGGCCTGACCTCACTGCAGCCTTTTGGTATTTAAAGGGGGCTTATATATAAAGAGGGAGAGCGACTTTACACAGGCAGATAGTGGTAGGACAAGGAGAAGTTGTTTTAAACTGAGTGAGGAGAGACTTACATTGCATGTTAGGAAGAAATTCTTTACTGTAAGGATAGTGGGGCACTGGAACAGGTTGTCCAGGAAGTTGTGGATGCCTCAGCCCTGGAAGTGTTCAAGGCGAGGCTGGATGAGGACCTGAGAACCTGGTCTAATGGAAGGTGTTCCTGCCCTGGTGGGGGGCTAGAAATAGGTGATCTTATAGATCCTTTCCAATCCAATCCATTCTGTGATTCTATGGTAATCTGACTTTGCATTTTGCCCAGAACTCAACTGAGTTCAGCCTATACATTTTCCCCTTTCCAGAAACCTGGGGCGTGCAGTGAAAGGCTCCCCATCCCTGAGAAGCAGAAGCCTCAAAGCAGTTAACTTGCTCCTGAGAAATTATTAATGGGTTTTCTGGAGAATTTAAGATTGTTGCCCATTTAGTCCAGCCAGAAAAAGGTTCTCACCCATATTCTAGGTTCAGGATACTTGTAGGGCAACAAAGATCTTGGTGTATTGGAACACTTTGATCCTGGGGCTGTGCTGTATACAAATTCATGGTTTGGTCAGATTTAATTTTAAGCTGATAACAATGTGCACAGTTGTATCTGTAGCAGGCACAGGGCCTGCAAGGCCTCCTTGGAGGTCTACATTTTTTCTCTTTGAAATTGGCACTGACCTGACTGGATGAGCAAGTGAAGGAGATGCGCAGATAGAAAACGGTGACTGTCATGAAATATCAAACAAGTGCAAGTGAGATGAATGAATATGTGGGCTGAGCTCTCCTAATTTTTGCAGAGAATATGAAAAACATGGCCCCTAGTCTCTTTTGCGTTGGCATGAAATAAGATAAATTCAATATTTGAGACAAGATGTTTGGGGTATTGTTAATATTAATTAATCCAGTAAAGAAAGACACTTTGGGGAAAAAAACCAATCCAGTTTTTAAACATACAAACCCTTCAACAAATCTGAGTCAGGTCCATTGACCTCAGTGAAACAGTCCTTGAAGGCATTTTATTTGATAGCACTGTTAAACATAACATGAATATTTTTTGGTATAACACTTAATATTTAGCAAAGCATTATTGAGAAGTCATTGTTTGTTGTCTGGTTAGCATACAATGGCTTCAAACAAATATGCTGCTGGACTGGAACAAAGGATTTTTGTTTTGTTCCAGTGTTCAGGGTGAAGTTGACTGGTCAATGAAGTTCACAGGCATCTGTGGAGTATCTCTTACATCATAGTATTGTCTCTGCAAGTCACCAGGGCTTTAGCAAAAAAATGTTAGGAAAAGTAGTAGTGTTTCGGCAGTGCAGATACAGCCTCTGATAAACTGTAATAGCTGGCATAAGTCCAACATTGTTTACTGTAGCACAACGTACCTTTCTTGTTTCACAAAAATTAATTTACAGACTTGACTCAGCCACAACAAGGGAAGGAGACCTCATTTTTTAAAACAAGGAGTTTTTTTGAAGAAAAAACCAAAACCAAATGGAGACAGACTAGTGGAGACAAGTTTATGCTGTAGACAAAGTCAAAGTAATGTAGAATTTGAGCTTTTGTTCAGAGAGAAGAGAAATTTCTGATAGGTTTTGAATGGGAATTCAAGTGATACCAAGACTGTATTGACTTCAACAGCATCGTTTTGGATTGACGCATTGAGATAGAAAATAATTGTATTGCATATTCTCTGTTTTCATTAAATTGAACACAATACTTAATTGCATCATGCAATTAAACTCTCTCTCATGAGTGCTAATACGCAGTCCAGAAAAATTTACTCTTAGATTGCATTTGGGTACTGCTGTCTGATTCAGTAATAACCTAAATGTCATAAAATCACAGATTGGGTTGGGAGGTGCCTTGAAACACCATGTTTTGTGGGGAAAGGGAGCCTCAATGAGATTATCTAGCACCCTGTCCAGGGCATTTCCCAGTGCTCCAAGTAAGGCTAAATGGGTTGTAGACATTTGCTGCCATGGACAGTGGGTCAGGACATGATGTGGTGGGGTGGATGTCTCACAAGGAGGCACCTTATTTCTTTTTCAAAATATGTTACCTAAAAAATATCTCTTCTATAATTTTTATTCTGAAATATTTGCATTGCCACTGAATAAACTTTGCATTTTGGAAGTTAAAGGTAAAAAATAACTGCTCAATTGGACTAAACACTGCTGTTACAGGCACAAAATAGATTGACATATCTGTTGAATAAGAGAAATAAATACAGCTGTCCTTCTAAAAGGCTTATCCATGAGATTTATTTAAAGAAATTTTTTGTCTGTTGTTTTAATGTCTCTCAAATAAATTTGTGGGTTTGCTTTGTATGGTAATTAAAAAAAAAATAGTGAGAAAAGCATAATCTTTTCTTTTTATTCTGAATACAGCCAGAAATTTTCTATGAAAAGTTTTTTCCTCTGATAACTATGGGTTAGTCACTTCACAGTCTGCACTTTTTTTAGTGAATTTTATAGTGCAAGAAGGCTGAGGAGCTAGTGAGGGCGCTCAGAATTACCTGGTTTCTGTTCCCAGCCATCAGACTCCTTTGGAACAGAACCACTGTACTTTCTAGAAAATGTGGACATCACTGAAGTCGAGGCAGATTAAGAAGTTCAAGCCTTTAAAGTTCCTTAGTCAAATGAAATTGTGGTTGTATACTGAATATCTGGGGAACCACAATGGATCTCGAAGCTTTCCAGAAAAGTGTTAAACTACTTTTCCCTTTAAAAGTTCTTCATTTCTAATGCTAAGTACCTGGAACCCTTGGAAACCTCAAAATTATTATTAAATCACTCTTCAACCTTCCAGTTACTAACAGTTCCAGTAGGCTTGGAACAGAGCATAGCATAACAGCTCCTTCAGTCAGTGGGCCTTTTTTGGTTGGCTTTTTTTTTCCCTCTGGTAAACCAGTTTGCTAGAAAAGTGAAATAACTTCCAACAGTATAATGAAGAAAATTGCATACTTAATCATTATAATGATAATTTCTTTAGCGAATTTCACTGCCTCCCTACAGTGGAAATACTGAATAGAGGAGAATGTTTCCAAGAGTGGCTAAATGCCAAATATGCAAATCTCTGCCACAGCAGAGGTTGATTTTCAATAATTTAATGCTATTTTTTTTTGTTTCTTCCCTCTTCTGTCTTCCCTCTACCTGTTGTAGAAAGATCCACCAGATTGCTAGTTGGAAGTTGATGAGGAAAAACTGAACTGAGAATTTTTATGCCTGATTTTTATTTTTGTCAGCCAAATTAAAGATTATTTCTAAGTTACTGCCTAAGAAGTTCTTCCTCTGCGGCAAAAACTTGTGTAGGCAACTGGCAAGGTAGTATATGCACAAATTAGAAATTTGTTGTTAGGTTTTCACACAATGGTGGAGGTGTCTTTGGCACCTTCTATTAAAGTGAAGATGAAGTAACCATGACAGTCTTGCTGTTAAAAAAATACTGAGCCACTGCTGTTTGTTCATTAGCCTCCTTGGGTAGGTTGTAATCTTAGCTGAAGAGCAGTACAAGCCAGCCCTGAAAAAAAACTGATTCCAAGAGAATAGATCCCTGTTCCCAAAGACAAGTAAATGTCTTTTGAATGAAGTTCTTTGTACTAGCCATGCAACAATATGATTGGTCACCCCATTATGGGAGGCCTTTGATACAGTTTGTGGTTTATCAGGGGCTTCTCCTTGTTCAAAAATATTTTCTGGAGATGAGACACAGAAAATAACAGGCTAAACTTGCTTTGCAGGCATCTTTCCCAGGAAACCTGCAATTAGTCCTCGTTCTGCGCCCAACAGGATTTTTTCATCGAGCTCTCTCGGACATTGCTTTCAGATTCAACAAAGATGAGCTTAAAATGAAAGTACCTGTAAGTAATCCTCTGTTTTAACTTTACTATCAGGAATCTGTAAAAGTACTTAAGGCAGCCAATGAGGACCAAAGAAACCCCAACAAAAAGCCATGCTTAGAGGCAGTTCTAGCAATTTAGCTAGTTCATGATGGGTTTTTCTTGGAAGAGTATGTGAATTTTGAAGCAGATGCATTTCCCATGGACAAATGCTGTGGTTTCTGTCTCTTGAGCAGATGTACAATGGATGCCTGTTAAATCTCCAGTAAACCCACAGATTTTACTTTTGTTTGTAAGTGTACAGCATTTATATTTTAAAATAAAATTTGAAACTATATGAGCTGATTAAATAAAAGTTACTGTACTTAGCAGAGGTAAATCAAAAGGGGGAGAGATGGTCTTTAAGAACATTTTCCCCAATCCTTCATTTATTTTGGGGAACCAGTGCTTACATGACAAATCCATGTAGACGCTATTGTTCTGTCCTGCAGATTCAGAATAACAAGGAAAAATGAACCAGAGATGAATGCTGCTTTTAGAAAATAGCCAAGTGTGGTTTATCAAGATAAAAAAAATCTGGCAGTGTTATGCTGTATAATCCATAAACTTTTTTTTTTTTAAATATGCCTGGTGCCTATGCCCATATTCAGTCATTTACATGTACATGATCTTCAACTGAAAGAACTGTTAAGTTTGTGTTTCTGTACCCACAGGAAACAGTTCCATCTCTCACTTTTATATTAAAAAGTGCATCTTCTCCGTTGGTCTGAAAGATGGGGCTTAGAATCCTTGTCACCATTGATCACGTTCACTTTCTTTCTGTCCTGCTGCAGATCATAATGCTGGGCTCAGTGTCAGAACTGCAGGGTTACATTGATAAGACACAATTAACAGAAGATCTTGGTGGCACCCTGGATTACTGCCACAACAGATGGCTGTCCCGTCGCACTGTAAGCCTTAGGTTTTGTTTTAACTTTTCAGCTTAATGAGCTCTTCTGTTTTATACCCTGTCATTTATAAAACAGATTCCAAGTGATGCAAGTTGACTTGCTCAGTGTGAGAAGATGTTCCCAATGGTACTTAGTCATCTTAGAGAAATAATATGAGTAATAACTTGGGAGTGGTTTTCTGAACACTTGGAGCAAAGGAACTACAGTGTGTTATTGTGTTGAGGTTTATTGGTTTTGCTACAAGAAAGAAAAAGCTCAAACTGTAAAATAACTCCAGATTATAAAAATATGAAGAAGATACACCTGATACAAGCCTAAGAAAAATATACAATTAAGGAATTAATGGTGACGGTATCTGTTGCTTGCAAAATTCTACTTTGGCCATTTTTCAGTCTTGTAATTCATCTGTTTGGGCTTGTTTTGAGAGTTATATTTTGTGTGCTTGTGTTTGTTTGTACATATGTGTCTGATGAACACAAAACATCTTTAATGCTTTTTATTCCAAAAGGCTATAGAAGGTTTCGCCCAAAAGGTTAAGCAAACAGCTCAGATTCTTCAGTCCTTTGGGACTGAGCTGGCTGAAACAGAACTACCAAATGATGTGCAATCAACCAGCTCCCTTCTTGCAACACACACAGAAAAGAAGGACAAAATGAAGGTATGTAATTTTTGTAGAGATGCTGTCTTCTAGTTAAACTGTTTTGATTTATAGCTAGCAATATTAATGGAAAATATGGACGATGCTAATAGTAATAATGGGAACCATCGATATCTTTTTGAACTTGCTTTTTCTGATGTTAAAAATCCTTTTTGCATTGAAAAATGACATTTCTTGAAACTAAGTTTACGTATGTACAAATGCATAATGGGTTGTATGTGAAACAGTAATTTCTTTGTAAGTAGTGGTGTGTTTAATTTGTAGTTTTGTTTGCAACAGGAAATTTTATTGTATTTGCGTGCATATTAAAATATATGGCCTTTTGAAGCATGAACAAATGTTCTTTCAAAAAGGATTAAATGAAGGCTATTTGGCGGTTTCAGAACTGTGCGTCTAAGATTTTTGAGATATTTGTAGCCTAAAGCTACACTAGAAGGCTGTCTACCATGAAAATTTAACTCAGTTACACTGGGGTCTTGAGATGGCAAACATGGAAGAAGCTGACATTTATCATTTACTGTCTGTTGTCAGCCACTGCCTTTAATAAAACTGTGCTTGCTCGAGTGCTATCGAAATCCTGCTTTCGATTCAGTGCCTTGTGAAGTCTGCTTTAAAAACAACATGCCACTACAGCATGAGGGGTTTTTGTTTTGTTTTGTAGGAGGATATCAGGGTAGCAGTAGAACAGGGAGATGATATCCTTGGAAGTATTACAAAACCAGTTACTGAGAATCCTGATTACAAACTGAATCAAGATCAGCTAGACAATCAAACAACGGTAGAAAGGTGAGAGGTGTGGAATACTAAATATGCTGCTTTTCTGCTTTTTTGATCCCCCCCCCCCAGCTTCTTTATTTAATTCCATATTTATGCTTTGCAAATAAGCAAATGTTTCAATGTGAACATTTTAAATAATTTCAGAAACAACTCTTATGTTGTCAGATCTGTCCTGAACAAAGTAACCCTCTAATGCCCACTGCGGAGTAAGGTGGCTATAGGGAAATGGGGTTGGAATTCTGATACCACACAACACTGTTCTTCTTTTCATTTTTGTCACATTTGGACTCTATACTTGAGTATCTTTTCCTTATTTTCAAGAATACCAATGCTTTGTTTAGAAACTGAAATGCAATCCAAGTAATTTTGCTGCTGTACGGACAGCACGAGGGGAAGACTGAAGTGATCCTTCTCTTCTTTTCAGTAGATGTGTCCATTTCCCTCAGGTCCCTTTGAAGTGGGAGGGTTTTTTTCTTTTTAACCTGTTAACTTATCACTGTTGCTAGTAGCTTTTAAAGGCTGCTAGGGAGTACACCACTCTTGAAGTATCTATGCACCAATTTCCTATGTGCTTCCTCTGGACAAATAAGTAATAGGTATTGTTTTCCTTTGCTCCTTGCCTACCACATACACACCCCCCTCACATTACTGCCAGGTTTGAAGACATTATATCACCGTAGCACAGATGTAAATTTTCACAAAGCTATGAAAGCATAGCTCATTTCCCCCAGGCAGTATTCTGCATTCTTTTTTTGTCTGTCATTCTGTGTTTCTGTTATGCTCAGGCCGACTTTCTTTCCAAATAACTGTCCATTCCAATCCACAAAGCTTGGCAGAAGTCACTTTTTTTGGTCACTGTTGCTATCAACTGTCCAAGGACGATCAGGGTGGGGGTTGCTAATTTATCCATAACATTCCTATTCAATACAATGTCTGACGGAAGTTGGAGCACACTGTGTGTGCGTGTGTCACTGCCTTTTCTCTTGTTGGTTTTAACTTGTAAATTCAGAGTTCATTTCTGTAGTGTTAAAGACAAAAGTTCATTAAAATTCTGATGGGTTGCCTTCCCTGGATGTAGCCTAAGTTCAGCAAAGTGCACTGTATAAAGCCCATGGGATATCATACTGTCAAATGCAATTATAGAAGGTAAGTTAAGAAGTGAAAGTTTTAACTCATTTGCCAGAATTATAATCAAAGAAGGTTTTCCTCATCCCACTACAGCTGCGCACTTGCCTGTGATATTTAATTAATAACTCTGCTTGGAAGAGAAGAAGCAATGGCCTTCAGGTTTATAGTGAGCTTTGCTCCAAAGAATGAAATGTAAGGACAGCTGGCTGGTCATAGCAGTTCCAATTTTTTACCTTAACTTTTCCTGTTAGCCAAAGGCTTGGGTTCCTCTGGGTCCTAACCCACACACATTTACATATCTTATTTATCTATGTTAACCCCATGTCCCCAGGCCAAAGCTGAGAACGTGCTTAAAATAAGCACTTGCCCATTTTTCAGAAATTAATGTTTGTGTTGAGTTTCAGTTTTTTACATCAGTGTTATTGTAGGAAATGATACTGTGCGATACAAAAAATGTTTCCTGTATCCAGTTTATTTGTCCTGAAACATACTGCTTTGGAGAGGTTTTTTTTAATTTACTGTGGATGTTTGCATTGTCCCTTGAAGGCTGTACCCATCATTCTTAGAGTATTTTTTTAATGTGTTTTGTTTTGATTTTTAAAGGCTACTAGCTCAATTACATGAAACAGAGACCGCCTTTGATGAGTTTTGGGTGAAGCATCAGCAAAAACTAGAGCAGTGTCTGCGCCTTCGGAATTTCGAACAGAATTTCAGAGAGGTGAGAACTTCTTGGTGGCAGTCAATATTTAGTAATATAGAAATGATTCAGAAAATGCTTCCTGCTCTTGATTTTACAGGTCTTGTATGTACTTGCAAGCTTTCTCCAACCTTTTTCTTGTACTTGCCCTCACTTGACACGCTGCTATCTTTACCAGTTTGGATTCTTTCCTATAGAGACATAACTTTTTTTTTTCCTACAGCCTTAGGAAGTTCTTTTCCATGCTCCCAGCAGTGTATAAGCATTCAAAAACTCCTTTGAAACCTGTTCTGTACCACAGAAACATAAAATGCTGCTGCAACACTTGAATCTTGCCAATAGGTCCTTTTATGGAACCAAATCTCAACTAAACATTTTGGCTGAAATGTTATGAAAACTGTATCCAACACTGTGGGTGGGAAGTTGCAACTATAGTGTTAGAAGCTGGGTGGAGGCTGCACTGCAATTTTCACAGCCAGTTTCTGATCTCATATTGTTTAATTCATGTGCTTGATGGCACCTACAGACCCTTTATCCTGGTGTAGCTGCTCTCAGAGCTCAGCCCCTGTGTCTCCAGGAGAGCAACACTCAGAAACGCTCTTGCAAGCATTTGTTTGTCTCTAAAACAATTACTGGAGTGGGGACCTCTCCCTCATGTTCTGCTGTTAAAATTAATGTCACTTTGTGTCCTTGTCATCTGGTAAAAGCAAGATCATAAGTGTTTCCTTTGCATTAGTTTGCTTGCATCTTTTTCAGTACCAGGAAACAGGATTACTTCACTGCCTTTTCGTTGTATTTGTTTTCCTTTTTAACTGGGGGAGGGGGGGAAGGTAGGCTGACAAATAAAGGTGCTTTGTCTCTGTGTCCCAGTAACCACCTAATGTGAGTCACCTGACTGCAAATAGTGGCTCTCACCTATGTAACTGGTGGGTCTCTGGAGAGGTGGAGGTCTCTTCATTCATTCATAGCTGTGTCTCATTTCAGGTCAAAGCAGCTTTGGATATTGTGTCTGAGAGACTGTCTGCTTTCACAGATGTGGGAAACAGCCGTTCACATGTGGAGCATATTTTGAAAGATCTTGCCAATTTTAAAGAAAAATCAGATGTAAGAACTCTGCAAGTCTCCTTAGTTTCTACTATGACAATGCAGGTGCAGAGGGGAGTGGGATTTGGTTACTGAGTGTGTCAGCTTAAGCTGACAACAAGGCAGAATCAGTGTCTCAGGTAATGTACAGAAGGAATCTGAAATAAAGTCTTAAACCATTGGAGCAGAGTAATTCTTGGACATCCCTCAATACAGAGCAGAGTGACCAGACACAAAGTGTGACTGCTTCACGTAAGAACTGCATGAAGTGTCTACATAGCCAAGTTTTGCATTTACTGATCAAGGGACCACTTCCATTCCTATTAAAGCCATGTCTTTCAATAAATCAGAGATAAGAAATCTGTGTATTGAATGTACAATAAAGATGGCAAACAGAAACATACACTGAACCATATAGAAAGGGAACCTTTTTCTGTGCTTCACAATGAAACAAATTGCTCTCTAAGTGAGGTTGTTGCTCTTAAGGCTGAGATAGGTTTTTTTTTTTTATTAATTTCAGTTCAGATTGTTGATGTACCCCAAGTTGCATTCATACACACACAGACCCTGCTGAATAAGGCATAGAAATACAACAGTAGTTCCTTCACAAGGAGGCCTGTGATTAAACTCACTGTTATTTCTGAGGTACTCTGGTACATGAAAGTTCTTGGGCATCTGGAAAGACAGGAAATCACTTTGATTTATTAAGCAAGGCAGATATTAACTAAAGATGTACTCTTTATCAATATTGTATTTCACTGTGTAAAAATTGTTTCATTGATCTTGATCCAAGGAAAGATGTACTTTAATCAGTGCTTATTTTCTTAGGAAACTGTAAGAAAAGCCAAAATGTTAGCCTCAGAGCGTGATGCTTTTATTCAAAGCAATCATTATGCTGTGGACTCCATTATTCCAAAATGCAGTGAACTTCATCATCTCTGTGATGCCTTCACTACTGAGACAGAACGGAGGAGAAAACTTCTTAACAAATCTCTGGAACTGCATGATTTACTAGAGAAGGTAAATTTAATATGCAGCAGTTGTTTCCCAAAACCTCAGTCAAACAATTGTCATGATAGGTAACATTATCTCAGTGTGCTGGAAGTTTTCTTTTTAAACAGCTGAATACATGATGAGGTTGAGGTGGTTTAGACTCATAGTGTGTGATGCTGACATTGGTGCATTGTGAGCCTGTTCTTCTCTGTTTCTAGTCTATGAAGTGGTGTGACGAAGGAATTTACCTGCTGGCTTCCCAGCCAGTAGATAAGTGTCAGTCTCAGGATGGTGCAGAATCAGCGTTACAGGAGATTGAGAAGTTCCTGGATACTGGTGCTGGCAATAAAATCAAGGAGTTGAATAAAATTTACGAAGAGTATGCACACATCCTCAATGAAGACCTAAAGGTACTAGAAGATGTTTATGTGTGTCTGTGTGTCCATTTGTTCATTCTAGAATTGCTCTCTTGTACTGCCATTGACAAAGCTAAATAATCAGTACTAGGAGTTATACCTGTGAACTGGAAAGCCAATACATTTCTGTGCCTGAGTCTCATCATATCTTTGGATAAGAACCAAGGGCTTCAGAGACTTTTCATAACTACTTTAATTTTTCAGATAGTAAAATTGCTTTAAAAAAAAATTCTCCCAAATGAGTATTTGAAATACCTTTCTTATATAGCAAAATTGTGCTAATTTCTTTTTTCTTTTTTTAGATCTTGAGAATATATTCCTTTTCTTCATGGTTGATCTCTCTCTTCATGTAACAGAACCTTTAGACAGTCAAAAAATTTGTTTTTTTTAAATTAGAACTTGAATCCCAGATTTCTCAATAGTAAACACTTAAAATATTTTTGAAGTAATGTTCCAATTCTTAAGTGTACAAAATCACAGTAGATTACATCTTGTTAAGAGTGAAGAGTTAGTGTAATATTTTTCTATGTGGTATAAAAGTAATTGCAATTTCAAATCAGTATGCTGTAGATGCTATAGATGTCAATGTAGCTTGTTGATAGGTCTCTGACAGGAATTTAAAAATTATAATAAATTATTTAAATATTTTTTTAATTCAAATTGGCTTTTATTTCCATGGAAACTGTAGGATCATGTGCAAAAGGTTTTCCAGAAGCAAGAAAGTATGGAAGAAATGTTTCAAAAGCGGCAAGTAAGTCTTAAGAAGCTGGCAGCTAAGCAGACACGTCCTGTTCAGCCAGTTGCTCCAAGACCTGAAGCTTTTGTAAAATCTCCTTGTACATCTCCAGGTAAGTTATCTGTATTAGCCTTTAGTTTTTTGTGCTATGCTGAGAAACTGAAAGAAACTTCCAGCCATAATTTGTGGTTGCATGAACATCTGTGTCAGATTTGATCCAGTTCTAACTTCTGTTTGATTCTGGTTTACATGTTTAGGTCTCCAAAGAGAAAACGTGTCCAACTCAGAAAGCAGCGCACTTCGGAGGGTAAACTACAGAAAAGGAAAGGTATTTTTGTCACTTTGCATTTTTCACACATGCACTACTTGAAAAAGTCATAGTACAACAGAATATTCAGGAACTCTCAATAAGTATGAGGGAATTCTGCTGAGAAAGTGATGGCATTGTCCCAGTTGAAGGAACGCTGGTGAAACAGTCACGTGGTTTAAATAGGGGCTGCTTTGTTGCTGGGCTGGTTATGAGGGAGGGTAAAGTAAATAGTAGGAAAAATGTTAGGGGCAACAAAATATTAAGTCTGAACAGGAACCATTTTTTATTTGCCAGTAGTAATTGGCTACTCTTAAAACCATTGACAGTGAAGAAGTAGTTGTCATTGGCTCCAAGACAGCTTCACCTGACCTGAATGGATTGCCATTCCCAAGTGGGGATGGTCTTTCTGCCCTGCCTGCAGCAAGGGCAGTATCTGACAGCAGCAACAGAAACAAGGAGTTTCTTCTCTCACTGGGTTAGAGAGTTGAATTAACTCAGCAAAGGTGCAGCAAAAGACAAGGCCAGGAGGAAGGCTGGGCCACATGATCAGGATGGACAATATTTGAAGAGAAAAGGGGTTCAAGGAGGGCTTGAAAGCAGAACCCCTCTCTTTTTTCAGCAAGCTATAGTTAGGTTTAGGCATTACAGTGAATGTTTTAGGAGTGAATTTCTGTGTTGGTTTAAGAAGTAACCAGAAAGTTAGCACAGTACCTTATTTTTAGCTGGGAAAACAGACTAAGGCTGGTGTTGCCTACAAGATTATGCTGGAGTTCTGATGTCTTCTTGAAAAGGATTTTGAACCACCATCTTTTCTTAACTGGCTTTTGATGGAGACCTTTCCACATCCAAATATTGTGTGCTTCAAGACCTTCAGGGTGACTTGAATTTTTTTCACAGCATTCTTGCAAACTGCCTTCATTTTTAGTGGAGTACAGTCTTTCCAGTGAAAAGTGCTGAGCACAAAGCTCTGTAGTTTAAAGTTCTGCATTTCTGCATCTGTGATGCCATGATTTTTTTTTTCACTGTTTATTTGTTTCCTTCTTCAGAGTGAAATGACTGAACTCCATCAAAGCAGAGGAGGATCTACAATGGATGATGAAGAAAACCTAGCTGTGTTACGACAGTAAGTGTATTTTGATAAGCAAAAAGTGTGGATTTTCTCTGATTTAGCCTGGGTTTTGCTAAGGATTTGATAAAACAAGTATATTTCTCTGAAATAACCCTCAGTGGCTTTTGAAATGCATAGGCTATGCACAGAGGAAGACATTTC
Source organism: Pyrgilauda ruficollis (assembly GCF_017590135.1). Taxonomy (NCBI): domain Eukaryota; kingdom Metazoa; phylum Chordata; class Aves; order Passeriformes; family Passeridae; genus Pyrgilauda; species Pyrgilauda ruficollis. The sequence goes on along the minus strand of NW_024524266.1, from coordinate 46,200 downwards.
TGTCTGCAGCATTATTTACAGTTTGGATAGTACCAGAGTCTACCTGTGCTGCAGTGAGATGATGCTATGGCTGGACAACTGCATATTTTCATTTCAGAGATGATACTGTTTTGAGTAATAAACCGCCTGTATATCTAGTGAAGGTTTTGGTCTCCATGCTTTGTGACTTTGTCTTTTTATTGGACTCTTTTTAGTCCTCTGTTTTGATATGTGTTACCAAAAAAACACTATTATAAAAACTGAACAGCATAAAATATGTTAAAGAAATGACATGGTATCACCTGTAGTGCATATAGCAGACCTTGCATTTTTACTTGTAAACTGGCTACTTGTATGATCTTTTTACTGCTATAACCTTCTGTTACATCACACAAAATCGCAAGGGAAGGAGTTTGGGGGAAGTATGTTTCAATGCTTGATCATTACGGAAATTAAATTTAAAGCATCATCAAGATATTAAAGGGTGCCCTAAATATCTCTAATTTAAAATTACCAGTGTAGCTTTAAATCTGTATTTGATAATCCTATGCAGCTCCAACTCCAGCTCCTGCAGTAGTTGCAAACACAGTATAACCAGACTTTGTACATACAACGATAAAACACTCTACTGCTTCAAGTGAGTTACTACTGCACTGAAACTGCTAGATTTTATGTTTTCCTATTCAAACACATTTTCAAAAGTTTTTAAATGTTTTAAAAATACGTATATCTCAATAAGGATATATAAAATAATGACAGGAATATCCATGGAACATCACATTTTCCATTACCTGGAAAGAGTTATTTTATTGTCTGAAGTAAAGAAGAAAAACAGACAAAATTAATGTTGCCTCATTACTTTACATAAGTGAATAGGCCCATCTTAATTGTCATTCTTTGTCCACAGGCATGTAATGAATGAACTTATCGAGACTGAACGAGCATATGTGGAAGAACTTCTCTGTGTTCTTGAGGTAAAGACTAAGTTTCTCTCTGGATGTTGGTGAATCTTTTGCATTTCTTGATTCTCTTTTGTTTTCCTTACCACCATAAAGCCTCTGTTTGTTCTGTCAAGCAATGTTGTCATTATATTTTTTCCTTTCTCATCAGAGGCAGCAATATGTGATTTTTTCCTAGAAACAGCCATACAACTTGGATTTTGTATTAGAAAACACACATTGAGCAGAAAATAATATGTGCCTTAGTATTTAGGTGGAATCATAGTGAGATTTGTAATGATCGTTAATTCCTGCAAAAGTTCTCTCCAGAGTCTTGGGTCAGTTCCAGGAAGGTCATGTGTCACACAGGAACGTGAATCTGCGTCAACAGGCTCCTGTGTCAGAGGAGAAAAGTTGTTTCTTACATCTTTCTTTGCACATTTTTAAGTGAACTTCCACATGTCTTTGGTACAGTTGTGGGAACAGAAGGCCTTGTAATAAAATTCCCATTTGAAATCATCAAGGAAGCAAAGGTGCTCCCTTTGCTCCACCCTTACGGAGGCATGATTGCAGCACTGCTGAGTTGCTTGTAGAAATACACTGCAGTATTCTTTTTTTCCTCAAGTTCAAGTCTTCAGCTATGGATGTGTCATTTTCCTGTAATCCAATTTGATTTCAGGGAATGATGAAGTTGCAGATAACTATGGCGAATAATTTGATCAGGATCAACTAGAGTAGAGACAAGTGGATATTCTTGGTGTCCATATCAATGTTAACTTCCTAATAGGAGCTGTCAAAAGTTATGGACCAGGACTGTAACTTCTGAGTACATACCTTCAAGTGAGAGTAGTGTATGAGGGTTTTGGACTCTGGTCTTGGTTGTGCTTGTTTGTGCTGAGCTTCCCACAGCATTTACATCCTGTGTTCAGTGCAAGTGCTGGAAGTGTTGATTACAGCAGGATGGTCACATCTGACATGTGATAATAAATCCAGGTCAGTTTGGAGTAGGCCTTAAAGATCACTTTATCCTCTGCTTTTGTATGCAATGCGTCTGTACAGGTCGGCTCATAAAATCAAGATTTGAATAGTTTGAGGATTTTTGGTCCTTACTGCTGCTGCTGGAGCGTCTTTCTATTCCGTGCTATTACTCCTGTTTTCCATAGAGTGCAGTGCAACTCCTGTCTTGCTGGGCCAAGTGTCTTGGTTTTGTGCCACTGTGAGTGACACTCCAGTACTCTGTGCCAGGCACACCTCTCTGTGCCTCCTTGCAGTTTGGTAACCCTCTATCTTGAACTTGGGTGACTGGGAGTGCCAGCTGTAATTCTGGATCAGATCCTTGCTGAGGTATGGCTCAGTGGCAGTCTTCCAGCTTTTGAGGAATTCTAGTTATTTGTCCATAGTTCTGGCTGTTCTCCCATACCCTTTGTTTCTCCTATTCTATTAATCTTTCATTTTTTCCTGTAAAATAATCTGGTATTCCTTTGTAGGCACAGTGTCTACTCTTACTATGTCCTATTTGTTTGCCGTGCATTTTCTGTCTGCCAAAGATTCTGATAGAAAAAAAAGCAAGGTAGTTTCCCAAGATTGATTATTTGGAAACTGCTATAGCTTATCCAAGATCAATATTTTTTCTTTCATTAATAATCATGATCATGCCACTTTAGTCTGTGAAATTCCGTAATCTTTACTGGGAGAAGAATACTGGTCTAGTTTATTTTTAGGTATTGAATTCTACCCTTTTTTCCATTTACTTGGATGGTTTTAGAGCAGCTTTCAAATGAAAGACTAAGCAAGGCCTTAAACATTTTTAAAGTAAGATTAAATCATCTCAGTGGCTGTATTAAGTAGCTTTCTGTCTCTTCTTAAAACACAACTACTGCATAGGTAGTAAAACATGAAGCTTTTTATAGTAAATTTTAAAAATATATCAGCCTAAAGTGAAAAAAACGACAAAAACTTTTTGTCAATGTATGCATTTCACGCTTTTGTTCCTTCAAAATTCGCAAGTAATGAACTCTGTCAGGCTTCCTTTCACCTGAGCTAAATTTGATACTCCTCCTTTTGCCAGTGCTGGCTGTGCTGCTATGTTCGATATCATCTTGACTTAAAGGGAAATCATACTCTTTGTGGAGCTCTTCATCTAAACTGCATGGTGGCTGCAGTAGTTCTTTTCCTGTTGAAAAAAATTTAACTCCATTTTAGCTGAATTTTTTTTAATTTTTAAGGCTGTACAATTTTCCTTAATTTATTTATTCTACTCTCTTTTTTCAGACTTTGCATTTTCCTGCTTGGGGGCAGGAAAAATATGAGAAAGGTACCAATGCTTAGCTATTTATGAGATCCATCGTCTTTGCCTATACCACTGGGTGTTTTTGTTTTGTTTTGGATTTGTTTGTTTCTTTGTTTTTTGGTTTTTTGTTTTGGGTTTTTTGGGGTTTTTTTTTGTGTGCGGTGTTTCAGGAAAAAATACACAGACTTTAAAAGGGCTGATTCTGGCTTCTTTAAAAAAAAATTCTGTTCTTGCCAAATGCTTGAATTCTTCAGGTTAGCTGACTTTACCAACTAGTTCTTCTATTTTCTGTAGTTTGGAGCACATGTTCAAAATGTTGAAAATCTTAATTGTAGGTGTACCTTTGTGTATCTTTTCTTTTAATTATTTAGTTTGTTATAATTTGGTGTGGTTCATTATAATCAATGTGACTTAATGCAAGGATCACCTTGTGTTTAAAATAATTTAAAAAACGAACAAAACCAACAAACCACAAGAGAGAGAAATCTAATGCAAATCTAAAAAAGAATCATCTTCCTTCAATGCCTGTATGCTAAGAAATTTATTTCTATTAAGAAATCTACTTATAATGCAGGTGTTAGATAATTCCTGCCGTTTTTCTGGATGACTTGTTGGGAGTGTTTTGTTTATTTAGGGTTTTTTTGGTGTTTTGAGAGAAGGCAGATTAGTGACCTCAGGCCAAAGGAGAACAGTCCTGGACCAAAGCCACTTGTGTCCTTTTCTGTGCCAGATAAACAGACAAGAGAATGTGTGCTTATATGACAAGTGGAGGATGTGGGAATCTAAAGCTACTCCTTTAGGTACTAAAGCAAATGGAAGATTTTTAGCTTAATGGTTTCTGTTACCTGCAGAAATAACAATCAGCTTCTTCCTTCATAGCAATGGCTAAAACAGGCATGAAGGTTTGTGTGTGTACTGGAATTGTGACTCTAAATTCAGATGTGTAAAGTCTTAGCAAAAAGAGTGTGAGGTATAATTTGTAAGCAGTATAGGAATGTAGAGCCTTTACTTGGTGAAAATGATTGCAAACATTGTTTCATCCTCACTTATCTAGAATTGCAGGATTTACTCAAGTGTCTTTCTAAAGACTTTGTGTGCGTCTGAGTGGGGTGATGGGAAAACAGAATTTGTATTCTTCTTTCATGATTAATACTGAGCTCTTTCTTGTCCGTCTGTCAGCCTGAAGGCAGACTGCCTTGTTAGAGAGAGAAGTACGGCAAGTAAAGGGAGATAATAATTGTGCCTCTCTCCTGTGTTGCAGGGTTATGCTGCAGAGATGGACAACCCCTTAATGGCTCATCTCATTCCACCAGAACTGCAAAATAAGAAAGATATCTTGTTTGGGAATATGGAAGAAATTTATCACTTTCACAACAGGTGAGGATTTGCATTCAGTTCTAAGAACAGCATTTGGATGAGATTCTTTACTTTGTATTTTAATCTGCCTTAGATTGCTAAAAGATCCTTACAGAGTTCTACTTGTCTGTATGGCATGTCAACATTGTATTGCTTAGAAGAGGAAAAGCAAAATATCTGTAGAAGATGAGCAAAGCTGTGTGAAACTGCATACATGCAGTACACAGGTAGAATTTTGCATTGTGGTCATCTTTCTGAAGCAAGATATTTGGATCTGGTTACAAGATAATTAAAGTAGGTTTTGTTTGCATTTCTTTTTTTCATTATTTTTTGCTATGGAAAGTAGATTATGGTTCTAAACCACAAATTCTCAACTCTTACATCTGATTGAGGGTGATTAATTTTATATTTCTATAGATGTATTAAATAATATATAAAATTAATATATAAAACCATATTTATTTGTATATATTAAAATGTATATTGAGTGACCTCTCTGAAGTCTGAGTCCTTGCTGCTAGAGAGGTGTTTCTTCATAGGATAATATTTAAATTCATAGGAAAGGGAAATTGATTTTCAAGAGAAGTTAAGCATATTAAGTAGTTGTTTCTTATTCAGGCAAAACTAGAATGAATGTTTTGTCACAGATTGTTTTAGTTTGTGTTTCGGATGGGTTTATTTTCAATTTTGGGAAGGTGGTTTTGGGTTGTTTGGTGTGTGGTGTTTGTAGTATTGGGATGCAAAACCTAAACACTTTAGACTGTACAAATCCTGCTGCTGAATACATAAGCTCCAACCCTGCATTTGATTTCAGTTGCAGCAACAGTAAGCTAAAAGAAATTGGTCAGAATATTTGTTTTAATTTGCTAGCCCCTTTAAAGTACATGATCTAGAAGAATTATGTTTAGTTTGGCAGCATTACAACTCTGTTTCCAATAGTGTAGAAAACTAATTGCAAGACTGTGAACATTATGACAACTTTCTTTAATGTGTGCTCTGAGAAAATTTTCTGTCTCACAGGATATTCTTGAGAGAACTAGAAACCTATGTGGAATACCCAGAACTAGTAGGACGGTGCTTTCTGGACCAGGTATGTGTGGCCTTTTGCTGGCACTTCATTCACAAACCTCTTTAGGGTTGTAACACGTGAGAGTGATTCTCATTACCACCACATCCCCTTTGTTTGTCCTGAGCATGTAAGAGGTTGAGAATGTAGATGTTATTTGAGAGTTAAGAGATACTTTCCATTATGCAGTACAATTGATTTTGTTAGAAAAAAAACCTACTATATTGTTAAAAGAAAACTGCTTTTTTAAAGTGTCAGTCAGGAAAGCATGGAGGGGAGTCATGCACTGCATTGTTTCACATCACTATAAATGGTTGGTTTACTTAGTTAGATTTCTTTAGTGGATTGTTGTTTTGTTCTTTTCTGTTTGCTTTAAAGAGTACACCTCAACAGAGTAAGTCCAAAACATTTTTGTTCCAAAAAAAGAAAGCTATGACAACAACAAGCTTTTTAAATTGGGGATGTACTAAACAATGAGTCTCACCTGTAGCATACTAAAGGCTAAATAAGAATGTGTGTATGAAAATCAGACTCCTGCTGTTGCTGCCTGTTGATGCTCCTGGGAGGAGCCATCCTTCTCCCTTCTGTTTTACTGGCTACATCCATGGAGATGCTGTTTCTTAAAACTAAGGGATGGAGGTGCTTCTGTGCCTGCTGATTTCCTGCCTGCTCTTTCCTTTATATCTATGGTTACTATGACATTTTCAACAGTCTTTATTTCCTTTTGCTTTCAGCAAGTGCTGAAGTCATGCTATTTAATTTTTTAAGTAATAAGGGAGAGAAAACTGCTTGATTTACCTTAGTGTGAATCCCAGTGAAAAACACATTTGTGAAAAGAAAATAAAGGAAAAGGACAAGTCTTTTAAAAAATCTACACAGTGGGTCTCATGGCTGGGCACACATAGAGATATTTTTCATATTGTAGTAGAAATATATTTGTAAATATAACATATGCTTCTTCATAAGGTGTTTAACATTCAATTGAAGCAAAAATTAACAAGAATGTTTTCTTTTGCAAATTAGTAGCCATTACAAAATCAGTGATTTTGCAATTCCTTGAGGCATGCTAAGCAAAAAACAATGATTCAATTTTTGGTGGTGGTGGATTCTTTCATAGCATTATTGAAAAGGAAAAAAATTGTTATGAGCTTTGTCTGTTAAAGTCACAAGAATTAATGAACTTTTTGCTTGTCTCCCCAATTCCAGATGGAAGACTTCCAGATTTATGAAAAATACTGTCAAAATAAACCTCGATCTGAAAGTTTGTGGAGGCAGTTTTCAGACTCTGTATTTTTCCAGGTATGCTTGCTTGAATCCCTAAAATAATGGTGGCTTTGGTTGTGTTGGGGTCTGGGGTTTTTTGTTTGGTTTATTTTTACTGAAGCTTCTCAAGAGCAAATAGCACAAATACTGATTAGTGTCCTGATAAAATCCAACCCTGATTACAGGAATGTCAAAGGAAACTCGACCACAAGCTCAGTTTGGACTCATACTTGCTGAAACCTGTTCAAAGAATAACTAAATACCAATTATTGCTAAAGGTAAGTCTTACTATACTATAATGCTAAGGACATATTGTGCAGTTTTTTTGAATGCTGCTTCTCTCATCCTGCTGGAGAGAAACCTAAAAATTAGTGAGCAGATGTGTAAATGGAAACACACAAATCCCTGTTCATCAGTTTTCAGGTCAGTTCTTTTTTCTTTCAGTCAAAAAACTTCTAATAAGTAAACATTACACAGAGACATCTTGTGTAACTACTTTTGCCCTTAGATTGCAGCTGAAAAGAAGGTGAAAAACTGATGAGGGTAAAACAGAAGTTCCAAGAAAACCTTGAAACAAAGATTATAGAGTGTCTGAAGTACTTCAGTTATAGTCACCCCACCCATATTGCAGCAACTTCTCTTGCTGGACTCTAGGAAATGCACTTGAGAGTGAGCACTGTGTGGTGTTTGTATGGAGGAGGCTGTTGTGATCACTTAAATATGCTGTACTGAGAGAGCAAAATAAGAGCAATATACTACCATAAATTTATTTAAAGTATTGTATAACATTTTGCTGTGTTTAAAATATTTCTCACAAAGACATGTTACAATTCTTGTATTTAACAGTAGCTTAAAAATTCACCTCAAATCAGATTTACTCTTGAGTTAAAACTGAGCTGTTAACAGCCTTTAAAGAATTAATTACTTCAGTCTTGTGTAAAAAGAGAATTATAAAGGTTTTTTACTTAAAATAACTTAACTTCCTACAGTCCATGACTAAATTCTTATTTTCCTACTGTGCAGTCAGAGAAGTTCCAAATGAACTTGCTGCTGTGTTCATCTGTATCAAACTGGAAGATGCTGCTTCACCAATAATCCCTTTAGGGAAGGGATTCCTTTTTAGATGTGTAGCCAATACCCAATGCAGTAAGTTTAAATCTGCTACTAGCATGCCAGGCCTTGCCATAATTAAAAGAGTAATTTAAGTTTGGCTATGTTTTAAAATTTGTTTTGAAAAGTAACATGTGCTAGTTTCTGGGGTCCCCAAGACAGAGGAGGAATTGATGAATTTGACTTCATGTACTTAGAAGGCTAATTTATTATTATATTATATTAATTATGCTATACTAAAGAATAGAGTAAGGATATTTACAGAAGGTTTAACAAGAATGATTAATGAAAACTCGTGACTCTTTTCCAGAGTCTGACATAGCTGGACGGTGATTGGTTATTAACTAAAAATTATTTACATGAGATCAGTTAAATAGTCACTTGTTGGACAGACACTTTCTAGACCACATTCCAAAGCAGCAAAACGCAGGAGTAGCAAAATGAGACAATTATTGTTTTTATTTTCTTCTGAGGCTTTTCAGCTTCTCAGGAGAAGAATCCTGATCACAGAGGATTTTTCAGAAAATATCACGGTGACAGTAACAAATGAAAAAAACCCTATCCTTTTGTTAGAGGATGGTTGGATTGGTTTGGTTTTTGGGGTTGGTTTTTTTGTGGGTTTTTTTTTTTTTTTTTTTGGTTTTTGTTTTTTGCAATTATGATTAAAAGATGTTTGCAAATTTAGTCTTGTAAAGTTCTTACATACAGCTTACAAAACCTCTAGATCAACAAAATATATTTGGCTGTCGAGCAGGAGAAATGAGAAGTAAATCTTTAGGATCTATTGAGTTCCAGCCACTATTGAACTGCCTAGATTATATGGTATAAAGCTTCACTTTGCTAACTTTAAATTTCCAGAACCATAGAATGGTTTGGGTTGGCAGGGATATTAAAGATCATCTCATTCCAGCCCCGCTGCCTAAAATTCAGTGTTAAAATTTGAACATTCCTAGTTGCTACTGTTTCAAAAGCTAGGTAAGTGTGTTGTCATTCCATTGCACTCAGGAAATGCTGAAGTACAGTAAGAACTGTGAAGGTGCTGAAGATCTTCAGGAAGCACTAACATCTATCCTGGGCATTCTTAAAGCAGTTAATGATTCTATGCACCAGATAGCCATTACAGGCTATGATGTGAGTAGCAGTATTTTTCCTTACTTTTAACTTTATTTTCTTTTTTTTTTTTTTTTTTTAGATATATGTACAGCATGCCCTATACTATGTACTAATAATGAGAAGAGTGTTTTACAAAACATGCTTTTAACTTAATTGTGTAATGAAAATAATAGGAAAGGGATCTCTTTATGTTCTTTTGAAGTTTTCCTGCTATGACTAATATTTTCCTCTGTCTACCTAAGTTGGTTTATTTTCTGATCTTTGTTTTTCTTTGTTCTTTGTTTTGGGTGTAAAACTACATCCAAAACTTTCAGTTCCCAAAAAAAAAAAAAAACAAAACCCAAAACAATACATAAGCAGATTTGGAGCAGAGTTTGAGGGGAAGAACCAAACAACCAAACGTATTTTGCTTCCCTCTCTCTATATGTAGTTCTCTGTGCCTCTGCTACTGGTACTCTTGAATGTAAAATCCTGCCTGAACAGTGATGGCCAGTGCAAATTATATGGAGAAATCCAACACTGATTTCATTGCATTTCCAAATCCAACATAAACACTGAAATGAGAGATTATTTGGAGCAACAGACTTCTAAAGATCTGTTCAGAGTCTGTATTGTAATCTGATGTTATCTCTGTAGTTACAAACATCACTGGTTTTTTTTGTTCCAGGGAAACCTGAATGAGCTGGGCAAGCTTTTAATGCAGGGATCCTTCAGTGTCTGGACTGATCATAAAAAGGGTCACACAAAGGTGAAAGATTTGGCACGCTTCAAGCCAATGCAGCGACACCTCTTCCTCCATGAGAAAGCAGTGCTGTTCTGTAAAAAGCGAGAAGAAAATGGAGAGGGATATGAGAAAGCACCTTCTTATAGCTACAAACACTCCTTAAATGTAAGACACTGATCAGCCCTGACAGTCAAGGTACTGAGGGCTTAGCCTGTAGTGATATTCTAGTTCTATCTGCAAACCTGTGTTGCAGCATTGTACTGGGAACTTCACTCTTTCAGACAAACCTGACTGGTGCTGCAGGTCTGTGTTATTCAGCTGTCTGTCCAGCTGAAAGGCAGTTTTCTGTGCATTAATCACACAGAAAACACAGGGAAAGGTAATGTAAAAATCATGAAGGGTTTGTTGGTCTGGATTTTAAAAGCAACATTTTACAAGTCAGTCTCAATCTAATGTACCTAAACCCTTCTTCCCTCCAAGGTAGCCGTGCTGATACAAAGCACTAAATCTCTTGTCTCCAACACGCGGATCACAAATTGTTGGCTAGTATTATTTTCCTTGTGCAAGAAGCCAGATGGGGTTTTCCTTTCCAGAAATAAGATCCCAAAGAATACCAGTAGCTTCCCTCTTCTGTTTTTAACATAATTGCAATGCAGTATGTCAGCTTCTGTTCTCTTTGCTTCCAGATGGCTGCAGTTGGAATAACAGAAAATGTCAAAGGTGATGCAAAAAAATTTGAAATCTGGTATAATGCAAGGGAAGAAGTTTACATTGTACAGGTAAATAACATGGCCCTGCATTCAGAAAAAAAAAAAAAAAAAAAGGAAAGGAAAGGGGAGGAGGAGTCTAACCCTAAGATCTGGAGGGTTTTTCCCCCTCTGTTATAACACTTATAGAGTATGATGAGGAAATGTATAGAAAAAAAGAAAACCTTAGTCATATTTCAATAGAAGAGACTTCTGGGGGAAAAAATAATCACATCTTACAATGTCCATAGAGGATATTGTATGCACCATTACTATAGCTGTCACTGGAGTAGTGGATGGCTTGGGAGATGGGGTTTGGCTGCAGCACATGCACAGCCTCTGCCTCAGCCTGTTCCAGTGGCTACAACCAGTTTCTGGTCACAGAAGTTCTGCAGAGGGAGCTTTGTCCCTCTTGAATGATTCCTCTGAGGCTATGCTTTGGCATGTAACTATTTGTGTAGTAACTATTCTGTGCTTGATGGCTGATTGTATTTATTTTTGGGTAGGCACCAACCCCTGAAGTTAAAGCTACTTGGGTAAATGAAATAAGAAAAGTGCTAACAAGTCAACTGCAGGCATGCAGAGGTAAAATACTTCGGAGATTCTCTTTTTTATTTGTCAATCTTTTAAAATCTATTTTCTCTTCAATCCTCAGATCCTGCCCTGTAGATCCTCCTGGTGTAGGACACAAATTAATTCTAATAGTTCTTTTTCTTTCCTCTGTTATAGAAGCTAGTCAGCACAGGACACTAGAACAAACACAGAGCTTACCTCTACCACTACCAGCATCATCTTGTGCAAGGTAAGTATGTTGTCACATCATCTTGTGAATATACTAATACATCTGATTTGCAGCTCTTCATGTGGTTTGCCAGCTGATAGAGAATACCACAGAAATGTAATTTTCTGCACCAGCCAAAATCCTGGTGGGATTATGTGTCTGCTTCTTGAGCAGCTGATTATATACATTATGGTCCAGATAAGAGAGTTTTATGGAACAGCTTTTTTCTTCCTTCAATTTTCTTTTCCTTTACTTTTTCTTCCTTTTCCAATGTCATGTTACCTTCTTTTTTGTCTTTTTCACAGTAGTATCTTTTCTCTGTCTCTTGTTCTTAAAATCTAATTTACTTTTTTTTTTTTTTTTTTTAACCGAAGTAATGTGTTAATTCCTCCAGTGTCCCAATTTCAGGGTGAAGTTGTTGGGTTTTTTTCTATCCTTCACCATACCAACCTATATATTCTTCTGTTCCCATCTGTTGTTCTGCCCTTGCCTGACACCTCTCTTTAATCCTCTGCTACTCAGTCTGGTTTTTCATATGTGTGTGCATGCACCTATCCACAAGGCCATGTGCTCATGTCCATGTGGTGTGTGCACAAATAGGTATTGGTAGCTCTCTGCCCTGCATCTTTTATGCATCTACTTATTGCTCAGGGAGAATTTCCCAGATACATTGTATTTGTGAAGTGCCTTTCTCTATCCCATGCCCAGACGAAGTTGTGATGGGTATCCACTGCAAGGTCCCTCATTTGTTCCAGTATTAAGAGCTTCTGGGAGGCAGAGTTTATTCCTTTATCTTTCTTCTTTTATTCCTAGTACATTCTGTTAGCTGCAAGTGAGTGGAAGTTGTCCTGAGCCATCTTTCCAGTAACTCCCACTGCTGTGTTACATGTGATTGCAGTTAGTCAGGAGAGGTGTTTCTCATCTCTACGTTCCCATGGTCTTTAAATGCACAATCACCAATGACTTTTTCAGTCCTGGGAGCTACAGTCTGAGAAGGAATAAATAAATGGTTTTCAGCCTATATATCTGTATGTAAAAGCCTGTGACTGGATTGATTGTCTTCATTCTCTTCTAATGAACAGTCCTTCACGGAACCACATCAGAAATACCAAAAAAATGGAGGAGAAAAAAGCTGATCTCACAAGTCTAGAAGGTTGTGGCACTACAGTAGCACCAAAGTATCCCGAGAAAGGCAAAGGTGAGTTTTCCCGTACATGTTGTGGTCTTTAATTGCAAGGAGCATGCCTGCACTGCAGCTGCACAGGCAGATCCACCAGCAGAGTAGCCACGGTAGTGCAGGGGAGGCAGCAGGGCTCCTGAAGGAGCAGGGCATTGCTGTTTTCAGCCCTAGGGCAGCCCACCCACAAAGTGCTGCCCACACTGCCCAGCGCGCTGGTCCCATCTGCCCTTAGCTTGGGATTGATTTCTGAATTCCAGTGTGTGGTGTGGACAGGCCCAAAGCCATCTTGAGTGGATGGTAGCCAAAGGCAGGTGGGAACTATTTGTTACGAGGCCAAAGTCTGCAGTAGGTCTTCTCTTAAGAGAAGACCAACTTCTCAGGGTTCTCTTTCTCTGACAAAATTATTTGGTATTACTTGATGTGTGAGGGAGTTTTTTGTTCTGTTCTGCTTTTTCTCTTTAATTTTTTTCCCATCGTGGAAATTTTTTATTGAACCACTGGTAGTACAAGCTCTTGCATAGCAAGAACAACTGGACACTTGTGTTGTACCTGGACTTTCAGTTGTCCCTTCTCATTCTAACGTGCAGGTTCCCTGGCATAGCTGCAAATGACTTTGTGCCTTGATCTTTTCATGGCCTTCTCCCTTTTCTTTCTGTGTCTCTCTCTTCCTTTGTAGACAACAGTAGCTCTACCTCAGAATGCTTTGTACTGTCAAAAAAGCGCTTTACGCTGCAGGGCTTTACTAACCTCAAAATTCAGAAAGGTAACTTAAAAGTAAGGCTAGACTGTTTTCTGTGTAAGGCTGTAATTGAAGCATCACGTTGTATGTGTGTGTAGTGTGATAGGTTTTCAGTGTACACACTAGCTTGTTCTTCCAAGGTCAAGCTAGGTTCCTTAGTCGGTGCCTCTGACAGGGAGATTTCAAGAGAAGCCAGCTCCAGAGTGGGAGGGGGAGATGCAGCTAGGAAAAGTGGGGCTGTGGAGATGCAGGAGAAGGAGTGTGATTTCCAGTGCCTCCAGTCTCACTGTCAAGGCCAAGGGCGGAGTTTATAGTGCCCCATTTCTGTAGAAAAACCAGAGGAAGGAAGCTGTGTTCTCACCAGACACCTGGCCTGCTCCTAGCTTCAGTGGATCTGCCCCAAATGCACTTGTACTTGGCAAAAAGGAATCAAGGTGATTCTGTGAAGGTTTTATAGAGGACTTTTTATTGGCATCTTTGCTAACAAAATTCTCAAAGCATAAATAACTACAGCAGAATGTGTCTGACAATGCTGTTTTGCTGGATAGAAAAATAAGTAAGAATTTCCCTATTCTTCCAGAAGTGGTCTTTGCCTCTTTTTTCCTAGACAGGAAAAAAGTGTTTGAGACTTTTCTTGCTTCCTCCTGCCAAGTAATCACACTGGTACAGTCACTTCTTGCTTTGAAGAGCTGTCTTTGAACAGTCTGAATTGCATTAAGATGATGGCACTTGATCAACAGCATGATATTTTTTTCCCCCATCAGAATGCCTGTTTAAAACCCAATTACCTTTGAGTTCTTTCTGGAGAGACTCTAGGGTTGTTTATCTAATGCTATAGAGGTGAGCACTAATGTCCCATGCTTGCCTTGACAGAAACTCCATCTCCTTCTGCTAAAAGCCAGACATTGCCAATGATCCTCCTTACAGGACCAGGTATTGCTGTAGCACTAGATTTACATAAAAGTGATTGCTTAATTTGGTAATGTTTGCCAATTGAAGTTAATTGTATTCAGTTGATGTCTAGTCAATGTAGGAAAGTTTACATATATTTTCATCTATTACTGTAAAATAAATTAATCCATTTATCTTCAAATATCTACTTGTAAATAGTTAATTCCTTCTGCTGCCATGCACCAGTGACAGCTAAAATTTTATTACAGAAATCCACTTGTTTTCCAGTGTAAACTCAAAGGTATTTAGCATGCAATCCACCTATTCTCTTTTTTTCCAGTTCTTCATTATCTCTATTCTGTGTTTTTTACCTATTCATCCTCCTGCAGCTTCTCCTACCAGTCCTGACAAAAAAGCCAAACGGCACGAAGTAGTGAGTGACCCAACTCCTTTTGGTTCAAGAGGTACAGTGCTGCCACATCTTGTACTCCACAAGAACCCACACATCCCTCTTGTAATATGTTACATCAGAGTGCTGAGAATACCTGTGTGATGCTGTTGTGTGCAGGAGTATTGACATCAGCTGTGTTTTTCCAAGGGGATCTATATATACTGGTTTTGATAGCACAACTGGTTGAAGTTTTACCTTGGTTTAAATAGAGTAGCATATGGATAACTAGTTTTTAGAAGACAGGGGGAAAGAGAACTTTTGCTGAAGAGAGAGCCATGTGTTTAATGGAATTACAGGGCAGCCCAGCTACTCTGCCACCATGGTTTTCCAAGTGTTAGAATCCTTCTGTCACTGGGGCCCTTGTGGAGAGGATTTAACTTCTAAAAAAAAAAAAAAAACAATTCCAAAACTCAGACCACTGTCATGAGGAATTTCCATTTTAGATCTGCATTTATTACTGCAGACACAGCCCTGTTGCATCTTTCTTTGGGTGATAATTGGCAACTTTTACCACCCTGTGAACCCCAGATGACTTAACTGAGCCCCTTGCAGCAATTTGCCTCCCATTCTCCTAACTCACAGCTAAGCAGCGAATAGGAAAGTACTTCAATGAACAACCCATTTCTAACCAGCAGGGTGGATGGTGAAAGTTTGAGTACAAATCCCTAGGGCTAATGAACTAGAGTAGTAAAGAGTACAAGGAGAGCAGTCCTTCTCCTCCCGACTCTTTCCACCACTATGTCCTTTAGAAAATATTTGTCTAATGAAGCTGTTTCAATCCCCCTTACCATCAGCCTCCCCTCCAGGTTTCTGAAGCCTTTTATCTTGTCTGTGCAAGTGGTGCAAGCTCAGCTGCTGTGCTGGGGAAACTGCAACACCATTCACCTTGCTGAGCAGCAGGCAATGTACTCCTGGGCTGGACACATGTAGAAACACCACAGGGGTGGGTATGAGACTTACAAGGTTATTTTTCTGCAGGTAGCAGAAAAAACTCAGAGATCTCCAGGTACCATGGAAATCCCGAGGGCCCAAAAGTGTGTGAAAGAGAAGTGTGTTCTATGGCCTTTTCCTCAGGTGCTGGAATTTTCCAAGGAAGAGAGTCCTAGATCATTGCTGATTTACAGTAAAATTATTGTGTCCTTTAACAGGCTTATCTGATTTGGTGTTCTGTCCCATCTAGAGTAAGAAGCATCTTACTTTATGAAACCACTAAACCAAGTAAATCAATTTAAAACATCTACTAACTCCTCCTTCTGTCTTGCACCTTCCAATCTCTTTTCTGGCACTTTATCTCTTCTCCTTGCCCAGCTCAAAGAGGGATAAGCAGGGAGCTGACCTTCATTTTGGGATGAAACTGTGCCAAGTGATGGCCGCAGCAGAGCCCATGGCCCCCATTCATTTCCTTTCACTGCTGCATTGCTCTGATTTATGCTGAGCTCAAGGAATATGAATTAGTGTCAGAATTACATGTCATAGGCTGATCACAGCTCTTTAGAGAAACCTGTTAGATTATTTCTGAAGAGAAGCAGTTAATGAATTCTTGGTTTGCCTGGCATTGTTATATCTAAAATAATTTCTGAATAACCTTGTCATTTCTCAGGACTGCCTACCCTTTTCCTTCCCTGCCTTTATAGGGAGCTCTGATGTAGTCCCACCCTGGAGAACACACACACACAGATGGAATGTACATGCATAATTTCACTCCCATAGTTTGCTAATGCAAATTCTGCCATAGTGATCACCTCCCTTCCCAGCAGGAAGACTTGTTAATTGTAGACTGCCAGCTTGTATGAGGAGGAGTATTCTTGGTATGGCAGGATCAGGCCAGTCTGCTCTTAGCACATCAGCATAATATAAGAAGAGGCTGAGGAACAAGAGCTGTTACCCAAAATATAACAAAGCTGATATCCAGTGAGTATGAGGTTACAGGCTCTTAGACTGATTTTGCTTTCTTTTTCTTTTGTGCAACCCATTGGTACTGTTTCTAGTGAGAGCTTGGAACAATTAGGAGAACCCAAGTTTTCTTTTGTTGCATTGTTCCTAACTTAGAAATAACAGAAATGGTTTCAGCTGTATCCAACAAGCCAACTACAAGCTGTGAGATTCCAAGGAAATTTTCATGGAATACAGCAGAAATTTATTACTCAGTTTCTTCACAGAAAGAAGTTCATTCTTAACCCTCAACAGGGCCAAATGGGTCAGTACTTCCAGTCTTGTGCAGGTCACTCAGCAGCATAGGAAAGGTAAAAGTCCACTCTGTTTGGTGTGCTCTGGGTGTGATTCCTTTCTATGATTTCTTTGGCTTTATTCTGGTGCTGCTCAGGTTTTGCCTAATGCACTGGCATGACCAGCTGTGTGTCAAATGTCTCAGGAGCAGTGCAAAGTAAAAATGCTGATACTTTTTCAATTCAACTAATAGTTACGTAAAATGAGAGGTTCGTTCTTCCTTTCACTCTTCTCATTGAGTTTCACTGTTGTTACTATTTGGCTTGAAAGAAAATCTTGCTTACAAATACTTGTCTCTTTTATTATGACTTTTTTTCATTATAAGCTAATAACACATTTATTAGCAGCTGCTGAACTCGGTGTATAACATCCCAGTAATAAAATGTAATGTACTTTAATTTGGAAGAGGATTTTGTGCACTCTGGATATGATTCAGCTTTATGAATAAATTAAATGCTTCACCCTGAGAGAGAAAAAACAGTAAATGACAGGCAGGAGAATGTTGTTGTGGTGTTTGGTGCAGTGACTTAACACCAAGATGGTTCAGAGCACTTAAGTGTCTTCTTGTGTCAGCCTGAACACTCTTAAATATTGGGCTACCTTGTCAGGTGAGGTACAGAGTGCTTGTAACTTGTGTGGAATTTTTTGACAGTGTGAAGGAGGCAATGTTTATCTATCCCTTATTCCAGCAAGCTGGTTAGGTCGCTTTGAGTGACAACCCTGTTTGCTTAACCTCTTCCCAAAAGGTGTATGTTCCTGTCTTCTGCTTCCTCCCAAGAAAAAAATATGATCTATCCCTCATTTATCTTTGTATAACATTTATTATACAAATATTTTTATGTATTTGCTTTTCAGTTGGAAATTTGCATTCCCTCCATTAATTTCCCTTTATATAAATCCAAAGGGCTAAATTCACTGCCAATGCATTTCCACAACTCCACTTACTCAGATGGAAACAGGCCAACTTTCACCAGCAGTGAATTTCCCCCAGTGACTGTAATAACCTCCCTGTGTCAGTTTTTCTCCTGTTCATGTTGATCACTTACAAGCTTTTCAGTGGGGAGAACGTTTCTCCCAGTCAGTGGCTCCCTGCTGCAAAGCTAACTGTTGGCTGTTTCTTCCCCAAGGTTGGGCCAAACCATCCCATTCTCTTGATGCATCCGAAGAAAATGACGGCTGGTCTAGTGCTGAAGAGCCGCTGAATTCATCGGATGCGGAGGAAGAAGGAGGAGGAGGGGCAGGCGAGATCAAGCTGGTAACCAGAAATGCTTTCCTATGGAGCTAAGTGCTACAAACAGTGTGTGTGGCGCAGGATACAGGAGTGCTTTGAAGCTGCAGGAGGGAAAGTGTCTGTCTTGAAATGCTCAGCTGGGCAACATTCCCAGGGCAATGGAGAAGAACTCCTTCTCTTAAATCAGCCTGGTATTTGTACCTTGGGGAGGTCCCTCTGTGCCTTTGCACACTGCAGCCCAGCGAGTCGTGGCTGCTTGTGCCATGATGCAGCAATCAAGTGATGCCAGGTTCAGTGACCACATCAATAGACTTCCACACAGGTGCCATGGCGTGGATTTGCCAGGTTTTCTGTTTCTTTTGGTTTTATTTTCTGTAGCCAAATGAATTAATTGTTGTAGTGGCAACATTTCACTGAATGTTTTCCAGGATATGAAAATTAATGAATTGAATTTGCATGTAATCAATCAGCAGAATTTTAATGCCCCAGTATGTATATTTTCACCATTTTCAGCATGTAGGTAGATGGGAAAGAAGGGAAAAGTATTATAATTACATAACAAAAGCTGCAACATACCTTAAAGTACTCAACAGAAATAATTTGTTTTCTTTCCTCTGTGTGCATTTAGACTCCTGGTAAATATACAGTTGTGACTGATTATGACAAAGGAGTTTCTGAAGAATTTACAGTGAAAAGTGGAGATCTAGTTCAACTGATTCGTGAAGGGGAGGATGGACTTTGGTACGCAGATCTGTGTTTGGAAATTTTTATACGCAGAACTGTGTTTAGAAGGCAGATGTTTAGGGCAAAACTTCCAAAGGCATCAAATGAAGAAGTCTCACTTCTATTTTTTTTATATGTTTTTTTTAGGTTTGTAAAGAACCTGAGCAGTGGTAGAGAAGGTTGGATTCCAGCAAACAATCTGCTGATGCTCATAGGCAACTCAAAATCAGCTCAATCTTTAAGCAGCTCTGGTAGGCAATGTATTTTAAGTAAGATGATTGTCTCTTTGAAGATTTCCATTATCAAAGAAAGTAATGAAAAACAACCACTATATAATATTTTCTTGTGTGTTTTTTTCTCCCTTTCTTTTTCCAGAATCAGGCACTGCCTCCAGCAATTTGAGCACATCATCAAGTTGCAGTGATAGCTGCAATGTCAGTAGCACCAGCTTCTCTGATATTAAGGGCTAATATGACATGTTCATCCCACCTCCCCGGAAGGTAAATCTGGAGATTGTCATTTGCTGCAGAGTTCTGGACATTGGACTTCATTGGAGAACCACCAGTACTGTGTTGCCAGCTCTGAATATTTTTAGTGGTGACTTTTACAGGTTCTCCCAGAAGATCCCAGTGAGAAGTGCATGGAATGTGAAGTTGTAAATAAAAGTTAAATGATTTGAAATAGGATTTTGTTTCTGCTCTGAAGAGCTGTTAGCATCAAGCGCGTTTTCTCCTTGACACACGATCAGGTTCCTGCAGAACTGTATCTTTTTGTAACAGCCAGAATCTGAATGTGAGCAAACAAAATGTGTTCAATGCTAAATGCTCATTGTAAACAAGTAACATAGCAATCACTGTACAGGATAGGTATGAGGAAAATAAATCCAAGTTTACAATTTCTTCTCCCCAAGAAACCCTTTCTCCAAGGACATACCTCGGTCAGTGCAGTGAATGGGACTCCCATGGCAACGAGGAAGGAGGTTTGGTCCACCCTTTCCTCTTGGATTTTCAGGATATTCTTCTGCTCCCTAGAGGCTGGGATGCAGACATGACCAATTCACTGGCCACAGCAACATCAAGAGAAACTATTACTTTTTCCCTTCCAACATTTTAGTGACATGTGCAATAGAAGAGCCCTTTTTTTTGTTTTGGCCTCACAACCAAATTCTTTACTAAGATCACTGTTTACATAGCCTTGGCAATTTAGTAGTATATTTTTCCTTATGCAGGTGCACAATGAAACACAAATGTTCTTATTCACTAAATGATTTTTTAATAAATAGTAATTGCATGGTTACTTTCAGCTCTCACAACATGCAGTTACAGGCAGAGGAAACTATTGTAACTGCACTATGGGTCAATAGCCATCCTTCAAACAAACTTATGAGGGCTGGAAATCCAACATATTTTTAGTCCACAGTGTTTGTTCCAGATTAATTGAAAGATAAAAAACCCCCAATTACATAATTTTTCTATAAAAGTGGAGCACGGGAGAAAAAAAGTCAGATTTATGCTACAGATGAGTATTTTAAAATTTTTTAAATGAAGGGTGATGCTAAATTTGCCATTTTTCAGGGTATGATGCAAGCCAATGTTGTAAATTTTCACTTTGTTAGACATTCTTTACACACCATCCTTAGAAACAGTACAAAACTAAGTGCATATATAGAATACTGTATTCATTCCTGTCCATCTCTCAAATACTTTTGCTTATAAGGAAACAGTTTTTAACTGATTAATGTACCATATTATTTAAAAATAATGGGGACATGAAGAGCATAACTTTTCAGAAGCACTAAGCACAGCAGATTATGTCAGTGGGGACTGCTGTTAACCATCAGACTCACTGATGGCTGAGCCCTGAATTCTATCTTAATGCCAGAATTTTATGTCTTAGAGGCTTCAGATTAGAAATCTTAAATGACAAACACTTCTAAGAATGATGCAGAAGCAACCCTACCCCAGAGGCAATCAAAATGCAGCTGACCATGGTCAGACAAATTGAAGCATGTATATACACACACATAAATGCACATACATATGTGCATGTACATGCTTGTGTGTATATATCTGCACGTGTAGATATGTATATATGTGTAGATATGATGTATCAATGTAAAAGATGTATTTATAGTCCTCATGCTGCTGAATGTGTCACTTTACAATTCATAAATACTTAGTTTTCTTGCAGTACTGCAATATAAATGCTGATCAGGGTTTTACTTCAGGCATCTTTTTCAACATGGAAATCCTCTGATCTTTTTTTTTATTATTCCATATAATACTGTGCTGGCCAGGAATATTTAGTCTGATATTTAACAATGGAATAGCAACATGAGATTCAGCTTATCTTCATCTATGTAAGTTATTTTGTAAATTATCTGTAACATAATTTACTTATATATTGCTGTCATTGCTTGGATGAGACTGTTGTTTCATTTCTCACTGCAGCCTCATTTGTGTTACTTCAATGGTTTTTCCACATCATTGCACTTTAATACAACCCATTTCACCACTTCCTTTTTTACTGCTGTTGTGAATTAGAAGTTCAAAGTCAGAGGTCTCTACTGTAATTAATTTGAATAAATTTCAGCACTTCTTGCTGAATGCCTTTATATAGACATGCTCTGGGGTTTATTTTGTCTCACAGTCTTGGAAGGTTTTTATGGGTATCATATTAAAACAGAGAGAGGTTCTAGGGTGTGGAACAGAAAACCAGGTCTGTGTGTTCAAATCCTCAGCCTGCTCATTCTGGCACCATCCCAGAAATACACCATTTCACCTTTGTGGTCATGTCTCACTTAGACTCATGTGCCTGGCACTAGGGAATTAAAGCCTGTCTGCAGGCTGAGGATAAAAAATGAAAGTCAGTGCCAGGTAATTGGATTGATTCCCTTTTTCCCACACACCCTTTTCTGAAAGAAAGCACATCACTGTTGGGTTTTCCCAAGGAAAGCCATGTATCCATGTGTCCTCTGGTGTTAGCAGAACAGGTTGGAGGTCTGCATCTGGCCATGGCTGGGTGAGAAACAAGACACCATGTTCACCCTTGCTGCAGCTGAAGAGGAACATGCTTGCACATTCAGGGGTTGATGACTTTAAGCACCACCACGCCATGCCAGGTGGATTTCACACTGGCTGGAGTTATTTGGGCTGGGCTGTTGGTCATGTGCATTACACGATCCAGTTATGGTGTTTTACTGAGACTTGATTGCTTTTTGTTTAGTCTTGATCTTGTCATCATAACAAGCTCCCTCTGTAACAGGTAGTCCTACTTTTCTCAGCAAGAGGAGGTCCAGTTTTTTGAGGAGATCCACATCATACTTGTTAGAGCAAAAGAATGAATGAATTCCAGCCCAAATGTACCTTAGTAAAGAGTAAAACTAAAGGGTTTTCCATATAAAAATCCATAATAACGATTGGTTTCTTAGGTCACTGTCTCAAAGCTGGGGCACAAACTGTTTCATGGATACAGAAGCAGTTGGAATACAAAACATTTTCTCCATCCTGCACAGATGTTGTCACTGAGCAAAACTGAGGAAGTTGTACCATAACTCATTTACATCACCTAACTCAAAATGACAGGAACTCCCATTCCCCTTCTCAGGGATATGGTAAATGTTACTATGAACTCCTCAGTGAAGGTAGGAGTGTCCACACAAGGCCCAGAATTAGCAGCCTCCCTAGATCTGTGTGGCAAGAACCAGAGCTGCCTGCTATGATGAAGCAACCCAATTCAGGAGTATTCAGGTAAAAGTAATCAAATCCCTTAATTAAGGATGCAGGAATAGAAGAGACAGAGTAAATTCTGTCATTCACTAAGACTTTGTGTAAACTTGTGTTTAGAAATTGTATTACTAAAATCAGACATTTAACTACTGACGTGCCTTCTCTGGGCATTAATTTGAAAGCAGGTGAATTTTTATTTATCCCCCATCCATTAGCAGGACAGTGAGGACCCCAGCTACATTTAAAAGACCATGGATTTGCTAGTGGTGCTGTTGTAGCTGTGATGGCCTCAGTCAAGAAAAGGTTTTTAGCAGAACTAGTATCTCTCATTACCAACAGAAATATGTGGCATTAAACAGACAAACTCTGGAGCACACTGCCTTTATTATTTTCTTCTTCCTTTATTCTCTCTGTATTTTCAGATATCCTTCTCAGGCAGTGAAAGAACAGAAAGAAATAACCCACATCAAAATTAAAAAAATACAATGTTAAGCTTGTATTCAGGGCTTGTCACAAAAAAGTTTTCCCATCTTCTCTTTCCTCTTTGTGAGAATAATTGGGGTACAGAACTCTGTTAGACAGGCAGGTAGTTCTCTCCAAGAATGTAGTTCTATTTTGAGGTCTAAATCTCAAATTGTTTGCTTTAAAGTTCAGCAGCATAATATTCATATATTTATAGATTAGTATAACAGAAATTAGTAACTTGCTCAAAGTCTTTGCTTTTAGTCAGTCTGATAAATGACTGATGGCAAGTTGCTACTGTAAATTCAAAAAGCAGATTAATCCTAAAACTTTCTTACCTAGAAACAGTTTTGGCAGCTTACTCAAATGATCTCTGACAGCCTCTTCAAATTGGAATTAATATTGATTTTTTTTAAATTGTTTCTTGATGACAAAACTCATGTTGAAATGACCAGTGACTTGTTGGATCAGATCAAACTGCCCAGTTCCCAATAACTTCCATGCATATCTTCTCTTCAACCCAAAACATGAAACTAAAACCAAGAAAATTGTAAGAGTACTTCTTTTAAAAATGCCAGCAGAAAACAAAGCAAATATAAAGAAGGACATCTTCTGAGACATCATCATATCTTCAGGCTCATGATCCTGCTTTAGATTTTTTTTGTTGTATAAACATTTTTCATGTTTAATTTTTTTACTTTGTTTTTAAAATAAATAAACGTCGGCACATCAAAAAATATCCTAAATCATATTTTTTAAAGAGCTGTTCCCAGACTGATTCTAGTAGCACCCATGAGCCACAGAGGTACATGTTTGCATTAATATATATTAATTTTTAATTGAACAGCAGTTCATTTTTGTTGGAATTGCTCAGAAAACATAAGCCAAAGTTGAAGGCAGCACTGGCAAGGAGATTTATAGAACAGAACTGCAGGGGAAATTCATTAACTAGAGCACGACTGCACAAGGAAAACAAAGTAACACATAGGGATCTTCTGGGGAAGAAAAGCAAACTGTTTGCTGCTCTGGCTGGTGACATGGCTCAGCCCCAAACAGGACAATGACCATGCAGCTGCTCACTCCCTCCCCCACCGTGGGCTGAGGAGGAGAGTCAGGAACAGAGAAGTATAAAACCTGTGGGTTGAGATAAGAACACTTTAATAATTGGAACAAAGTAAAATACAATAATACTAACGATAATAAACTAACATTACTACTACTACTACTAGGAGAGAGAAAGAAAAAAAATGCATAACAACAAGAAAGGACAAGTAATGACTATGCAATTGCTGAGCCCCTGATGACCAGTGCCCAGCCCCTGATGACCAGTGAGCAGCAATCATCCCCTTCCAGTTTATATACTGGGCATGACTTCTAAGAAAGGAATATCCCTTTGGCCAGTTTGGGTCATTGCTCCTGGCCGTACTCCCTCATGGCTTCTGCTGCAGCACCTCACTGGCAGAGCATGAAACTCAAAGTCCCTCACTTAGGGTAAGCACTACTGAGCAACAGCCAAAACATCAATGTGTTAGCATTATTCTCATACTGAATCCAAAATCCCAGCATAGCACTGAAGAAGAAAATTATCTCTGTCCCAGCTGAAACCAGAACAGTATCCAACCCTTATTCCATACCACTTCTATCATGCCCGGTCCCCTTCCAAACATCCCATCAACTTTTCCATCTTTTGCTGGATATCCACACAGATACCAATCTCTACGTCTATAGGCCATGCTTATAAAAGTCCACTGAATTCATTCAGTGACCGCAGTCCTCATCTTTCATAATAATTTTTCAGGGCAGGAAAGATGGCACGTGGTGTTGGTCTGTTGCATGCTGAAACCAGTTCTGATTCCATCACAACTGTGCCACCATCAGTTGCAGGATGTGAAGAGGGGACCCTTGCTTTGAATATCCAATGCAGCACCAGGGTGTAACCAGGGTGCCAGGAGGAGCTGTGCTTCTGCACCAATCACTTCCAAAGCCACTTCAACACCTTCATAAGCTGCCAGTAGCTCTTCATCAGTTACACTATCGTGGGCTTTCGATCCTCTGCAGTCGGTGTGACTCCATAAGGATCAGTCTTGAGTCTCCTCTGGTACTTTCTCCCAGAGGCTCCAGGTAGGACTGTTTCCCCTGTCTGTGGTGTACAGCACATTCTTTACATCTTGTTCTGTTCAGCATTAATATCTCTTGCTTGACTTGTCCAGAGGCTTGTTGCTCAGAGTCCCAATTGAAATCATTCTTCCTGGACTCTTGAGAGAGATGACAACTAGACTGCCGTTTGGAATGTGCATTCTCCAGAAACCTGCAGCACCTAAGAAAGCTTCTATTTCTTTTTTGTTATTTGGTGGAGACATTGCTATTGTTTTATGATCACATCCATTGGGATGTGGCAACACCCTTCTCACCGCTGTATTCCCTAGAGCTGCATCTCCTGTGCAGGTCCTTTAACCTTTCCTTTGTTTTATGGCAAAACTGTCGTTCAGAATGAGTTAGACTATTTTCTTCCCTTTCTCAAGCACTTCTGCTATATTGCCCCACACAATGTATCATCAAAGTACTGCAGGTGTTCCAGAGCTGTTCTGCTGCCTCTGGATCCGTCCATGGCAGATGGTGGGGCTGTGCTTCCACCCCCGGGGCAGTCAACTTCAGGTGTGCTGGACATCCCTCCAAGTGAAAGCAGCTGGAGTGTGCGTGGCCCCAGTGCTCGTTAACAGAACTGGAGTAGCTTCAGAGCTTGTTGCCGGAGTTTGAATCCGTTTCCTCCCTCGAGTAGCAGCGCCTGTCATGGGGATTGGTGTAATTGTTAACAGTTCCCGGCAGATGGCTCCGGAAACGCCAAGGGGACAGCGATGCTGAGAACACACGGGGCTGGTTTCGCAGCCAGCGCTTCTTATCAGATCAAAAGCCGGTACGAGGAAGTACAACAGAACCCAGGCCCCGAAGGCGACAGACACCAAAACAGAAACAAATGCTGCAAGTAAGGTATTGCTTAACACAGCCCTGAGAACAAGCACAACCACTCCAGTGGCAAATAAATCAGCATTGTAACCAGTGACTATTAACCAATGCAACGAAGGCTTATAACAAACTTGTTTTAATACTCTCTGGTCAGATCAGTCATCATCTCAACCTTCCAGGCCCTATGTTGAGCACCAAGGAGACTGTAATGGTTTAATCCCAGACACCAACCACCAGGCAGCTGCTCAATGCCAACCTCCCCATGAGATGAGGAGAATCAGGAAAAATGGGTTGAAATAAGAGCAGCATAATAATTGAAGCAAAATAGCTATTAATAATATAATGTAATAATATTAGTAGTATAAAAAGCAAAAAAAAAAAAAAAAACAAAACAAGAGAAACAAGTGATGTACAATACAATTGCTCACCATTCACTGGCCAATGCCCATCCTACTTCCAAGCAGTGATCATCTCCTCCCAGCCGACTCCCCCAGAGTTTACATACTACACATAAGTACATAAGCATGACATTCTGTTGTATGGAATATCCCTTTGGCCAGTTTGGGTTACCTGTCCTGGCCCTGCTCTCTCATTGCTTTTTGTGCAGCTCCACACTGGCAGAGGATGAGACACTGAAAAGATCCTGACAGGAGAAACACTGCTCAGCAACAGCTGAAATATCAGTTTGTTATCCTTAGCCTCACAATGAATCCCACAGCACCATAGAGGCTACTGAGAAGAAAATTACCTCTATGCTAGCTGAAACCAGGACATTTAGGGTCTAAGACTGCAAGGAAGGGGGAACTCCCCTTTAAAAACACAGCTCCTTAAGCAATGAACAGGCCCAGCTGAAGTTAGTAGGAAACACCTGTGTGATGAGATCTGTCAGTACAAAGTTCTTAAAGAAAGAGTGGAATGTAGTCCTGAAGTGCTGAATCCTCAGTGACTCTTCTCAGGTTCATCCTAATGGAGCCCAATTGCATTAGTTTTCTTGGAAGAAGGATGATCCCCATACAAAATGACCCTTGTTCCCAGCACTTGGGCTTCTTCCAGGGCTCTAAAAGTAACTGTTTGGCTGTATTCCCAAGAACTAAAAGCAAAGACTTTCAGGTTTAAGGGATGCCAGCAGAGGATGGAAGGCAAAGGGAGAATAATGCCTCAATCTCGTAATAATGCCTCTGCACATTACAGAGAAGTGGAGGTTGCAGAGGTGCTGCGATGCCGCTGTGGAGCGGCAGCCACCCCACCGTCCCTGGCAGGGAGATGCCCACCCTGTGTAAGGAAATAAAGGGAGTGAGGAGCATAGGTGCAGACTCAGCCAGGCCTCAGGCAGAGAAGGCAGAGCTTCATTCTCTGATCTGCATGACTCACACAGATAGGTGGAGCTAGATCATTCCCAAGAAGATGAGATTAAAAGAAATTTTCAAGCTTAGTTTTGGTCTTGCTAATCTGAAAATGCATTTGCTATTTTCAACTCCCTGCCACAGGCAAGTGAACAAGGAGTAAGGGCTGTGTTGGCAGACTGAGAGGTATGGAGAGGGTTCCCAAAAAGCAGCAGAGGGCGGCTGTAGTTTCTTTTGCATTCCCGTAACTGGCTTCCTTCCTCTGCCTGGGACAGGACATGCCATCTGTTCCCAGCCATCCCAGGAACTGGGCTGCTGGGAATTAGCCAGGCTGTGATCCAGAGAAGTGCCTGGATACCGCCTCTTGGAAAAGTGATTTCAAAGCAGAATATCCAGCTGTGTGTACTGCCCCTAAACAACAGGACTGCATGGAAACAACAGCCAGGAGCCTGACTTTCCTAAGCAATCACAACTTCTGCAAGGAGTTATGCTGAGCATTGGCACAGAGTAAAAATCCAGCTGTTGATTTCCTTTGCTGTAGCATTCAGATGCAGGGCTGACCCTCCTTCCTTTCCAAGCAGGAAGGGGAGAACAGCCTGGAAAACACTCCAGCCTTCAGCTAATGCTTCACTTCTCATAGACAAACATGCTCTTTACCTTGCTGCTATCTTAAGTAAATATTTCCCCAAGAATGTTGTCAGCTTTCCAGTCTGATGCCATGAATTGATTTCCATTAAATCAGGGAACTGCTTATGTTCCAGATAAAGCACTGTCTGCAGAGTGGCCCCTCAAGCCCTGGTAGCTCCCAGTGAAGTACAACATGGATCAGCTCAGTGCCACTTCCAGCTGGTACAACCTGTGCAGGCCACATAGGTCTGGCAGCAAAGAAGGAGAGAACCAGTGTAGAGTGTCTCTTGCTGGTTAATTAGTGTCTCCAAGCAAATTCAGGCAGAACTGCACAGTTTCAACTGGTGATAGAAAAATGAGAATAGATGCCAGTAGTACAATCATACTCCAAAGCACTGAAAGGCACTATCTTAACTGCTGATGCAAGAAAATATCACCTCACTGCTCTCTGCATGTGGTGCTATGTGGCCAAGTTAATGCCTGTCCTATGGGTTCAGTGTCCCAGTATTCATGTTTCTCATGGAAAAGGTGTGTTAAATGGAAAATGCAGGCCTGGGCTTGCAGCCTGTGTAACCAGCATAGATTTTGCATGGGTCAGGAGAGCACACTTCAAAACCAAGCTCCCTGCTCCTGTGAAAAGGGCACATTGCAGGATTTGCATGTGCCCTGCTCCGCTCACCAGGCTGTCATGGATCTTTTGCTGTTTCCATGACTTGCTGGCCCCTCCTCTGGCTCCAAGCGTTTGAAGCGAAGCCCTTTGGCCAAACAGTCCTTGCTGAAATGTCAATACACTACCAGAACACTGGCTCGCAGGGTTCATCATGATTTCCAGGCAGTATGTGGCTTGGTTTCTCTGCTTTCTGCTCCTGATCCCTCTTTCTCTGGATGCAGGTATGTTGTAGCATATAGCTGTAATGATGTTTACTGGCAATGGCCCTCTTTCCTGTTACTGAGGTGATTTCCAATGCAAGTTTTGAGCGCTGTTGCGTGTTTGTTGTGTCTCCTGCTGTGCCTGTGTGTTTTTCTAAAGCTCTAATTTACTCTCAGAGATGGCTCCATGCACTTGTTCTGCCAACTAAGGAAAAGCACCTCTAGACTGCTAAATTAATTTGTTATCTTGGTGCACAGACAGCAGACAAACCACCAGCTGTCTACATGAAGAAAGGAACTGGGATTCACTGTTATTTCATGCAGAACTGGGACGTTTTTCAAAGCAAAGCATCAATAGCCTGTCATGAGTAAATAAAGCGGGTAGGATCCACCCTGTTTCAGTAGAAAGCAGAGAAGAGGTAGCTCTTCAGTTGCTCAGTGTATGTCCAAAAACTAGCTACCATATTAATAAAGCAGATCCAGTGCTGTCAGATTCCCCATTAGCCACTGATTAGGTCTTGCTTGTTGCAGTGAGGAAAGGTGGAAAAATAGGTAGCAAAGTCAGAAGTGATCCAATACAAAAAAGTGGATAATGAGTGGATGGATGGCCCAAGTCATGTGCTCATCCCCAGCCATGTGCTCAGGCATGCTCCTCTGTCAGAGTCTATGTTCAAGCACTGATACATGTGCCACATATCTGCAGCACAAGGTTAATTAAAAGCCTTTAAAGAAAGCCATATCAAATGCATACATCCAGACTGATATCAAGGCAGAAAGACCCAGATGACATTCCTATAATGACCAAATGCTTCTGAAGCACCCAGGGATAAATTCAGGGCACAATAATTTATTCTTCTAGGTAACTTTTGAAATACAGGGGGAAATTACCACTATTCTGCATGTAATTCAGCAACTATCCTGAATTAGACACAAATGTTTATGGAAAAACCTCACATCACTTCAAAATGGAATAAACCCTCTCAGCATCTATGATTGGGTGTGTATTTTGGTGATGACACATATGAGTCTGTCTTTCAGCATCCCTCAGGGCCCTTTCAGCAGGTAGAAGACAACTCCCACTCTTTTGGAGAGAATGTCCTGGGGAAAGGCAGAAGACGTGCATCAGTCTCAATCCCCAAACCTACCCACAAGCAGAGGTGAAACAGTTAAAGTGCTGAAATGTAACCTGTCCAGAAGCTCCCCTACAGATGTAAAGGAGAAAAAAAATTAAAATGTCAAGATTTTTTCTGTGTAGTACATGGAGCAAAATTACACACCAGCACTTGGACTTCTTGTTCCTTATCCTGAATTATACTGGGAGAGCAGAGTTGTGTGATGTGCTAATATCCTGAGGCTGAGGAGCAGGTCAGCATGGGGACCATGACATTAGTGATTCCAGTGTACACTTCTCCCAGATGCAAGCTGATGCAGCTCTAGGAAATGAGCCCTGCTGATGCCTGCTATCAAACTTATGTGCCCAATATCCTTCCAAAGCGTGGTAGAGACATACAAGGCCCCTGGCTTGTAGACTGTGGTGATGGCAGGAGCTAGGAGCCATTCACAGGCTCCACTAGGAAATGCAGTCAGCATTGTCCAGCCTTCCTATGTACCTTAACATAACCCTTTCCACAGAAGAAAATCAAAGATATTAAAGCAGTGGTTCAAAAATTGTGGTCTACTAATGGTGGGATAAATCCCTTCTTGAGGTCCAACAAGTGGAGGGGTATCAAATAACATGTGACTGTGGGTGAAGGCATGACTGTGGTCCATGTGTCACTGTGACTGACTTATCAAGTACAGAAAAATCACCTTTTACCGTGTACACCAGTGCTAGATAAAGTGACACGAGCTTTCCAGTGCCAAGTACACCAGTGCTAGATAAAGTGACACAGGCTCTGCAGCTGCTACAGCTGTAAGAAACTACTGCATGTGCTAAGATGCATCTGACATGCAACAGTAGCTCAGGAGTCACTGACATGCATACAACACACACCTTCCCCCCCACTGTTGTAACAGGCCCATCTTCTCCTGGGCTCCGCGATCTCTAAAATTCCTGTGTTGTCACTTTACCTTGAGGCAGGCCAGAGAAAGGAGACTCTTCCACATCTGCCCATTTCTTTTCTAAAGTGTCTCAGAAAAAGCTTGGGAAGCAGAAAAGCTTTCAGGGGAAGCCGTCCCCCCACCCTCTCTGTCCGGCAAGCGCAGCCGTATGACAAACAGAATGTGCCGTTGTTTTTCAGTCTTTCTAAAGCAGGAGGAGGCAAGCAAAGTTTTGCAAAGACAAAGACGAGCCAACAGCTTCTTTGAAGAGATAAAACTGGGGTCACTAGAGCGAGAATGCATAGAAGAAAGATGTTCCTATGAGGAAGCAAGAGAGATTTACGGTGACATTGAAAGGACAGTAAGTAACACAGGGCGGGGTGAGCACTCATTGTCATAAGGACTCTCCCTACTCAGGGGTGTGCTTTGACACTTTAGACCACCAGAGTTAAAAAAGCACTTTGTGTCCTGCTGTTTGCATTTTTCTTTTCTATTTACAGGGGTACACAGCAGCAGTGAGTTGCAGGAGGGCACACTGCATGGGCAATCCCAAGCAGTAACCACCTAGAGGATGGTGGGAAAATGGATGCTCTCTAAGGCAAACCCCCAGTAATGCCTACCCTGACAATACTTTAAATTATTGCATTGTGCAACATTTTTTTCAGTCAATCCCACCTCAGTTATACAGAACTTATTTATGTTTGATCCATCTATGTGCATTAAACAAGGTCCTTCTCTATCAGTATGTGAAAATAATGTACAATCTAGACATAAAATATTCTATTTTATGGATATTAACTGTCACAAACTATAAAGGCAGAAGTGGCATCACTGGCTGTCTGTAACCCATGCTGTGCAACAAGGGCTGTAAGACTTGACTTGATTCTTCTTTAATTAAATCTCACATCTTTTTCTTCCAGGAAGAGTTCTGGCTCATCTATTCTGGTACGATCATTCAGGATGTTCTAACAGCTGTGGAACACTCCCACTGCTGCAGCTCTTTGCGTGAGCTGGACTGACAATGAGTGTTTTACAGACCCCAACCAGTGTGCCTCCAACCCCTGTCAGAACGGCGGGATTTGTGATGACCAGTTCCAGGATTATGTTTGCCGCTGTCCCGTCGAATACGAGGGCAAAAGCTGTGAAAAAGGTCAGCTGTGGCATAACTTAACAAAATAAAAATGCTGTTATTAATTCAAATGCAAGGCATTGAGATAAACAATAACAGTTATTGTAATTCAGGATTTGGTCTTGATGATCCTCGTTGGTCCCTTCCAACTCAGAATATTTTAGGATTCTGTGATTCTGCACCATTCCAGCTGCGACAGCTTCTGTTCATAGTGCTTTTGGTGTTGAGGGATGGATCGAACCAGATAGCAGTCAGGTACTGCAAGGCAGCAAGGTACTTATTGCCCTATAATGACTTTGTGAAAAAAAAAAAAAAAGAATTGCATTTGCACACCATCTGAGAGAAAAGGAGGAATTTCAAGTGCTGAAGTTATGTTAATTTAGAAGCTCCATGCCGTATGTAAGAACTACACTGCGTATGCACAGTACAAAGCCCAAAGGGAAGGATCCAGTGGTTTATGAAGTTAATACACACCTTTCCACTGATTTCACTGAAACAGAGGACACTGAACATTGAGTGTGACATCCTCAGCACACGCAGAGTCTGGACGAGGGCTAGGCACTCATGGAGTCTAGGCAGGCAGTCTCAACAGTCATCGCAGAGCATCCTCCTGCTAAGTGGCAAAATGTCACAGAATTAAAATTTTTCAGTCATATTTTACAATGGTTACCACACAATTACAATATCTCCATTCTTGAGACAGATCAGGTGCTGTATAAATACTGATTGATTTAATTTTATGTATATATTTCTTAACCAGAGCCTATCCTCCCCTAATCCCTGGAGATCTAGGCCTACTTAGCTTTTGATGAAAAGCAATTTGGATGAAGTTGCTCTGCATAAATCACAGAAATCATTTTTCCTGCCTTGCTTTCCTGACAACATTCCAATTGCAAGTTACCAATGTTAAGCAGAAAAATCCAAGTCTTGAATCCTAAATGTCCTTTCTCTGACTTTAGCTGTGGCTGACAAACTGAAGTGCATTTTTGACAACGGTGGCTGTGAACAGTACTGTACTGACAAGCAGTCCAAAATACGACTGTGCTTCTGTGATGATGATTACACTTTAGCCAGTGATGGCATGTCCTGCATCCCTCAAGGTAAGACACTACCAACCTGATGCTAAGTAGAAAAGTTTTCAATGTGTACCTGTCAGGACACGCAATGCATAATGCTCAGATACCAGCTCCTCACCTCTTCTCCATGGGCAGCGTCCCAAATCATACATTTGGCTTCTCTTGCAAGTTACCCACCCCAGAAAAGCAGTGGTCAGCATGGCCACCAAGCAGAGATCCTTCTGGACTTCTTCCTGGTCCCAGAGGTTCAGTCCCCTGGAATGTGGGAAATTCAAGTTTGACCATCCCACCTGGTCAGAGCTGGGAGGGAGCTGAACCCATCTCTTCCTTTGGGAACACACTCACCATTAGTGGAGTAGAAAGGAACTGAGCAGTGGAGACAAGCTCCTCACTCCTCACCAGGTGATCTAAATAAAGCAGGGCAGCAGGTGGTCAGGGATTTGGGGTCAGGCTGAGGGGTATCTGGTGAATGAAGGGGCTCTGGGCCTCACAAGTCCTCTTTAGCTTACACCCACAGTAGGAAAATACGTTGGTGGCAGATTTGTTTTACTTGTCTCTCCAATCTGAAACTGTGACTAGATTTTACCACTATGTTTATTTCAGCACAAGAGTCAAGAGAGGAAGAAAATCCCTCTCCTTTTCCTTTTCCTTTTCCTTTTCCTTTTCCTTTTCCTTTTCCTTTTCCTTTTCCTTTTCCTTCCTCTTCTTTTCCTAATTGTTAGGAATAATATACTTTTGGTATTCCTACAGACACTATGGCTAGATATTTCTTTCATCTAGCAAGGTAAATTTCAACTGGGACTAGGGCAGTGCAAGTTAATCTTTTTGCCAATGCATAAGCTGGCACCCGACTCTTTTGCAGATGCCTACTTGAATTACTTTAATAGAGGGAAAATGAGACCCCTGGGGATATGAACATAACAACATAATGGACAGAGCCACAGGGAGCCTGCAAAGTAATTCTGAGGAGTGGTGCTCCTCTGCACACACCTCAGTGGAACACTCATGCAGAGAGCTGGTAATGACAACCTAGCTCTCAACAGCAGCAATTTCATTAGAAAAAAATGTCTACTAACGTGCTTATCCCTTATTAACAGATTCTGCAATACCACGTGATGGGAAAGCTGCTTTTGTAAAAAGCTAAGAACAATTCAAAATTCCTCACAGGCTTTTCAGTGCATCTTTCCCTGCAAGGAAGATGTATTTGTTGCTGCTTGCTTCTTGGGGACCAAAATAGCTGTAAAATTGACCATGCGTTGCAAGTAGAAAAAACTGTGTAACTGCCAGGCTGACAGTCCCCTCACTGTCCCTCTGCCATCTCACACAATGGCCCAAATTTGTGTTGCCCTACACACAGCATTAGAGACTATGGGTGTTATGTGCTATGTCTGTTCAATCTTTCACCAGCTGCCAGCAAAAAGCTAGTCCTGTTTCTCCATACCTTGCATGTACCTGTAAAACCTTGATGCTGTCTTCATGTCAGATGAGGTACTGACAGCTCCACGGAGATGTTGCATGCAGCTCAGCAGAGACTATAGGACCTGGCTCCAAAGAGATAGAAAAAGAGCACTCCTCCTCACAGTGCTATCACAGAGTGAAGTGACTGCCAGACAGAAGGGATGGTGTGCTCAGTTACAGCACAGACACGTGACACACAGGCACTCCCAAGGGTAGACCTTCTCCTTTACAGAAAACTCAGCTGGGTGAAGGATATACTGAAAACATCAAGATTTCCTCTGCACTACAGCTTAACTGCAAGTTCAGTCAGGATTTGATTCTCTCTATTGCCAGTCTTCACGTGCTGGCTCAGGCAGAACAGAGATGCGCAGTCTGGAAGAATCCAGCAGGCTCTGGACACAAGCAAACAAAGTAGTCTGGGAGAGGCACACCAGAAGACACTGTCTGCCCTTGGGACATCTTTGGCTCTTCTCAAACAAAGGATGGCAAGATGATTAAGCCTCTGTCTCATCCTGTCATGGATACTGTCAGCAGGGATGTGTAGACTGCAGAGCTTGTCAGGGTCACTTCTGCACTCCAGCCTGCAGCCTACCTCATTGTGCTGATGTGTATCTTAAGCAGGTTTATCATCTGCAAAGACCTATGGTAGGTGACTCCGTGTCAGTGATGCTGTAAGGGCCTCAACTCTAATTGCAAGAGCATTTCTGGCTGTTTCCAAACAAAAAAAGACTACTTACCTGCTGAGCTGTTTTACATTATTTTTGAGAATCCATGCTCCTAGACTAGAAATCAGTTTTTCAGCTGACATAGCTTCACTGAAGACATTACACATTTCGCTGTGAATTCAGTACATTAAAATCCTTGTTGCCTTTTGTTGTTTTGGGGTTTGTTTTTTTTGTTTTCTTTTTTCTCAGTGAAATACCCGTGTGGAAAAATACCAGTGCTGGCAAAAAAAAATTCAACTGTACATGGGAGAATAGTAGGTGGTTTCACCTGTCCTCCAGGTGAATGTCCATGGCAAGTGAGTTTTCAAAAATCTTTCATTGCTTTTATTTCTTAAATTTCCTTATGAAATCACTACACTAAATTAATTGTTTTAAATCTATGATGTTAAAAATTCATAAAAAGTGCCATTTCTTAATAACCAAACTCCTTCATCCATAGCCAGCAGATCCACCTGTTTCATGTAGGCACCTTAGCTTTGTTCTGGAGTACCTGTTTCATAGGAGTAGAGAGCACAGCTGTCTCTATCTCCTGACCCCTTAGTCCTCAACTTCACTGCCAGCAAGAATTTTAGTTGCAGCTTCCAGGGATATGCTTTGGGCCATAATATGCAGGGTCCATACTACAAGATGAAGAAAATTCCACAGGAAGACTTCCCTTGCTAAGTTCTTCATGCAGTCAGCATGGTATTGTTAAACACAGTTGCATAAAGGGACAGAAAGAAGCAATATGAAACCCATATCTACTGAGAGTTATGTCAAGCACA
The DNA here is from genome assembly GCF_017590135.1 of Pyrgilauda ruficollis. Taxonomy (NCBI): domain Eukaryota; kingdom Metazoa; phylum Chordata; class Aves; order Passeriformes; family Passeridae; genus Pyrgilauda; species Pyrgilauda ruficollis. The sequence goes on along the minus strand of NW_024524266.1, from coordinate 10,207 downwards.
TTTGATGAAAGACATAAATTTGCTTTATGTTGGCAGGCCCTGATAATACAGGATCAGAGAGAAAAGTGTGGTGGCACTCTGCTTTCCCCAGGGTGGGTGGTCACTGCAGCACACTGTTTGGAGCATACTCACCCTAAACAGCTTCGGGTGAGACTGGGTATGTATCTTCCCCTCCTCATCTTATCAAGGTGGTGGCAGCTTCTCAACCTGATAAAATCAGAATAGAAGGCTTTGGCAGTATAAGGTAATCGTCCTTAGAGGTGTCAGATTAGAAACATCCCACATCCTCAAACTTCCAAGGACTCAAGGAGCTACCTGATATGACCTGCAATTAATAACTTTTCCAGGTGAACACAAAATAAATGTTGATGAGAAAACTGAGCAAGAAAGTGGAGTTGCCAGGATGATCATTCACGAAGAATACAGGAATGGACATGTCAATAATGATATTGCCCTCTTGAAACTGGAAACACCCGTGAATCTCACAGACTATGTGGTACCAATATGTTTGCCTGAGAAAAGGTTTGCTGTGTATGAACTGTCCACCATCAAGTTCTCCACAGTAAGCGGATGGGGACGCCTAATAGATGGAGGTGCCACCTCTTCTGTTCTGATGAGAGTTGATTTGCCACGTGTAAAGACACAAGAATGTGAAAAGGAGACCGACTTAAATATCACAGAGAATATGTTCTGTGCAGGAGACCTGTCTGGGGTTAAGGATTCCTGCAAGGGAGACAGTGGTGGTCCTCATGCTACACGGTACAAGAACACTTGGTTTCTGACTGGGATTGTCAGCTGGGGAAAGGGCTGTGCTGTTGAAGGCAGCTATGGGGTTTACACAAGGGTATCCAAATACATCGACTGGTTGAGGAAGCACATGGACTAATGATGTTGAGCCACAGCATTTCCAGGCCGTGTTATTGCCCCCCAATCCCTCTATACCATTTTCCCACTGAAGTATTCCTTCATTATCTTAGATATTTGATACAGGCCATACACACAACACTATTAAGGATTTGAAGTGAGCCTAAGGCCTACTTGAATACATAAAATAACTTCCCTCTCAGTGTTGTTTGTAAACTTGTGTATCTTGTCAAGCAGGCAGAGGATGACCGTAACAAATCAGACACAATGTCCCTCCTGTTCTGCATCCATTTCTGCTGAAGATCAGAGCTACATGCTGAGAGAAAGACTGTCAGCAATACATCGTGCAGATCATAAGCCTTCCCCCAGCTACTCTCTCAACTTCTGGTATCAGTGAAGCACAGACTTCCTGAGCCAGAAGTTGCATTAGATTGAACAGTCATGAATGAATGTGTTGTCCCTAATTGGGTGCAATCTCCTTTGAACATATTTATGCTTCTGGCTTTCATAACTTCCTATGCTATGGATCCTGTAATATAATGATGAAATAGCAGAAACAAAAATAGAAAAGGTGCTTCTTTTAGATTATGTTAAAGCAGCTTTCCCCCACAGTTGCAGTGGCAACAGGGAGATTTGAAGTGGAGGAACTGCAGACACTCTCCAGGACAAGAAATCTGGGAAAAGGTTGATTCCATATTTACAGGTCTGCTATGAAAACTTGATTTAAATATTCTTACACCAAGCATTATTGCTGTAAGGCTAGTAAGTGCAATATTTAACCTTATAAGTGGTAAAGAATACCATTGATTTAATCTTATCTTTGCCTTGGCATTATGCATGTCAATAGAAAGAGTGCAAATGAAAGGGAATGTTTATCAGTTGTCCTGTATAATCTCAATTGTACTCTCTATCCTGAGATCTCAAACCAGGACAGGATAATTGTCTACCCCTCTGCAAAACACTGACCAAAGACCATTCACTAAAGTCTTAAGACATAAATGATAGAACCTGAAGCTCTCTGAAAACATATACAGTTCAAAAATGTACTTTCCAACCTTAGCATGAAAACACTGACAAGGTGAGGAAGATAAAACTGAACTAGGAGATTGGAAAACAGTTTAACTATCTCATGCAGAATTTACACTCTAGATTGTTCAAATAATGCAGAGTATCAATGCAATCACAAAAGCTTATCAGCAAGTAGGACACAATTGATCATACTCTATTATTGGGGGAAAACATTGTCATTGCATGGTACATACCATGCAATACTGAACATCCTGTAACCTGTTTTACCGACAGAGAAGGAAGTTTTACTGTTCATGTAGGCACTGAACTGAACTAGGAAAAGCAGCAAATTTCAGAGACCTGAAAAACAAGAGATGTTACAGTATATATGCATACATGCACTAGAGGTTCTCCGTGCTCCCAAAGACAGTCCAGTCTCAAGGAGCAAGTAAGCAGTGACCAGCAAATAAAGCCTCATTTTTATTTAGATGAGGTGCTCAGCACTGTAAAACCATCCCTGAGGAACCCTCAAGGTAGAATAGTTTCTGTTTACCATGATCCACAAGATGATTTCTCCTCTATAACATTCCAGTGAAAATACTGATATTTGTGAGCAAATCACCCCTCAGAAAAAAAGGGTAAAACACCAAAAGAAATCAATACTAATAACTGCCACACAAAATTACTTTTTCAAAACAAGTCTGCGTTTTAGATTTTTTATTTTTTTTTGTAATATAACAGCCTGCTTAGGAAAGCCACGAAGATGAAGGAGACCTGATGGCTGGCTCTGGAAGCACCGAGGACGTGGCACTGTGAACCCCCCCAAGGAAGGGGAGATTGAGGCCAGTTTCAGGCAGCGCCGGCCGAGGTCACTGGTGCGGAGCGCGGAGCCAGCAGGTCACAGTGCTGGATGTGGATGGGACACGGGGCTGGGAGCAGCCAGGAGAGCGGCTGCTGCGGGCTGGGAGCGCGGCTGTGCCCAGCGCCGGGGCCACGCCAGCTTATTGAGGGACGACTCACTTCCCTTCCTCCGAAACAAAAGGTGCAATTAAAAACAAAACAACCCCCACGCTGCCTTGGGCTTTGAAAAAATAAAGAACAAAAAGAAGATCAGCCTCATCCCCCCGATGAGAAATCCCGCCGCGGCTGTCACCCTGTCCCGGCGCTTCCGCTATTTCTGGGCAGGCTGAAGCTACGCGGCTTCAGTCTCACCCCGCCCGAGGGGGTGAAGACTTCGGCTCCCGTCCCTCCCGTCCCTCCCGTCCCATCCGTGCCGTGCCGTGCCGTGCCGTGCCGTGCCGTGCCGTGCCGTGCCGTGCCGTGCCGTGCCGCCGGCGCGGCCCCGGGAGCGGCATGGGCGGCGCTGCCATGGCCGGGCGCCTGCTGCCGCTGCTGCTGCTGCTCTGCGCCGCGCTGCCCGCCGGGCTCCGCGCTCAGGGAGGCGGTAAGGCGGCTCCTTTTCCATGTTTTCGGGACGGGGGAATCTCCCTTCCCAGCAGTGCTGGGGGCAGGCGGGGGCCTGCCGGGTGAGCGCCGCAGGCGGTGGCGGTCGATGCTGCGCGCACCGGGACAGTGCCAGGAGCCGCGGCGGGGAAGGGCGGGGAGCGGGCACCCCACGGCTCGCCTTCCCCGGCACGTTCGGTTTCCGCACGGCTGAGGGCTTATCGGCACCTGTGCCGACCCCGCACACCGCCGTAAAGCGGGGAGCTGAGCTTCGGGGGCCGGGAGCTGCTGCCGGCATCGCGGCGACCGTGTAGGAAAGTGGGGTTGCCCGCCGTTCGCAGCGGGAGGACAGCTGCCCTCGCAGCCTGGGCAGGTGCTCTCGTGTCTGAGGGAAGCGTGGCCAAGTCGTGGCTGGGTGCCCTTGGCCGTGGAGGAGCTGGGGCACAGCGGGGGAGCAGGTCCCGCTGCCTCTTGTGCCGCCAGTCAGCGCCCAAGTCCAAGGCAGCATCAGCAAATAACTTTTCAAAAGCTGTTAACTCTTCCTTCAGTGAGTCAGACTGCTTGGGGTTTAAAACAAGGTCTTTGGCATGTTTCTGGAATATCCTGCTTCGGTTGACCAATGCCTGTTGCTCCTTGATGTCTCTAAAGAAGAAAGTATGATAGAGAGCTTGGGAAGAAGAATGAGCAGCCCCAGAAAGAGGCTATTCAAGTTTGCAAAAACATCCGCTTAATTGAGTGGCGTGAAAGCAAAGGAATATAGAGGTGATAACCTCACCGGCTGTGTCCTGTCAGTTTCCTGTCGCTGAAGAAAGGGATTTGAGGGCAAATAAGATAGTGGGTGAATGAACTAACAGTCGCTGAGCTGCAAGTTAAAAGTACTTTCTGTAAGCCTTCCTTGAGAGGAGCCTTTTCAAAGTAAGTGGGGCCTCAAGTTATGCGAGGATTTGCTTAATATAAATAATACAAACAGAACTTGCCTCCCTGAGGATGATCCATCAATTTCAGTGAAAGCAGAATAAGTCTTCTCTGTACTCACTTGGAGGATATTAGGGTATATAATTACTTTTAGTGAGTTTATTTATCATGAAATTAAGAAGAATGCTCCAAAAGGAATGTGCAGTCCTCCCAGTGAGCATAAGTCATTGTCCTTGAAGTCACATCTGTAGCACATTCTTCCACACTCCAGCCTAAAAAATATTGGAAATATAAGAAATATTGGAAAGTATTTCCTCAGTGTAAATTCCAGGTGCTAGAACTTGATTAAATGCCAGCTTCCAAACTCTTCACACTTTCCTAGAACATATACTCTTTACAGGGTAATTTAGCAACTTCTTTTATCCCGGGAGGTCATTCTTCCCTGTATGTGGCACTCAGTGCTGTGGTTTAGTGGAGGTGTTAGGACATGGGTTTGACTCGATCTTGGAGCTCTCTTCCAACCTAGTGATTCTGTGATTCTGTAATCTCCCCAGCATTCAGGGGAAGTCATTCCATTCAAGACTGAATCTTGAGCAGGAGCAGCAGAAATACAAGCCCTCACTGGCAACCTTTTCAAGATTAAAAAGAGTAGGAGAGAATTTTGGGGTCCTACATTTGTTCTGAGGCTACTGATTCTCAGAGAGACTCCTCTGAGAGATCTTGGGATGTATCAGCCTGTGTGAGGACTAACCTCACAGGTAATGTGTACAGGTAGTGTGGTCTGTTTTGGCTTTGCTTCTACTTCACTCATTTGTCGTGACTCCTTTCCATCACCAAATGTTACCGACCCGTATAATTTTTCTCTGCTATCTAGTATTCATCAAGAAAGAAAATGCCGACAAGTTCTTGGAAAGAACAAAACGTGCTAACTCTTTCTTAGAGGAATTGAAGAAAGGGAATATTGAAAGAGAATGCAATGAGGAGCGCTGCTCAAAAGAAGAAGCAAGAGAAGCTTTTGAAGACCAGGAGAAAACTGTAAGGATGAACTAATATGAAACATAGGTCTATATATTTCATGTTTAAAAATTACTATTCATCAGATAGTAATTGTCAAGCTGGGCATCAAAACTCACTAGTTGTTCCCAATCACTTAACACAGAGAACAAATAGTGATTGACTGGGAGTGGAATTGCTAAGGCAATAATCATCCCATAACAGTCTTAATTGAGCTCCTGCATGGCCAACCCAGATTAAATCCTCCATTCTTTTACCTGTTCTGATCTGTTTAATTGCCATTGAAAGTTATTTGATGTTCAATGGCTCTGCTGATATCAGTGTTGAAAATACGTTCACCCTATCTGGATTACATCCCTAAGTGCCATGACTGTGGTCAAGGCAGTCCACAGGAAGGCTGAGAAGGCAAATGCTGACCTGGAACCTCATGAGGGAATTTTACTGAACTTATCTCAAGCAGCTTTGCTTGTAATTTTGTAGCTCTCTTTATCTGAATTGAGAGAATGTATACTGTGAACAGTTCATAAATGCCTTAATGTTGACTGGAATGAAGTTTGTTTGACTCTTGTGTCACCTGCCCTACCCCAATGGCTTGCTTAACTTTAGACAGAAGTGTGATTTGTTCCCAAGCTGAAGGGAAAGTTAAAGAGATGGGGCAGCTGTGTGGACTGTAAGTAGAAAAGGTGGTATTGCAAACATAGACTGTAGTTATATGGCTGTTTAGAACTACCCTGGAACGGGACCTAAGGCCAGATTCACTTCCCTTTAGAATTATTTGATGTCCAGAATGTTCTTGGAGTGGCCCTGAGGTGTCCTGGGTGGGGAGTCCTGGGTGCATCACCAGTGTGCTTCAGATGATAAATGTTGATTTACCTATAGCAGAACCGGCACAGCCTGTTCTGCCTGGTGACCAGATGTCACTGGAAAGGACTGTCTTGCACAGCCAGCATCCTGGAGTCCTCAGTGCATATGGACAGGAGAACACAAATCAGACAAAATATTTTTAAATGTCAGGATTTGTGAGGTCCTGATTGATGGGAGTATGGGGTGGGGATCAAGACTGAGAATTTGGCATTATGGGAATATAAGTAAATGCAGTCAAAACTGGTGGAAAGATAATTATGCAAGAAACCAAGAGGCTTATGCTGAATGGTCATGCTGGAGAAACTCTAAGGAGGGTCAGATGTTTCTGAAAAATTCACAAGACTTGTTTCTGTAGATCTGGGCACCATATGGATCATATGGTTTTAAGTTATTAAATGGTAATAGTGGGCTGCTAGGCATTGTATGTATCTATAATGTAAATATTTCCGTTAACAATTGTTAGCTGCAAGTATGCTGTGTATGAAAATTCTAATATTTTTCTGAGGAATTTAGTAATTCTTCTCTAACTTTATTTCTTTTTCTTCTTCATTTTCCACACTTACTTGTAGGAGGAATTCTGGAACATCTATGTAGGTAAGAAACACCTTGTGTTTATTTAGAAGATTAAGCTTCTTTATTGCAAGGTTTGAAAGGGTGCACCTCTTGAGTAACCTCTTCCTGCTCCCTTGCTTCCTCTCTTTTCACTCTGGGACACCCTCATGTTGTGTTTCCTCTGAAAAAGCAATCTGATTTACTGCCTGCCATTGACTGAGCCCAATTGCTTCATTTGAAGGCAAGGTTCAGCTGTCTCCAGTTGCTGGACTGACCTTTGTCCTCTCAAAAAAATAACAGTGGTCCTTTGCACACAAGGGACAGTGAGGAGCAGAAACTGTGTGTGGGACTGCCAAATAGTTTTCCTTCAGAGGGGCAGCTCCAGATACGAGAATTCAATATGCAAAGAGTCACAGATGAGAGTGTTTCTTAAATGCCATAACCAACACGAAGTTTAATTACATTGCATAGTCATTTGCCAGTTTCTTTCCTTCCATGCCAAAGTGTTGTTGATTCCTGTCTTAAAGAGCATTTTTTAAGTTGTGTTTTTTACAGAACTGCTTGGCATTCAAGGGAAATATGCCAGTGGATCCAATATGCCAGTAGATACTACCTAACAGTTTTCTGGTTTTTTATCTAAATATGTGAGTTTTATTTATTAGGGTTCTAGTGTTTGTAAGCACTGTGCAAGGACAGATTTTTAATGTATTAGTGTTTGATAACATGTTCTCCCAAAAGTATATGTCCAGTTTGCACACTAGGAGGAGTGCCTCAAAAATGTTGACCAAAGACAGCTCAGCTTTGTCTTTTGGAATCTGCAGAAAAATGAAAACAGTTGCCATGAAGAAGACACAGACTTTCACAATCCTCTAAGCACAGGATGAACTCTGCAACCTACAGACTAAGATTTCAAGCAAATCCTGTGTCAGTGTTACAGTAAAGAGGGTTGGAATATTTCAAACCATTTTCTAATGAGAATACAAGCAGCAGAATATCAGTGCCAATGCTCTTAGGAGAAGTGTTACTTTTCATACATTTTAAACCACAGTCCACAAATGCTTTATGAGTGTTCAGAAGTATTGAAACCCACAGCTATGTTCAGCCAAGTTACTAGAACAATTTATTCTTGCTTCTTATTTTAGTAGGGGATTCTGCAATTTGTGCAATATTGATATAAAACTCATTACCACAGATGCAACTACAGTGTAGGGTAGGAGCTAAATAAGTATGTTTTCTAACAATAGGATGCTGCTTAGCTAAGACCACTACAGAACAGAGTGCTATGGCACTGCAGAGGAGGCAGAAACCAGAAGTTATGATGTAGGCCTTCAGTCTGTCTTTTTTTGGTTAATGCTGGTCTTGTCTTCCCTCTGTTAAGCATGGACATCAGTTTTCAGAGCCTCCATGGCTGGAGCATTTGGAGAGCTCTTGGTTTTGGCCCCATACAGTTAGAAAATATATCTTGATGTGTGGGTACACAAAGCCCAGCAGCTGTTTCCCATGACAGGCAAAGCTGCGGCAGATGAGGTTATGGTCCAGAAATACCACACAGGGAGCATGCTGGATCCTTAGGATTAGTAGCTTCTTGCAGGTTGTTTCCGCTGTGGACATTGCTGTTTCAGCTGCTCCAAAGAAGGGCAGAACAAATGGAAAAATAGGGGGTAAGAGCATATTATCTAAAGCAGCAAATTATCAAGTGTCACTTTTCTGGATATCTTGAATTTTGTATGAAACAGAGCAAAAACTATGGGGAAATGCAAGGGGCCAGAAGTTCAGTATTTTTGGCAGTAATTGCAATGTCCTGTCAACTCTTAGAGACTTTGCTGTATGTATATTCTGACAACAATAATAATACCAAAGAATATTCTGGGTTGGAAGGACCCACAAAGATTATGGAGTCATTGACCATTCATAAATGAATGGCCCATACAGGGATCAAATGTGCAGCCCTGTCCATATTAGCACCATGCTTTAACCAACCGAGATAACTTCTTTACCTTCCCACAAAAAAAAGCTTGTGTGCACATCGTAATACAGTGGGCAACAAAAAGAGATTGCAAAACTGAGGATATGTAGATGAATCATTGCAGGTTTGGAAAGATTACATTTATACTGTTTGTTCCATCTGGAATGTGGCAACTCACAGCACTTGCACGTGCTTGGATGGTTATCAAGGCAGGAACTGTGAATTTGGTAAGTTTCTGCTTTAGAGAACCGTGGCGGCGAACTTGTAAGGAAGGATGTTTTGCATGGAAATCCTTCCTGGGGCTCACTTCTGTGGCATAGAGCTGCCCCCGTGACCTTGCCAAGGGAGGGGGTATCATTAGCCCAAGAAGTAAGAGCAGGAGTGTGAAACTCCAGGAGGTTCAGTCAGGGGATCAAGGGGAGTGATGAGGAGTTGGAGTTTTTAGGGCAGGAGGGAGGAATTGTGTGAGGATTTCCACAATTATGTTCTCTGTTAGTGTTTTGTTCATTGCTCCCCTGACAATTTGTCTCTGCTTTTTGAGCTCACCATGCCATGGCCACTGGGCCCACTCGGACTTGGCAAGTACGTTTGTTGTGCTGGATGTGGCTGCTTTGTAAGGCAGAAGCTGATGTTCAGCACTGACATTAGTTATTCCTGCAGGGTGCTTCGGGTGCTTGGCAGGTGGGGATACAGTTCTTGTTTACGGAGTGTTTTCTGTTTCAGAGAATTCCAGATCTTCTGTGAAGTCAGTGTTTATGTACAGTTTTTCTGCCCCCATCTCTTTTGTAGTCATACCAAAGTTCTGCAGGATAAACAACGGGGACTGTGAGCAGTTCTGCAGCGTCCGAAGAGATGGGCGGAAGGATGTGTTGTGTTCCTGTGCAGATGGGTACCTTCTAGCAGAGGATGGCAGACACTGTGTTGCAACAGGTACCAAGCCATGTGATAAAGCAATAGCAGTGGTGGTGAGACTTGTTTCACAGTAAAACTTTACAGTTACAGTCTTGGTTTACAGTAGAGGAATGTCTTTTGAACCACCAGTATCCTATATGGCATAGACCCAACAGTGAGGCCAGGAGGTTTGTATTTCCAAAGCCTTCCATTTGTGAGGTGCTGTGGTGGAGTGGATCAAAATCTAGGTGATTTTGAGACCTTTGCAAGGTGCTTCTCAGCAAATTACCACAGTAAATTCCACTGTTGCCAAGAGAAAAGTAATTGCATTAATAACTCATTTTCTTAAATACTTACCCACCACATAAATTAGCAGTCTGCAAAACTTTTCTTTTCAAAACCTTTTTATAGAAAGAGAAAACATTAAGTAATTACAATTAGTGCTACTTACTCATGTACATTGTAGCACTTTTATAAAAAGAAAAGTCATAGGTTGTCAAACATGTGCTCATGGTGTTGTCTTTATATCGTTTAAAAAAATAACAAATAGCTCTCATGACCCATATTACTTATCTCTGTTTTATTGTAATTTCCAAGAAGTTTTGTCTTAGCCTGGTGTTTCTCTCCATCATCAATTTTAGCACTCTTCTCTTTACAGTAAAATACCCTTGTGGAAAAGTTTCTGTGGTA
>NW_024524265.1:0-2228 GCF_017590135.1 Pyrgilauda ruficollis | reverse complement strand
GGGTCATTGGAAGGGGTTTTGGGGTCAGTGGGATCACTGGAGGAATTATTGGGGTCAGTGGGGTCGGTTATGGGGTCAGAGGGGTGTGGGGTTGGGGTGAAGGATTTGGGGTCGGTTTTGGGGTCATTGGGGTCACTCAAAGAGGTTTTGGGGTCACTGGGGTCCATGGGATCATTGGAGGAATTGGAGGAGTTATTGGGGTCATTTGGGGTCATTTGTGGGGTCACTGGGGTAATTTGGGGTCACTCAGATGGGATTAGGGGTCATTGGGGCCATTTGGGGTCACTCAAAGGGGATTTGGGGTCACTGGGGTCAATGGGATCATCGGAGAAATTGGAGGACTTATTGGGGTCATTTGGGGTCATTTGTGGGGTCACTGGGGTAATTTGGGGTCACTCAGATGGGATTAGGGGTCATTGGGGCCATTTGGGGTCACTCAAAGGGGATTTGGGGTCACTGGGGTCAATGGGATCATCGGAGAAATTGGAGGACTTATTGGGGTCATTTGGGGTCATTTGTGGGGTCACTGGGGTAATTTGGGGTCACTCAGATGGGATTAGGGGTCATTGGGGCCATTTGGGGTCACTCAAAGGGGATTTGGGGTCACTGGGGTCAATGGGATCATCGGAGAAATTGGAGGACTTATTGGGGTCATTTGGGGTCATTTGTGGGGTCACTGGGGTAATTTGGGGTCACTCAGATGGGATTAGGGGTCATTGGGGCCATTTGGGGTCACTCAAAGGGGATTTGGGGTCACTGGGGTCAATGGGATCATCGGAGAAATTGGAGGACTTATTGGGGTCATTTGGGGTCATTTGTGGGGTCACTGGGGTAATTTGGGGTCACTCAGATGGGATTAGGGGTCATTGGGGCCATTTGGGGTCACTCAAAGGGGATTTGGGGTCACTGGGGTCAATGGGATCATCGGAGAAATTGGAGGACTTATTGGGGTCATTTGGGGTCATTTGTGGGGTCACTGGGGTAATTTGGGGTCACTCAGATGGGATTAGGGGTCATTGGGGCCATTTGGGGTCACTCAAAGGGGATTTGGGGTCACTGGGGTCAATGGGATCATCGGAGAAATTGGAGGACTTATTGGGGTCATTTGGGGTCATTTGTGGGGTCACTGGGGTAATTTGGGGTCACTCAGATGGGATTAGGGGTCATTGGGGCCATTTGGGGTCACTCAAAGGGGATTTGGGGTCACTGGGGTCAATGGGATCATCGGAGAAATTGGAGGACTTATTGGGGTCATTTGGGGTCATTTGTGGGGTCACTGGGGTAATTTGGGGTCACTCAGATGGGATTAGGGGTCATTGGGGCCATTTGGGGTCACTCAAAGGGGATTTGGGGTCACTGGGGTCAATGGGATCATCGGAGAAATTGGAGGACTTATTGGGGTCATTTGGGGTCATTTGTGGGGTCACTGGGGTAATTTGGGGTCACTCAGATGGGATTAGGGGTCATTGGGGCCATTTGGGGTCACTCAAAGGGGATTTGGGGTCACTGGGGTCAATGGGATCATCGGAGAAATTGGAGGACTTATTGGGGTCATTTGGGGTCATTTGTGGGGTCACTGGGGTAATTTGGGGTCACTCAGATGGGATTTGGGGTCACTGGGGCCATTTGGGGTCACTCAAAGAGGTTTTGGGGTCACTGGAGGGGTTTTGGGGTCATTTGGAATCAATTATGGGGTCTTTGGGGTCACTCAAAGAGGTTTTGGGGTCACTGGGGCCATTCTGAGGGGATTTGGGGTCAATGCAGAGGTTTTGGGGTCAGTGGACAGGTTTTGGGGTCACTGGGGCCATTTGGGGTCACTCGAAGGGGTTTTGGGGTCACTGGGGTCAATGGGATCATTGGAGGAATTGGAGGAGTTATTGGGGTCATTTTTGGGGTCACAGGGGTAATTTGGGGTCACTCAGAGGGGATTTGGGGTCACTGGAGAGGTTTTGGGGTCATTTGGGTTCAATTATGGGGTCATTGGGGCCATTTGGGGTCACTCAAAGAGGTTTTGGGGTCACTGGGGTCACTGGAAGGGGTTTTGGGGTCAGTGGGGTCAATGGGATCACCGGAGGAATTGGAGGAATTATTGGGGTCAGGTGTGGGGTCAGAGGGGTTTGGGGTCATTTGGGGTTATTGGGGTGATGCAAAGGGGATTTGGGCTCAATGGAGATGTTTTAGGGTCACTGGGGTCAGGTGGGGGGGTCATTGGAAGGGGTTTTGGGGTC
>NW_024524264.1:1589-2229 GCF_017590135.1 Pyrgilauda ruficollis | reverse complement strand
AGGTGTGGAAAGGGGGGAGGGGCGTCTCCATGGCAACCGGGGGGCGGGCTCACAGTGACCGGTGACGTCACGAGGGCGCGTCGCCATGGCGGCCGGCGACGTCATAGGACAGCCAATGGCATTCATCGTAAGCCGATGACGTCATCGGGTGACGTCACCGCGGCAACCAGCGGTTCTGCAAGGAAGCCACGCCCCCCATAATGACGTCGCCGCGGCGGCTCCTGACGTCATCACAATGACGTCACCCCCGTCTCCATGGCGACGCTCCGGGGTCAAAGGTCGATGACGTCATCGGGTGACGTCACCGCGGCAACCAGCGGTTCTGCAAGGAAGCCACGCCCCCCATAATGACGTCGCCGCGGCGGCTCCTGACGTCATCACAATGACGTCACCCCCGTCTCCATGGCGACGCTCCGGGGTCAAAGGTCACGGCCTTTTTTTGGGGGGGGGGTCCCCCCAATTTTTATTTGGGGGGTCGGGGGTCGCCCCCTCCCCCAATTTCTGCTCCGTCCCCCTCCCCCCAAATTGGGGGGGGGTCGTTTTTCCCGTTTTTTCCCTTTTTTTCCCATTTTCCCCCCATTTATTTTCATTTTTTTTTCCATTTTTTCCTCTTTTTTTATTTATTTGCACTTCAGTCGGG
>NW_024524264.1:0-719 GCF_017590135.1 Pyrgilauda ruficollis | reverse complement strand
CAACTGATCACCCAACTGACCACTCAACTGACCACCCAACTGATCACCCATCGACACGACCTCCTCAAAGCGGTTGGGTTTGGTGTGGATGAACTTGGTGTCCTGGGGGACTGGCTGGTTGGGGTCGCTGCGGGGGGAGTGGCCAGATGACCGACTGACCAGCTGACCAACTGATCAATTGATCAACTGACCAACCAATGATTGACCAATTGATCATCCACCCAACTGGCGGCTCAACCACTCAACTCTTCATCCAACCACCCAACTGACCAATTCACCACTCAACTGATCACCCAAATGACCACTCAACTGACCAATGGACCAATTGATAACTGACCAAACAATGATTGACCAATTCATCATCCACCCAACTGACCGCTCAACCACTCAACTGCAATGATTGACCAATTGATCATCCACCCAACTGATCACTCAACCAACCAACTGACCACTCAACTGACCAGTCAACCACCCAACTGACCACCCAACTGACCACTCAACTGATCACCCAACTGACCACTCAACTGACCACCCAACTGACCACCCAAACGATCACCCATCCACACGACCTCCTCGAAGCGGTTGGGTTTGGTGTGGATGAACTTGGTGTCCTGGGGGACTGGCTGGTTGGGGTCGCTGCGGGGGGAGTGGCCAAATGACCGACTGACCAGCTGACCAATTGATCAACTGACCAACTGACCAACCAATGATTGACCAAT
>NW_024524263.1:2103-2230 GCF_017590135.1 Pyrgilauda ruficollis | reverse complement strand
CCATTTTTCCCGTTTTTCCCCCCATTTTCCCCCTCATTCCCCGCTCCTTTCCCTATCCCCCCTCATTTTTCCCGTTTTTCCCCTTTTTCCCCCCCGTTTTCCTACCCCGACCTCGCCTCCCGGCCCC
>NW_024524263.1:0-1010 GCF_017590135.1 Pyrgilauda ruficollis | reverse complement strand
GGGGTTCCCAAAAAACCCTCGGGGCTCCCAAAAATCTGCAGGATACTCAAAAATTGCCGGGATTCCCAAAAACCCTCGGGGTTCCCAAAAATCCGCGGGGTTCCCAAAAATCCGTGGGGTTCCCAAAAATCGGCGGGATTCCCAAAAATCCACGGGGTTCCCAAAAATCCACGGGGTTCTCAAAAATCCGTGGGGTGCCCAAAAATCTGTGGGGATCCCAAAAATCCGTGGGGTTCCCAAAAATCTGCAGGATACTCAAAAAATTGGCGGGATTCCCAAAAATCGGCGGAATTCCCAAAAATCGGCGGAATTCCCAAAAATCTGCGGGGTTCCCAAAAATCCGTGGGGTTCCCAAAAACCCCTCGGGGTTCCCAAAATCGGCGGGATTCCCAAAAATCCGCGGCGTTCCCAAAAATCCGCGGGGTTCCCGGGATTCCGGGGGGCGCGGGGATCGGGGAAAGGGGATTTTAGGGATTTGGGGGCGGGATTCCCAAAAAAACGCGGGATTCCCAAAAAACCCTCGGGGTTCCCAAAAAACCCTCAGGGTTCCCAAAATCGGCGGGGTTCCCAAAAATTGGCGGGGTTCCCAAAAATCTGCGGGATTCTCAAAAACTGGCGGGGTTCCCAAAAATCGGCGGGGTTCCCAAAAATCGGCGGGGGTCCCAAAAAACCCTCGGGGTTCCCAAAAAACCGTGGGGTTCCCAAAAATCTGTGGGGTTCCCAAAAATCCGTGGGGTTCCCAAAAACCCGCGGGGTTCCCAAAAAACCCTCGGGGTCCCCAAAACTCTGCAGGATACTCAAAAATTGGCAGGATTCCCAAAAATCCGCGGGATTCCCAAAAATCCACGGGGTTCCCAAAAATCTGCGGGGTTCCCAAAAAACCCTCGGGGCTCCCAAAAATCTGCAGGATACTCAAAAATCCGTGGGGTTCCCAAAAACTGGCGGGATTCCCAAAAATCTGTGGCGTTCCCAAAAATCCATGAGGTTCCCAAAAAACCGTCGGGGTTCCC
>NW_024524262.1:0-2231 GCF_017590135.1 Pyrgilauda ruficollis | reverse complement strand
GACACTTTGGATTGGTAACTGCTCACTGGAGCTTGGTCTTGAGAAGTGTTCATGTCATGGGAGGAGGAACTGATACAGATTATCAAGGAGAAATTAAAGGAATTGTGTTAAACAACAGTGAACAAGATTGGATTATTCAATTACAGGGTACTATTCAGCACTATTACTGATACTGTCATTTTTTAAAACAATTGGGGATAAAGGACATCTACCTCAAATCACTGCTGTTGGTGGAGATAAAAGGTTTGGATGCAGCAGTCCTAATAAAGGAGCCAGAGTGTGGCTGCAGAGGCCAAAAGGCCCGCCTGAGACAGGTGAAGGAACAGCTCCTGGGAAAGACAGCACTGTTTGAATCCTCAAACCTGGCCAGGAACAATGGGAACGTGTCCCTGCAGCCAAGTGTTCTGTGTGAGAATCAGTAGATATGACATGGTATTGTTTTACACATCCTGCCAGACCAAATCTCCCTGTTTGCCCTAACGGACCCTTTGGAAAATGCTCTGATCCACAGGGCTCCATGTGAACGCTGCTGTGACACTGAGGGATTTCCAGACAAATTCCATCCAGGAGCCTGGGTGCCCTCAGGGACTGGGACCCGGCCCCCTTCCAGCCAAAGGGGAAAGGGCCCCACCAAGCCTTGTTAGCCACAGACACCGTGCTAAAGCTGAACAGCAAAGGACTTGGCAGCATTATTCTGGAATTTAAAAGGTGGCAGCTCCATGGACAACAGAATTATTGTTCCTAACCCAAATGAGATTGAGGAAAAAGACTGAGCAACCGTGTCACTGAAGTACTGCTGATGAGTGTAAGTTGTATCTTGAGAGTCAGCCAGAATCTTTGTTTGCCACAAACATCTCTAGAGTTTCACCAAGGGATTGGTCATCAAAAATGTTTTGAAAATTTGAAGATCAAAGTAGCCAGAGTACTCAATGTCACTATTTGCTGGGTATGTTCTCAGCTGAAGTTGGGAGCAATGGACTTCCCTTGGAGGGCCCACCCTGTGGGGTGGCCAGAACTCTGTCCATGGGCTCTGCCTCATAATGCAGTCAGTGCAGGGACAGTTACAGAAAACTGTGCTGTGGAACACAGGAATACAATGATCAGTTTGACAGGATTCGCTAAGATTTCCCTTCAGGAAAAACCAAACCACGTTATAGTTACAGAGGCCACAGTGTGAGAGGATTTCTGTGCTTCACCGTCACTCCCAATGTCAGTAGAACTTGGGCTGCTGGAGCTGGTTCAGTGTCAGTGTCACACCACTCCCAGCTGCAGGGCCACTATTTAGGGTCCTCCAGCAACAACCACAAGGAAGAGTTGGGGCCCAGAGGATATTTTCCTCCCAAGGAGTGCCTTGGGTTTCAGAAAGCCAAAGATTCTGATTCACCCTGTGCCCCATGTGCACTGCCTGGCCCTGTGGAGTTTCAGTAATGAGATAAATTGATTACTAGAAGAAATAATATATGATCCTGTTAAAATATCCAATGGCACATCCTGTGAGCTCCAACAAACACAAATGGGGCTCTGCAGAACCGCACAGCCTTGGTTTACCTGCTTGCTGGCCAGGGAGGAACCTGGGCTGTCATGGGACAGGAATATTGCAGTGCTATCAGAGATGGGTTTGAGGTCCAACAATCAGGAATCACCTTGACAGAAAAAGCAGTAGAAGAGTGGCAGCAAGAAGAAAATTCTTCTTGGTGGGACTGGCTTCATGGCTGCCAAATTGGAGGCTACTGTGAAATGAATTTGTGACAGTCACTGTGATCATTGCAGTGTGAGCACTTGGTGTGTTATGATTCCATGTTAGAGATGTTGTGACACTTTGTGCTAGAAATGGAGTACTGAGACTTGGCTAAAATAGACACAGTCTCAATAAAAAAGGGACATTTGATAAAATAACTGAGAATAGCAATTAATTAGGGCTGTTTTAAAAGGAATGTGAATTATAGCTCTGAGTAACGAACTTGAGCAGCACTTGAAAAACAAGCGCTGATGCCTTTATACCTAATACCTAAATCTAAACTCTGTTATCCAAAGAATTGTTATGAAGGTTGGAATTCATCTGTTGGTTAAAGCACTGATTGAAGTACTGAGGCCTGAACACCAGGCCCTGTCTGAGGCGTGAAAAACAGGACCTGGGGAAAAGCTGAGCTCTAGATAAACCTTCCAACCAAAGGTTATCTTTGTATCTGCTCTTTAATGAATCATTATTAGCAGTATGATCTCTGTATGTG
>NW_024524261.1:0-2268 GCF_017590135.1 Pyrgilauda ruficollis | reverse complement strand
CCCCCACCAATTTAGGGATTCCCTCCCCCAGCCGAGGGGACCCCCCTTCGTGCCCCCCCCCAGTGCCCAAACCGGGCTTGGGGGGCTTCGGGAGCCCCCAGACCCAGCACGGGCCCCACTGCAGGGACCCCCCCGGGGCGGGCTGGGGGTCCCGGGTGGGGGTCCCGGGTGGGGTCCCCCCTACACAGAGCCCAGGTTTGGGGGCGTCCCCCCGTTTCCATGACACCGCAGAGTCCCCCAGTGCCACACTGGGGTCACCCCCCCCCCACAGAGACCGGGGGGACCCTCGGGGGTCACCGCCCCAGGCCCGGGCACTGTCCCTGTCCCGGGACAATGCCCCCCCTCCCCAGGCCACGTCCTGGCGCTGTCCCCGTGCCTGTCCCCCTCCCAGCACGGCCGGAGACCCCCAGACCCCCCTGGGCCGGCACCGGCGCCCCCCGGTGCTGGCAGCCCCCGTGTCCCCGGTGTCCCCCGGTGTCCTCCCCGGTGTCCCGCCGGTGTCCCCCGTACCTGGGGGAGCGGCCCGGGGTGCCGGGGGGACACCCGCAGCGCGGGGGCTCGGGGGGCTTCAGGAGGGGCACCCGCAGGGTCCCGGAGAGGTGGCGGCGCTCGGAGCCCGGCATGGCCCGGGGGGCTGCGGGGGGCGCGGGGCGCGTCAGGGCGGCGGCACGGCACGGCACGGCACACCCGGCAGGGCACAGGGTACGGCACGGCACGGCACGGCACGGCACGGCACGGAACGGCAGGGCACACCCGGCAGGGCACAGGGCACGGCACGGCACGGCACGGCACGGCACGGCACGGCATCACCCGGCAGGGCACAGGGTACGGCACGGAATGGCACGGAATGCCCAGGCACGGCACGGCACGGCACGGCAGGGACTGGCGCGGCACGGAATGGCACAGCTTGGCAAAGCGAGTGGCACGGCACGGCACGGCACGGGAGCCTCCCACGGCACGGCACGGCATCAAACCGCGCGGATTGGCACGGCACGGCACGGCACGGAGCCTGGCACGGCACGGGAGCCCCCCGGTGCCCCTCACCTGCGGCCCGGGCCCGCTCCGGTTCTGCTCACGTGGGGTGCCGGGGCTCGGGGCGCGGGGCCCGCGCGGGGGGACCCCGGGGGGTCCCGGGGGGCTGCGGCACCTGCGGGAGAGAGGAGCGTGAGGGGCAGAGCGGGGACCCCCGGTAACCCCCGGTAACCCCCCGGACCCCCGGTGCCCCCAGGCTCCGGGCTGAGCCCCCACACGCTCGGTACCGCCCGGGGCTCCCGGTGGGCTCGGGGCTCCCCGGGACCCCCCCGGCTCCTCCCGGTGCCGGTTGCCAAGGAAACCGCGGCATCGCATCCCGCGGCACCGGCAGCTCCCGGGCCCGGAACCCCCCAGACCCGAATTCCGCATTCCGGGCGCCCCCGCGGTTCCGGTACCGGTCTCACGGTACCGGGGCAGCACCGGCACCGGGGCGGGGGGGGCTCTGGCCGCGGCAGCGACGGGAGGAAGGGTCCGCCCGTGCCCGTTCCCGGTGCCGTGCCGTACCTGGCCGCCTCCCGGTGCCGGCATCCTCCGCCTTTGTCCGCGGCGGGAGCGCCCGGTGACAGCGGCGGAAACGCGGCGGGGGCGGCTCCGCCCACCCCGGCACCGGCACCGGCACCGGCACCGGCACCGGCCCCGCGCGGGTCTCCCGTGCCCGCCCGTACCGGTGCCGGTGCTGCTCCCTCTCCCGGTGCCATTCCCGTTCCCCCTCCCGTTCCCGTTCCCGGTACAGTTCCCGTTCCCGTTCCCTTTCCCGGTACGGTTCCCGCTCCCCCTCCCGGTGCCATTCCCGGTGCGGCTCTCGTTCCTGTTCCCGTTCCCGGTACGGTTCCCGTTCCCGCTCCCGGTGCCATTCCCGTTCCCGTTCCCCCTCCCATTCCCGTTCCCGTTCCCCCTCCCATTCCCGTTCCCGGTGCCGCTCCCGTTCCCGGTGCCGTTCCCGCACCTGGCCGCCTCCCGGTGCCGCGGCGCTCCCCGCCATGCTCCCGCCTTTGTCCCCGGCCCCGGTGGCAGCGGCGGAAACGCGGCGGGGGCGGCTCCTCCCACCCCCGGCCCCGCGGGCCCCCGGGGCTCACCGGGGCTCACCGGGGCTCACCGGCAGCTCCCGGTGCCCGCGGGGCCGCGCCTGCCCCGGGATGCGCGCGTTCCCCCGCGTCCGTCTGTCCCCCTGTCTGTCTGTCCCCTATCCCCTGTCCTTCTGTCTGTCCCCTGTCCCCCTGTTCCCCGTCCATCTGT
>NW_024524260.1:1241-2234 GCF_017590135.1 Pyrgilauda ruficollis | reverse complement strand
CTTGGTCCGTGTTTCAAGACGGGTCGGTTGAAACCGTTAGGGACAGCATCGCGGAACGCTGGTACTCGAAAGTGGAGCCAGCGAACGAGCGAGAACACACCTCAGCAGAAGGGTGAACAGTAACCCAAGGCTATAACAGCCCGCGAGAGGCCTACCTTCCTTAGGGAGGATAGTCACCGATCTGCTGATGCTGACCAAACCCAAGGGATCGACTGGGAGAAAGCTATACAGACGCAACCAGCTCTTATAACAGAAACTAGAAGCGCAGACGACAAACGCCCAGGGGCACCCAAGGGACACAAAAGTTTCAATCGCTTCCCTTCCAGCAATTTCAGGCACTTTTAACTCTCTTTCCAAAGTCCTTTTCATCTTTCCTTCACAGTACTTGTTCGCTATCGGTCTCGCGCCAGTATTTAGCTTTATGTGAAACTTATCACACATTTTGCGCTCAAATCCCAATGAACGCGACTCAATAAAAGCGCACCGTACGTGGAGACAACAAGCAGGACACTCTGAAGTTCTGTTCCAAGAAACTTGGACCTGCCCCTCCACTGGTAACGCCTCTCGAGGCTACAACTCGCGGGCCCAATATGGACACGCGATTTTCACTTTGAGCTGATCCCGCTTCACTCGCCGTTACTAGGGGAATCATAGTTATTTTCTTTTCCTCCGCTTAATAATATGCTTAAATTCAGCGGGTAATCTCGACTGATTTCAGGTCTAAATAAATACGTTGAATCTGAGCCCTGGCCAACTCATAACAACACAAATTCGGACATGAGCAAACACACACACTTCTCTCGCATATGTACCCTTCCATTTCTGGCCCGATATCCAGAGATAAGAGGAGACCAAAATGCACCATTAAAGGCACACTCTCATCACCGTATCTCTTTCGGATGAAAGGATATTGGCTTGAAAAGCGATAAAGTATGCTCATGCGCTATCTTAGCTTTGTGCGTCACTTCAACGCCAGCCAGAGAAAGAGCTCAG
>NW_024524260.1:0-265 GCF_017590135.1 Pyrgilauda ruficollis | reverse complement strand
CGGGCCGGGTGAGGTTTCCCGTGTTGAGTCAAATTAAGCCGCAGGCTCCACGCCTGGTGGTGCCCTTCCGTCAATTCCTTTAAGTTTCAGCCTTGCGACCATACTCCCCCCAGAACCCAGAGACTTTGATTTCTCATGAGGTGCAGGAGAAGCCAAGGTAGGCATTTCCCTATCTCTAGTCGGCATAGTTTATGGTAGAGATTACGACGGTATCTAATCGTCTTCAAACCCCCTACTGTCGTTCTTGATTAATGAAAACATCCTT
>NW_024524259.1:0-2235 GCF_017590135.1 Pyrgilauda ruficollis | reverse complement strand
TTTTGGAATTTTGGGGTCGTTTTTCCCAAATTTTGGGCCCCACCTTGGGAGGGGCGGAGCACGATGATGTAATCGGGGCTCCCACATTCCAGAGCCTTCCGGAACTCGGCCTCGCTGGAAAAACGGGAAAAAAATCCCAAAATTGGTCAAATTTTACAACATTTCCCCAATTCCCACAAAATTCCCCCCAAAATACCAAAAATTTTAAAGAAATCCCCCCAAAATTCTCCCAAAATTTAAAAAAAATCCTCCAAAATTCCAAAATATTCCCAGAAAATTCTGCTAAAAGTGCCCCAAAACTTCCCCAAATTCCCCCCAAATGCCCCCAAAATTCCAACAAAATTCTCACAAAATTCCAACAAAAATCCCCAAATTACCCCTAAAAATTGTCCCAAAATTCCTCCAAAATTCCCCAAAAAATCAAAAAAAATCCCAAATTTCCACGATTCCCCCCCAAAATCCCAAAATTTCCCAAAATTTCCCTGAAAAGCCCCAAATTTTCCCAAAAATACCAAAATTCCCCTAAAATCTCAAGAGAAAGTCTCCCAAAATTAAAAAAAATTCTCCAAAATCCAAAAAAAGTCCCCAAATTCCCACCAAAATACCCAAAAATTTCCCCAAAAATTTCCCCAGAAATCCCCAAATTTCTCCAAAATGCCCCCGAAATTCACACAAAATCCCAAAAATTCCCCAAAATCCCCCCAAAAATCCCCCAAAAATTTCCCCTAAAAATGAAAAAAATCCCAAAATTCCTTAAAATCCCTCAGACATCCCGAAATATTTCCAAAATTTCCCAAAAATCCCCCCAAAAAATCCCAAAATTCCCCCAAAAAATCCCAAAATTTCCCCAAAATTCCCCAAAATTTCGCCCCAAATTAAAAAAATCCCCAAATTCCCCCAAAAATCCCAAATTTGCTCCAAAATTCCCCCAAAAATAAAAAAAAATCCCAAAATTTCCCCAAAAAATCCCAAAATTTCGCAAAAATCCCCAACACCCCCAAAATCCCCAAAAATTCCAAAATGTCCCCAAAATTCCCTGAAAAATCCCCGAATTGTCCCCAAAATCCCCAAATTTTCCCAAAAATCCCCAAATTCCCCCAAAATCCCCTCACCTGCTCACCAGGTGCTCCAGGGGAGCCCCCAGGTGGAGTCGGAGGCGGGACCCGAACCCCACGCCCCCCAGGTGACCCCTCCCCCAGGTGACCCCGCCCCCCCAGGTGCCCTCACCTGGCAGCAGCGGCTCCCTGGGGTTCACCTGTTGGGGGCTGGGCAGCTCCAGCTCGACCCCGCCCACTCCTGGGCAAGCCACGCCCCTTTCCCCTTTAGCCCCGCCCCCTCGCAGCGCCCAGCCAATGGCGAGGCGGAGGCGGGGCCTGTTCAGGGAGGTCAGGGTGAGCGAGCCCAGGGCGGCCAGGTTGGAGCCCAGGTGAGCGGCCAGGAGCAGCAGCAGCACGGCCCAGGTGAGCCTGGACAGGTGAGGGGCGTGGCCAGGTGAGCGGGACACGCCCACTGTCCGATAGGCCATGCCCAGTTACAGTGGGCCACGCCCAGTTACAGATAGACCACGCCCACTTTACCTGGGAGAGCTCAAACCTTACCGGGGCCACGCCCACCTCATCTAGATAACGCCCAGGTGAGCCTGGACAGGTGAGGGGCGTGGCCAGGTGAGCGGGACACGCCCACTGCCTGATAGGCCACGCCCAGTTACAGTAGGCCACGCCCAGTTACAGATAGGCCACACCCACTTTAACTGGGAGAACGAAGACCTCACCTGGGCCACGCCCACTTCACCTGGATAATGCCCAGGTGAGGTCGGACACGCCCACTGCCTGATAGGCCACGCCCCCTTCTGGATAAGCCACACCCACCTTGCTTAGGAGAGCCCAAACCTCACCTGGGTGGGATCTGAGGCCACGCCCACCTCACCTGAAACACCCTCAAATATTTTGGCCCCTCCCCCTTTCCCTAAGCCCCTCCCCCATTCTAACCCAACCACTCAAAGCCCCGCCCCTTTAAGCCACACCCCCTTAAGCCCCTCCCACTTTAAATTACCATTCAACCCCTATTAAAATTTAAGCCACACCCACTAAAGAGGCCCCACCCACATTAAGCCCCACCCTTTCAAACTCCTCCCATTAGGCCACGCCCCTTTCCACAAAACACATTAGGCCCCGCCCCTTAAGGGTCTCTCCCTCTTGGGCCCCGCCCCTTCCTTCCCAAGGCCCCGCCCCCTCC
>NW_024524258.1:2102-2235 GCF_017590135.1 Pyrgilauda ruficollis | reverse complement strand
TCACTCGGGCAGGTCGATGACCAGCTCGTCGTCCCCGTCCAGGGGGTCGTCGCTGCCCTCCCCCTCCCCCTCCCCGGGGTCGCTCAGGAGGCGCCGCGGCAGCGTGGGGGGCACGGGGGGAGGGGCGGGGGGC
>NW_024524258.1:0-747 GCF_017590135.1 Pyrgilauda ruficollis | reverse complement strand
GGGGAGGGGCACTCACCATGTAGGGGGAGGGGCCGAAGGCCGGCGGGGGAGGGGAGGGCGAGCGGCGCCTGTGGGGGGAGGGGAGCGCGTTGGCCACGCCCACTTTGGGGAGGCCATCTTGGATTTTGACCTCCGTGATGGTGGCCATCTTGGATTTTGGCCACCATGATGGCCCACCATGTAGGGGGAGGGGCCGAAGGCCGGCGGGGGAGGGGAGGGCGAGCGGCGCCTGTGGGGGGAGGGGAGCGCGTTGGCCACGCCCACTTTGGGGAGGCCATCTTGGATTTTGACCTCCGTGATGGTGGCCATCTTGGATTTTGGCCACCATGATGGCCGCCATCTTGGATTTGACATCCATCATGGCTGCCATGTTGGATTTTGGCTTCCATGATGGCCGCCATCTTGGATTTTGGTATCCATCATGGCCGCCATCTTGGATTTAACATCCATCATGGCCGCCATCTTGGATTTTGGCTTCCATCATGGCCACCATCTTGGATTTGACATCCATCATGGCCACCATCTTGGATTTTGGCCTCCATTGTGGCTGCCATCTTGGATTTTGGCCTCCATTATGGCCGCCATCTTGAATTTTGGCCACCATGATGGCCGCCATCTTGGATTTGACATCCATCGTGGCCGCCATCTTGGATTTTGGCCGCCATCATAGCCGCCATCTTGGATTTTGGCCGCCATGATGGCCGCCATCTTGAATCCTACCCATACAGATGCCCCACCCACTTAAAA
>NW_024524257.1:0-2236 GCF_017590135.1 Pyrgilauda ruficollis | reverse complement strand
CCCCCGGCGCAGCTGTGCCACCCCCGTGCCCGGCGCGGTGCCAGCCCGCGACACTGCTCCAATTAATATGTTTTGGGTTTTTTTACTTTATATTTTTTAGGAACTCTACGCTAGAACAGTTTAACAAGGAGAAGACTGCACATATGTACGAGTGGAAAGGAAGCATCTGCCCTGCTCAGGCAGGGGAGATCTGCTCTTCAGGCTGTAAAAACAGCACGAAGAGTAGCACCATAAAACACATGAGGTCACAGGGCAGACAGCTTGGGGAGAACAGCTCTCCGAGCCATGGTGTGCAAGGACGCGGGGTGAACCTGCGGGCTGCTCTCTCGCTGGTGGAAGGAAGGCATGGAACCACGGCACGGGCGCCTGCAGCTCCAGCGAAGCTCCCGGCACTCACACAATGGCTCCCGCTGCATTGTCCCCGGCTGCCGGGTTTGGACCTTATTCGAGTCACACAAATGAGTGAGATCTGTGCACTCTGACCCGAAATGCAACTGCCCAGCCTGCTGCCGGTGCAGCCTGTCGCTGGTGAGCGATTTCACCTCCGCGGCCGTGTCTGCCAGATGCTGCCGGCTGTCTCTCATTGACCCGCAGAGCTCCCGGGAGACGCCGCACGGAGCGGCCCCATCCTCCAGCTGCAGCCTGGCACGGGGTGACCCGAGCCGAGCCGAGCCGAGCCAGCAGAACAAAGGCGCAGGGCGACCCGCACAGAGCAGGGCCCAGCACCAACCGCGGCACCGGAGGGAGAAGGGGCTTGGGCAGAGGCAGCCATGGCTGTTCCATGACGGGAAGGCGATGATCTCCTCCTCCGCGCGCTGCGTGACAGCAGCTCTGCCACAGCGGCGAGGGGCAGTGACACCGAGGTGAGGGGCAGTGACACGCGGGCGGTGCCACACGAGGGGCGGCGGCGCAGCCCCGGTGCCACAGAGCCGCCCTCAGCGCCCCCGCCCCGCGCGCTCCCCTCAGCCGCGGCAGCGCGGGAAGCGGAGTGCGCGCGCTCCGGCCCCGCCCCGCCCGGCCCCCCCCCCCCCCCCCCCCCGGCGCAGCTGTGCCACCCCCGTGCCCGGCGCGGTGCCAGCCCGCGACACTGCGGGGACAGCAGGGGACAGCAGGGGACAGCAGGGGACAACAAGGGACACCCCCTGGCCTCCCGCGACCCCCGGGACGGGACTCGGGGCGCTCCCGGTGGGGCCAGCGCGGCGCCCCCGGCGCTTCCCCGGTGGCCGCGGGGCGCTGGCGGCCACCGTGCCCGGGGTGACAGTGGCCCGGGGGTGACAGCGGCGCGGGGACACGGCGGAGCCCACGCGGGTGGCAGGGAGGCAGAGGAGGTAAAAATAACCTGGAATTCACTCAAAATAACCCCGCAGCAACATGCCCAAAAAAGGACGGAGCTCACGGAGGCACCGGCGCCCCACGGAGCGGGGACAGGGCACCCGCGAGGGGACAGCGCGACAGGGCCAGCCCCGGGGACAGCGGGGACAGCGGGGACAGCGGGGACAGCGGGGGTGGAGCGGAGCCCGGCGCGGCTGTGCCGGCACCTGCACCGGGCACCGGCAGCCAGAGCCGCCCTCGGTGCCGGGAACGCGGCGCGGGCGGCAGCGGCGACACCGCGGCGCCAAAGCCAGGGAGGGAGTGACCCCAAATTCCTGGAGTGACCCCAAATTCCCGGAGTGACCCCAAATCCCTGGGGAGTGACCCCAAATCCCTGGAGTGACCCCAAATTCCTGGAGTGACACCAAAGCCAGAGAGGGAGTGACCCCAAATTCCTGGAGTGACCCCAAATTCCCGGAGTGACCCCAAATTCCCGGAGTGACCCCAAATCCTGGGGAGTGACCCCAAATTCCTGGAGTGACCCTATAGGGCGGGGGGTGACCTCACAGCCAGGGAGGGACCCCAAATTCCTGGGGAGTGACCCCGGCACCGGGGAGTGACCCCAAACCCAGCGGGAGACACCAAAGTCAGGGAGAGAGTGACCCCAAATTCCTAGAGTGACCCCAAATCCCAGTACTGACCCCAATTCCAGGGACTGACCCCAAATCCTGGTGCGTGACCCCAAATCTAGCGAGTGACCCCAAATCCCAGAGTGACCCCAAATCTCCGGAGTGACCCCAAACCCAGGGAGGGACCCCAAATTCAGGGGCTGATCCTGGCACTGGGGACTGACCCCAAAAATCTCAGGACTGACCCCAAATCCCCAGAGTGACCCTAAATCCCAGAGTGACCCCAAACTCAAGGA
>NW_024524256.1:0-2236 GCF_017590135.1 Pyrgilauda ruficollis | reverse complement strand
CCTAATGATGCACTTTGTTTCTTCCACACCAGCATTAGGCATGTGAAACTGCCTTAGGTTTGAACAGGGAGAAGTTGCCACTGTGAATTTGCAATACTTTCTCACTACTGTTGGAGCCTTACATTTGCATGTACAAGTGCAAGTGTGTTCTTGGGTCATAGCAAAGTGCATAAAAAAGTGGCAAGCTGAAGTCAGATATAAGTCATAGGACAATCTCATAACACCTGAAGTGAATTACTACTCCTTTTCTTTAGTGTAACTTCTTTAGATAAACCAAGTAAATAGACATTCATTTGAACTTGAGCTGAATGAATATTCATTAGAGAAACTATTTGCAGAAGTGTCAGCTGAAAATGGTATGTCCAGAGGTCTCAGATCCAACTTCCTGCTTGAACCAAGAGTTTCACCAGCTACAGCTCTCATTAGCTATGCTTTTAAAATAGCATAGGACAGGTTATCCATAGTCTTCCAATTCTGCATTATCCTGCAACCAGTAAATAAAGAAGCTTTTTCTGTTGTCCAAAACTGTTAAACCTCTGGCTCTCTTCTCATAGATCTGCCTCTATTGAGAAGATTTTGGCTTTCACTTTACAATTTCTTCTCAAGTACTTTTAGACTGCAGTTACATTTCCCCTGAACCTCTAAAACCACATTTACCAGCAGGTTTTTTGTGGTCAGAAATTCAAAGCTAATACAATTTTATACCATCAAGGAAATTCATGAAATTTTATAGTATAAAGACTAATTGATTCTACATTTAGGGAATAAGATTTTCTTTACATAGACTTGTCTGGATTCTCTAACTTATCAAAGAAAACAGTGCACTGGAACTAGTGCATTTTGACCAACAGAATCTAAAGATTTCTTAGATTGTGTGCACAAACTTCCCCTCCTACTAAAAACACCCTATGGGAGCATGAGGTTGTGATCAGAATTGCTGCACTAATTTTGATGCTGTTTGCCCACGTTTCACTTCAGACTTGAAGCTCATGGAGCTCTCACCTTAGGAATATCTAATTCTGTCAGAATTGTGTTAGAAGGGGCATAGATCACACAGACAGACTAAAAACTTTCAGTTTGTTGTTGCCTCAACAGAAGCTCTTTCTAGGGAGCACCCAGCGTACCAAGACTGTCAGCTGTACAGCTGTGCCAAAACAAGGAGTGCAGGGGAGCCATGAAAACCAGTCAGAGCCTTCTGGAACCAGATCTGTTTCTAACTCCCTTCCTTTCTTGTGGGGTTTTGAGAAAAGTTTCCATGTCTTACAGCATGTTTGCCACTTTGAGGGTAGTGAAGTGTGACTACACATTTATTTCAGTTCACGTGAGTGGAACATAGCTGCTGGCTAAATTTGTCTCCATGTGTTGTCATAATCTCATCACCCTTCATTCCTTTCTGTTTCATGTCTCACCTCAGCCCTCTGCAGTGAATTTGTCCTATCTTAGAGCAAGTCTGCGAAAAGTGATTATCCTTCACCCATGCCCTTGCACTGGATTGCTTCAAAACCGGCATCTAGCCAAGACCATGCCGCCTCCAAATGCCACTGGACTTTCCCCTCTGTGCTAATCCAGCAGCACACATTTGAAGACACATTTTGATGGAAACCAGGTGTGTTTTAGTGAAGCCCAAATTATTGTTCTGTCCCCAAGAACAGTCACATTGAGTTCTGCGTCTTGCAGTGTGATGGGGGTCGGGTGCTTGGTTGGTTGTTTAATCACAGCTCAGCCTCACCGGGGTGTTCACAGCTCCAACCAGGATTTCCTAATCCAGACCCAAACTTCTGGTGCCAGAACTGACAGCAAATCTCTAAACTCCCTCCCTTTGCTGTGTGACCAGCAGTCCCGCACCTTTTCAAGTGGGATAACACTAAACATATTGTGACATGAAGAAAAAGTAAGTATTGTTAAATTTTACAGAGGCATAGAGAACGTGCTGTCTGTGCCTTTCTTTTATCTCAGGTTAGAAGAAACTAACCTAGCAGTGAGAATTTAAAATAAATATTTATTAATATTTAACTAAGCTTATCAAGAATAGTGGATCTGGTAATCAATAAGGTGCACATCTAATATTGCCTGTTTTTATTACATAATCCCTATTACTTTATCGTATAAATGGCAAAGGAAAATATAAAGATATATGTAAATATAAAATATATTTTGACTATATAAAATAAAAATAAACACACTAAAACTGTATATAAATTAAAAAATATGTTTATTACATAAATATAACATAAAA
>NW_024524255.1:226801-235867 GCF_017590135.1 Pyrgilauda ruficollis | reverse complement strand
CGGGCCAAATCCCCTGTGCTGATACCGCGGCCAGGGTTGCGCGATGGGACAAGAAAACACTTGTCTTTTTCAACTTGAATTTGCTTATTGTGCTCTTTTTATTTTAGAAACATTGAAGCATAACTGAGCAATATCAAGGAAAAAATCAACAGCTGAGTACAAGGCTTCAGAATTGGTGTGGAACAAGTGGAGGACTCACACGCTTCAGACGTGTGTGCACACAGGCACAAAAGCACCTCTCCTTTCTGGGGCTGCATTGCAGCACACAAGGAGTAAAAACAGAGTAACTCCTGTCCTCACATTAAAAATACTTCATGTGCAGATTCTTGCTGCAACCAACTTAGTGACCATGAAACAATATTGGATTCCAGATAGGGTACACCACCTCCCACTTTCTTCTTGTCCATATTTTCATCGTATATTCTTATTCCTATTGCTCTTCTTCAATATATTTGTAATTTTTAAATTTTCATTATTCTTCTGCTGTGCAATTTCATCATCTTCTTAATCCTCTGTATTCTTCCTAGCGTTTGTCTTGTGCATCCTTGTCTCGCCATTGCTGTTCGCTGTCCCGGGCTCCGTTCGCTGTTGCAGCCCCGTTAGAGCCGCAGCCCGGCAGGCAGGGAGGCTCTGGGAGCGCTCGCTGCTGTCGGTGCCGTGTCTGTGCCGCTGCTCCGGCCGCGGCCTCAGGCAGGGGACAGGGAACAGCCACCACAGTGCCCGTCTGAAGAGGGAGGGACGTTTCATGAGGGCAGGCGGCCGCCCGAGGATGGCATCGGCTCTCCGCCGGGTAAGCCAGGGTCTGGGGTGGCTGCACAGCTCCTGTGCCGGGCACTCAGCACAGGCCTCCTGAGGAACAGGCACTGGGAGCACCTCGGCTGCAGAAACTTGGCATTTTTGGTGTTTGTCCTCTTCTGGGGTCAGCTCCAGGACACTCACCTCATCCCACTCATCATTCCCTGGGACTAAGGGCTTGGTCCCAATGCTGTGCTCAGTTTCATCTTCCCAGTTTTCCTGCATGAGCTGCTTGTTACTGTCATTTTCCCAACTGGAGTGTCCTGAGGGTCTGCTACCATTCCCTCCAGACACATCTTGGCCAATGCAGGCTTCTTCCCAGTCAGAAAGTTTTTCACAGCTGATATCTCCTCGGGACAGTCCTTGCTCAGTGTATTCTTCCCAGTCTGAGGGGTCTTGGGAGCTACACACTTCTCCCTGGGACAGTTTTTGCTCCAAGTATTCTTCCCAGTTGGAGAGCTCATTACTCATTACTTCCTCACCTTCCCACTGGGGAAGCTCTGGCTCAAAATCCCCTTCCTTCTGATTGTTCCCTTCACTCTCCTGCCCTGCCTGCACTGACTCTGCCGGGACAATCCCAGTTCTCTCCTGTCTTCCTGTCGGGACACGTGGGAGCGCACATCTTGTTCCCTTGGTGAGAGGTCTTGGCACCTCTGTCCTTCACCCTCAGAAAGCTCTTGGGCACTGTCCAACTGGGAATCCTCTGGGACACTCACATGTCTCTGCAGGGACAGCTCGTGGGATCTCTTGTCTTCTTCCCGTCCCAGCTCCTGCTGCCCACTCACATCTACTTCCCATTCAGACACCTCTTGGGTTGTGACACATTTTTCCGATTCCCAGACCTCTTGGTACATCTCACCACCTGACAGAGGAGACACAACTGACACCAAGGATGGTTTCAAGCATCAGCACTTAGCTATTCCCCAGTACAACCTTTTATACCCTTTTGCCTTATGCATAACACCTGTGTGCCCTGTTACCCTCTTGTGATTAGTCAGTGCACTTCAGCATTCCGTGTTCCTTTTCCTTTAATGATGGTCACCTTTTTTACACAGCTGCACCCTATTAGGGATGAGGCTCTGCTGGCCAGCAGCCAATCTATTCTCCCACAATCCCCTGTTTTCTGTTAAATTGCAAATGCCATATTTACTATCCATCTGCAAGGGCCCTTTGCAGAAAAGGTGACAAATATGGTAAAAGCAGCTCTTGTATAACTTCCATTAGCTCCAGAATGCATCTGGAGCTAACTGACCTTAATTCATTCCCCAAATTCAAACACATCACCAAAGTTTACACTTACACCTATGAGATGTTAACAAACACATATTATCAAAGTCTTTGCACCTATACCTATGACATATTAACAAGGGTTTAGGAACTATTCTATTTTCTACGGTGACATGCAAAAATAACCTAGAAGTTATGTGTTCCCATCACCCAAACCTTTTGCTGTTCCAGGGAGTCAGGTTTGCTCTGAGGGGTTATCCAACACAGGTCAAACACAACAAGCAGGCACCCACTGAACTCTGCTATCTGTAGAGGTGCAGGCATATCCACTCCCCCAGGTAACAAGATCTCATGGGCCCTCTCAGGCTTGTGTTTGCAAATTGCAAACCCAGACTGGAGCAGGGCCACAGGTCCTGTCATTTGGTGACGGTAATGACAAAAAACACATTAGAATAACAGGTATTGTACACGAGGGAGGAATAATCAGATGGTTTAGTGTAAACACAGCTTTCCAAGCTCTTGCTTGCGGGGTTTCACCTTGCATTCCCCCTTTTTGTTTTTGAAGAAGGGCTTTAAGTGTAGAATGAAAACAGTCTGTGATGGCTTGTACAGTCGGAGAATGCAGAACACCAGTGACATGGTGAACACCCCAACATTGCAGGAGTTGTTGGGTGCACCGAGCTACATAACCAGGACCGTTATCCGTTTTTACAACACACGGTATATCTAGGACTGCAAAAGCACCACGCCAATGTGAAATTACACCTCTTGCCTTTTCTCCTGCATGTACAGAAGCCCAGCAGGCCTTAGAATAAATGTCCACAGAAGCAGGTACATATTTAAGGCAACGAAATTCTGAAACATGAGTAACATCAGATTGCCATAGCTGAAGAGTTTGTAGCCCCCTAGGTTTGTCCCATCCTGAGTCATGGTGACATGTTGCTGACAATCAGAGCATGAGGCAATGATATCATGTGCTGCTGCAGATGTAAGATGGAATTGATGTTGTAGGGCTCGAACCCCTTGATGGAAAAACTGATGTGGCTGAATTGCCTGGTGTAATGTACCTGGTGCTGGGGCTGTCAGCTTATCTGCACGGGCATTTCCTTCTACAATGAACTCAGGTGACTTAGAATGGCTATGAACATGAAGAATGTAGAACGGTGCAGTTTGTTGGTGTAAAGCATGCCATAATGTGTTTAGCAAACAAAACAATTTCTTGCTATTTGCCTCTTTCAGAACAGCACAATCTAATCGATGAACTGTATTGCATACATATTGATTACAGCGTGCATTTGTGTTATCTTTAGCCAGCTGCAGAAAGCAAAGTGTCTTGGGCTGCTGCATTGTCAGTGTCATTAGGGATGAGGCTTGGCTGCCCAGCAGCCCCATTCCTAATTTCTCACAATCCATTCTCCCACAGCTGTCCTCTTCCCCAGGGCTCCCCACAGGGCAGCTCCACCATGAACTATTCCATTTCCCATTGCAGGAGTCTCCTTTGGTGTGGAAAAGACAGAAAGAAAGGAGAATTCCTGCCTTCCCCTCTCTCAGGGCTGCAGAAGTCCTCAGACTTCCCTCCTGCTGCTCCCACAGAAGAACGCTGGCCTAGGGATTTTGGGCAAGGGAGGAGGGAGGCACATGGCTGTCCCTGTGGACAGGAGAAATGGGTGAACATCCAGGCCCAAATACTCATGTGGAATTTGTCATCCTTCAGTGATTCTTATTTGGTTTTGGAAGGCAGAGAGGAGGAGGAGGAGAGGGCCTAAGAAAGGAACAATCCTTCTGTACCCCCTGACAGGAGGGGACAGCCAGGGGGTTTGGGCTCTATGCCCAGGGAACAGGAACAGGACAAAGGGAAAGGGCCTCAAGCTGTGCCAGGGGAGGTTCAGGTTGGACACCAGGAGCAATTTCCTCATGAGAAGGGTGTTCAGGCCTTGGGAAGAGCTGCCCAGGGGGGGTTTGGAGTGCCCATCCCTGCAGGTGGCCAAGGAAGGCCTGGAAGTGGCACTGAGTGCTCTGGGCTGGGGACGAGGTGGCCATGGGGCACTCCATGGGCTGGGAGGGCTTTGCCAGCCCCAGGGATTTGGGGATTCTAATGGAGGGCTTTTAGACTAGCAGGGATCCTTCAGAAAGTTTGGTCCCAAACTCACACTGAGCACTCAGAGCTGGGGCTCAGCACCCTCCAGGACTGCTGCGGTGCCCCTGACTCCTGTTAGGGTAAAGAGCTGTTTGATACCAGCGTAATGTAGAACCCTCTCAGCTGTCTGTGTGTAAAAGGAGGAGCTCACTGTTGTTATTCATGCTTACTATTCATCTTCCTGTTGTTTTCATAATTAAATTATCCAGACATATAATAGGAAAAGGGATGGAAATCAGCTAAACACAGCCCCTCTTTTTCATCCAAGCATCGAATTCCTGAAAGAAAAAAAAAAAAAAAAAAAAAAAAGAAAAAAAAGACTTATCAGTTTAAAGTGTCTTGATGTCTTTTGTGAGTTGGCATCCTTCATTTCTGCCTTACTACTGGCAGTGTTCCCCCTTTAACCTCTGCAGCATCCTGTGGGGATGTCCCTGCAGGCTCTCAGCAGTGTGTTACAGATGGCTCACTGTGGGCCATGGCTGCAGAAAGCTCAGCAGATAACAAAGATGAGTTTAAAAAGAAAATTCACCCAGATACAAAGTATTTGCAGAAACTGTGTGAGTTCCTTTGTAAGGGCTTACTAGAAGAGGCACAAGTTGTCACAGTGACACCTGCACTTAGGTGCTTGCATGACCTGTTTGCTTATCCAGGTGCCTTTGTGTAAACACAGAATATTTAGGAATAAGACATTTTAGTGCTAACCAAAATCACTTGATTGTCTTTTACTTTGATAACTGAGTTTGTCATAGCTTCGTCTGTGAGATACTTGCAGGAAAGGAATTTCAAAAAAGACCTGCTTGGTATGGAGATTGTGTAAAATTTCCCTTGAGGATGATGAGAAATTTTAATATAGTATCTTATCAAATTGCTTTAATTCTCCCTTGGTTGTTTTAAATACGACCCTGATTAAGAGGCAAAAGAGGCCATGGGATGACAACAGTGGGATTTTATTCGGCAATACATATTGGACTGCCCAAGAAGTGTGAGGAAGGGAGAGAGAGAGAAAGAGGAAACTCCTGTCAGAGAGAGGAGACACAGAGCTGGAGATAATCAGCTGCAACTCCATCAGCTGTAAGGTCCCTGCCCAGCCCAGCGCTGTGTGCTGTACAAGTTGTACGCACTCCAGAAGTGCCTGCACAGCTGCTTTCTGCTGAGCAGGCCCTGGGCAGGGACAGGGCAGCAGAGGGGGCACGGCTTCAGCCACAGGCTCAGCAGCAAGTTCCTTCTGCTGGATGTTGTGTGTGCAAAGCAGAAATGAAAATGGGCAGAAGAGCCTCTGCAGCACCTTCACAACGGGCACAGCAAGGCCGGCAAGGAGCAGCCCTTGCTCCTGGCCCACGCCAAACCCGCGCTGCCTTTCTGAGCCAGCGCGGCTCCCGGGCCACGGGCAGCGTTGTCCCAGCGGGGCTGTGCTGGCTCCGCTCGGGCGGCTGCACAGCCCTGCTGCAAAGGGCTCTCTCCCAGCACAGCTCTCTCTCAGCCGGGCTCAGCGTGCGCCTTCAGTTCGCCTGCAGAGAGCAGCCACAGCCCTGCCCTGCCGGCCCAGCCGGGAACTCTCCCGCGGGGCTGGGGCTGAGCACTCCCTGCTCCCAGGGCACTCAGGGCCACTGCCTGTGGAAATCCATCGGCACCGCTGAGAGACAGCAAATGAAAGCTGGGCACTCTGTTCTTCTGCCTTCCTAGAAACTTCATTGGAAAATGAAAATATTCTTCAATAACGGGAGCCGTGCTGTCATGCGGCTTTCAGCCGGGGTGTGCCCGGTGGGCTGCAATGGTCCGGATAGCGCAGTCCTGCTCAGCACAGCCTGTCCCAGTTCCCAAGCAGCTCCCAGCCACAGGCAACCTTAGCAAGCTCAGGTGATATCAGCTCTTAGCGACTATCAGCTCATTTGTGATTTCAGCTCTTCAGCTTGCTAGCTGCCACAGCAGACACAGGGAGAGAGAGGAGAAGCGCTGTGTGAGGTTCCGAAGAAATTCTTTATTGGGTTCTTCTACGAAGGTTCTCAGTGACAACGCACTCCAGAAGTGCCTGCACAGCTGCTTTCTGCTGAGCAGGCCCTGGGCAGGGACAGGGCAGCAGAGGGGGCACGGCTTCAGCCACAGGCTCAGCTGCAAGTTCCTTCTGCTGGATGCTGTGTGTGCAAAGGAGAAGTGAAAATGGGCAGAAGAGCCTCTGCAGCACCTTCACAACGGGCACAGCAAGGCCGGCAAGGAGCAGCCCTTGCTCCTGGCCCACGCCAAACCCGCGCTGCCTTTCTGAGCCAGCGCGGCTCCCGGGCCACGGGCAGCGTTGTCCCAGCGGGGCTGTGCTGGCTCCGCTCGGGCGGCTGCACAGCCCTGCTGCAAAGGGCTCTCTCCCAGCACAGCTCTCTCTCAGCCGGGCTCAGCGTGCGCCTTCAGTTCGCCTGCAGAGAGCAGCCACAGCCCTGCCCTGCCGGCCCAGCCGGGAACTCTCCCGCGGGGCTGGGGCTGAGCACTCCCTGCTCCCAGGGCACTCAGGGCCACTGCCTGTGGAAATCCATCGGTACCGCTGAGAGACAGCAAATGAAAGCTGGGCACTCTGTTCTTCTGCCTTACAAACTTTATTAGAAAATGAAAATATTCTTCATGGACGGGAACAGCGTTGGCACATTATAATCTATCGTAACTACAACATATTGCATATTCATAGATTGGAATGGAAACATACAATATGGAATAAAAATAACCTAATTGCTAGTTTAACTAATTCATTACATTTTCTCTACATTTTTGTATTCTTATTCTACTTATTGTTATTCTTATTCTTCTTACTATGTTTCTTTTTCTTACCACTCTTCTTTGCTTCTTCTAAGTATTTATAAATTCTTATTTCTATCCCAATTCCTATTACTCTTCTTCTAATATCTATTTCTAAATTCCAATTCCTATTCCTATTCTTCTTCTTCCTCTAAGTATTCCTAAATTCTTATTACTTTTCTACTTCTATGTCTCCTTAAATAATATCCTTAAATAAAAATGCATCCTTAAATAAATATATCCTAAATAAATAAGCCTTCTACGTCGTGTCTTCTTTGTCTTGATTGTCTTCTTCATTTTCTCCATCAGCCATGTCATCTTCATCTTCTTCATTTTCTTCAGTGTCTTTGTCTTCATCTTCTTTGTCATTGCCTTCCTTGCTGTTGTCTTGGAGCGGTGGATGCCGAGAGTCTGTGCCAGGAGCCTGTGCTTTGTGCCCAAGAAATGGTTGCTGTCCCTTCCAGGCCCGGGGCCGGGTGTGTGTGGGGCAGGGAAGGGGGGAGCTTTGGGCTCTTTGGCTGGGCATTTTCCAAGCCTCACTGCCAAGGCCTTTGTGGCTCTGCCTGCTTCACTTTTGCTTGCCTTGCTTGGCTTGCTTGGCCCATCCAAAAGCTTTTCCCTTCCCTGGCTTGCAGGAGCTGCAGCAGCAATCTTTCAGCCCCTGGAGCTGAAGCCAACAGCTGCTGCTCCCACACCAGAGCAGCGGCCCCGGCGGCAGCGGGGCCGTCCCGTTCCAGCCCCAAGCCTTGGGGAGCCGAGGCGGGCAGAGGAAGCACAGCCAGAGACTCCAGCCCGGCTGCTTTGTCTGCCCTGGACAGGAGGTGGAGCCCAGAGAGCCGCCAGGGCTGTGCTCCTGCTGCACGGAACTCCTCTGTGCAAGCTCCACTTCCCTCCGCTTGAAGGCCAGTGCCCAAGCCAGGAAGGGGAATTTCTTCCATCTTTGCCCCATTCTCCAGGAATTTTGGCTCTTTGTTCCTGAGTCTGTGTGGGGCAGGGGAGAGAGTTCTGTGAGCATTCTGGTGTCAATAAATGTTGGCTTTGGGTTTTGCCGCTTTCCTCTCTTGGTACTCATTTTCTGTTTGTGGAGGGGAATTGCTGAAATCCTTTAGAGGTTTCATTGTGGAGAATCCTCTCTTAAATCTGTATCAAAACTGAGATGATCATCTTCTTCTTCATTATCTTTTTCAACTTCATCTTCATTGTCCTGTTTGTCTCCATCATCATCTTCATTTTCACTTCATTGTCTTCATCATCTTTGTCTTCTTCATCTTCTTTGTCTTCTCCGTCTTCTTTGTCTTCATCTTCTTCTTTGTCTTCTCCGTATTCTTTGTCTTGTTCATCTTCTTTGTCTTCTCTGTCTTCTTTGTCTTCATCTTCTTCTTTGTCTTCTCCGTCTTCTTTGTCTTCATCTTCTTCTTTGTCTTCTTCATCTTTTCCTCATCTCCTTTACTCCTCCGGCCGAGGCCTCAGGCAGGGACAGCAGAACAGCCCCCGCAGCGCCCGCAGCGCCCGCCTGAAGCGGGAGGGACGTTTCCTGGGCATGGCCACTCCTGGCAACACCCGCTCAGCAGCTCCGGAGTGAGCAGCAGCTGCCGGCTCGGCCTCCGTGGCACGGCCTGGGGCACGAGAGGCTCTGGGCAGGGCAGGCACGGTCTCTGCTGCCACCTCTGTGCCCACGGGGCTGGCAGAGCTGGGCCCCGCTGGGGGACAAGGCTGGCTCTCCTCCTCCTTCACTGGGCCCATAAGATTCTCCCAAGAACTGAGGCTCACATCGTCCTCCAGCTGGGACACCTCGTCAAAAGAAGAGTCTGCCCCTTGGGACAGGTCTGACTCTATTTCACCTTCCTCTTCTTCACTGTTGGCCTCGCAGTCACTCTCACAAACCGAAGTCTCCTGGCTGCCTTCCTGTGCCAGCAGTGACTCTGCCAGCCCTGACTCTGGCACTGCCCACCCCGGCTGCTCCCTGGGGGCCGGGAATCCCAGCAGGGCAGACCCGGTGCCGGGGGGGCTCTGGGGGGAAGGCACCGGGCTCTCTTCCCTCTCTGCTGTGCCTGATGCTGCTACTCCTGGATCCTCACTTTCTTCCAGGTGCCTCTGCTCCTGTGGCTGCTGCCCGGATCCCTGGATCT